>NW_023339807.1:18309770-18309983 GCF_004916995.1 Morone saxatilis | reverse complement strand
TCTTGGAGAGCACAACATCAGGGTCACCGAGAACACCGAGCAGTTCATCAGCTCCTCCCGTGTCATCCGCCACCCCAACTACAGCTCCTACAACATCGACAATGACATCATGCTGATCAAGCTGAGCAAGCCCGCCACCCTCAACCAGTACGTGCAGCCCGTGGCTCTGCCCACCAGCTGTGCTCCCGCTGGCACCATGTGCACAGTCTCTGG
>NW_023339807.1:18285821-18309745 GCF_004916995.1 Morone saxatilis | reverse complement strand
CGCAAAACAGTAGCATGCTACAAGAGCCAGGGTAGGAAGTTACACTGAAAAGGACAGATGGGGATGTTCGGCACTGGGCAAGCTTGTCCTGTCACAGCTGTGAATAAAAGAAAAGAATTAAACCTGGAGCACATGCAAATTAAAACATACAATGTGAGACACAATGCAGGAAGTTTTATCTCACTGGAGCTCATGGTTTTTTCCCATCCAGAGCTGCTGCACCGAATGTTGGCCACACACGGAGGCGTTGGTGCGGAAGCGCAGCGGCTTTTGCACGTCGTTAGTGGCGGCTTCTCATTGATCAGGCATATGTCCAAGTTTGTCGATGGTGTGAGACTTTGTAATTGGGGGTCGGTTACACGAGAGCTGATGAAACTGCTCGGTGGTTCTCGGTGACGCCTGAAAAGTTTGTTTGCTTCTCCAAAAAATGCCAACATACCTGGAGGGAGGCAAGGACTCTTGCCAGGTACGTAACAAGTTGACTCTGCAGAGGTCCTTATCCTAGACCAGTGCATCTCAGTTTTAACACAACACATCTTTCTTATTCGCTCTCTTTAAGGGTGACTCTGGTGGCCCCGTTGTGTGCAACGGTGAGCTGCAGGGTGTTGTGTCCTGGGGATACGGATGTGCTGAGAGGGACCACCCCGGTGTCTACGCCAAGGTAAACCTAAAATATATCTTTATAATAAATTATATAGCTATTTGAAATTTCACATTGTGCATCCCCAGTTAAAATTAATTAATATGCCGCTAGCTGTTCATGCTAACACACCTTGTTCTGTCTCCATTCCCAGGTCTGCATCTTCAACAACTGGCTGGAGACCACCATGGCCAGCTATTAAGTCTGATCCTGTGACCACTATCTTACTCAGCTGCCTTTCTTCTGTCATTCTAACAACAATGTTGTTGTAGTGTTTTGAACATTGTGCAGTAATTTTCCATCTGAGTCAATAAAGTCTTACATCTTGACTTCAACACAATTTGTTCTTTCTATTTTTGCCTGTCTTCCTACAATGCTAAAAAACATGCTTTGATACTCCACTATTGCTTACTGCTCTTCAAGATTCAAATAAGGCAGTTACTGATTATCTTACATCTAATGTACACTTTATTTGACATCCAAACTGGTGAAATGACAATACAAACATATGCCATATTTAAACAGTTTAGAGTTAACTGATGACGATTGATACGCAATGTTAGGTTTTGCACAAACAAACAGGCAATGTAAGTCAGAGAATTGATAATTTGTTATATAAATTATCTAAAGTTGATCCTTTTAAAGCTACCATGTGAGACTTTACTGCTTAAAATATTACAACAGGTGTTAAAATTAGTTTGAAACCCTTATGTGACCAGACATCTTAATGCAGAATCTCAAGTAGTACCTGAACCTAAATGTCAATGTCATTCGTGACATTATGCGTTATAATTCTTTTTATATTTTCTGGGGCAATTGAGGCTAAATGCTAAATGTTCACACTGTTTCTGTTTCCACAATTTAATTTCACCAGATTTTGAGAATGTTTTTGCTTTATGATGCATTCTCATTTTAAAATGATAACTTATGACTTAGGTTCTTTTGATTTTAGTCAGTATTACCAAAACTCTTGTCAAATATAAGCAACTCTGCAAACAGCCCATTTCCTTGAGAGAGTCACGTCAATCAGGCAAATTTATTTATAGAGCAAACAACATCCCAGCAGAGATATGAAATAAATAAGCAGATAAAAAAAGTACAACAGACAACATAGAAAGACTGTTGTTATGTTAATAATTGTGAGAGAATATGAAATAGCAGAAAATCCTTTCCCTGACAGACATCTGAAGCAGAGACAGAGCTGATAAAAATACTGACTGAGTAAACACAGTCTGGACAACAAGATAAGATGACAAAACAGTCCTGGAAACCTATAAAGAAATAATCACAGCAGACTAGACTGAAATGCTCTTTCGTTTAAAATGTGACAAGTATAATTATATTATAGAGGAATACTGTGGAAATGTAATTGGGTAACATATTTAGAGGCACAATATTGGACTGTATGTTACAAACTGAGTAGTAGTAAGTAAGTAAGTGCATCCCAGTGAATGCGACAATAATACTGCCTCAGTGTGCTGTATTCAGTGATTATTACTGTTGTTTAACTTAATGGCATTTTTTGATTTGACAATATTTTACTTTTTATTATTCCCAATAATAATAATTGTGTGTTTATTATATCTGAGTGTAATTGCTTCAATTGTTTTATTAGTGGATGTATTGAGTATTTTTATTCTTAGTACAATATTGTTCTCATGATATTCCACATGATCATGCCATTAAAACTGAACTGAATTGCACTTAACTAAATTGAGAGAAATAATTCATATATGCATTTTGAAGTAGTTGCTCTGTAGAGCATTCCCTGCAGTTTACATTTGCAAAGGCCAGGGCCAGTCAATGAGTCCGTCTGTGAGAGAAGCTCCACCTGGCACAACATCTGGGGCTGAGTCAAGGTCAGAATGCTGATTACAACCTGTACAAAACATACTGTACTGAATTCAAACCAGGCAGGAGAAACAACGGATCAAACTAAAATTATACACAAATACAATTCATATATACATTTTGAATATGTATATATGGTGCATTTTGTGACGGAACTGAACAGAATCCTTTAACCAGAGTTCCATTAAAACTATGAAGTCCTGTTTTTGCTAAATTTTGAATAAGTATGACAAAGTTTTCCCATAAGGACACTTTTGGTTGATTGTGATTGGTAGATAGCACCAGGGGTGTGTCTCACCAGCTGGCACAGGTTAAAGCAGTCAATAAAAACCCAACATGGGTCCAGGAAAATCTTTGCATCTCCATCTACCATCAACCAGTCATGAGGTCTCTGGTCTTTGCTCTGCTCCTAGGAGCCGTGTGTGAGTATGGACCACATTTAGAAAGTATCAACATGTAGAAACAATCTCAGACTATATTTAGTGTAGGAAATACAATGTCTTTTTTTAAAAATGCTGAAAATTTAGACATACATTAAACAGATTTTTTTTTTCCAGTTGCTACTGAGGATGACAAAATTGTTGGAGGGCGAGAGTGCACACCTCATTCTCAGCCCCATCAGGTGTCACTGAACTCTGGATACCACTTCTGTGGTGGCTCCCTTGTCAACGAGAACTGGGTTGTGTCTGCTGCTCACTGCTACAAGTCGTGGGTGCTCCACAAACATCATCTCCAAAATAATAAAACAACAAATAGGACAAGTTTCTCACAAGTCATCCCACTTGTTCTCCATTCTCTCCGTCTCACTCATAACTTCTGTTCCTCTCTTTTAGCAAAATGGACATTGTCCTTGGGGATCACAACCGTTGGTTCATGGATGGCAATGAACAGATCATTCCCGCTTCCCGCGTGATCCCTCATCCCAACTACGAGTCTTGGCTGGTTAACAATGACATCATGCTGATCAAGTTGAGTAAACCCGCCACCATCAACCAGTATGTGCAGCCTGTGGCTCTGCCCAGTAGTTGTGCCCCCGCTGGCACCATGTGCACAGTCTCTGGATGGGGTGTGACCATGAACTCCTGTGAGTATCAAACACTGTTTCCACACAGTTCTTCTGTTATTCACTCTGCATCTGTCCATCCATTAATCGTCCTTGTGTGTCTGGTTCTGAATCTCCACAGCTGCTGATAGTAACAAGCTGCAGTGCCTGAATATCCCCATCCTGTCTGTTGAGGACTGTGACAACTCCTATCCCGGCATGATCACTGAGGCCATGTTCTGTGCTGGATACCTGGAGGGAGGCAAGGACTCCTGCCAGGTGTGAATCTCTGCTGTTGCAAAGTGCACAAAATATTTCTGACTTGTTTAGTAACCTCAGCACTTAGTTGATACTTACTTTCCTACATGTCTTTGTTCCTCTGCTCTCAGGGTGACTCTGGTGGTCCTGTTGTGTGTGATGGTGAGCTGCAGGGTGTTGTGTCCTGGGGCTTCGGGTGTGCAGAGAAGAACCACCCTGGTGTCTATGCCAAGGTAAAAACAAACATTAATTTCTCTTTCGTGACACAGAAATATTCTCAAAGCCTGATGTGACATGACGATTTCAATATGCCTTTTCCATTCATGTTTCCCTTTCTCTTGCATCAGACCTGCATTTTCACAGACTGGCTGCAAAGCACCATGGCTACTTACTGAGACCGGTCCAATCATACCTGTGTTACAAATGGTTCTATACTGTCTGACTGATTGATGATGACTGATGTAATAGAGATTGAAATAAAACAAGTAGGTGTAACACCTACATTTTTAGTATGTGCTTTTTGCTTGTATATCTTTCTCTTTCCCTCTGATCTACCTGGCAAAACTACAGATGAATGAAAATGAAAAAAATAACCAAATATTACTTTGTTACTGACTTTGTTACTGTGTTACGCTGTATGTTTTCAAAGTCAGTTACCATATTATTGAGGCCATGCAGTCATAGCAATAAAATAATAGATACAACAGAATAAATCATGAAGAAATAGTACAAATAACCAATAAATAAGTATGTGGGGATCAGGAAACACAACAGATACTGAGCATGATTTCCCCATTAACAGTTAATTATAAACTAACTAACTACAACAGCTCTGTTACAAAGAAACAAAAACACCCATGTGTCCTCTATCACGTCTTTTTTAATAATCGGAATAACAATAATATCTTTATATTTCGCTGTGGTTCCTTGTTTTCATCGTGTCTGGTTGCAGTGCGTTTAGCGGAACCGTCGCTCCCCAGTTTCACGAGTTTCAAGTCGGACACATTCGACGACGCACCACCAATGTCAAACCCCAGCAAGAGCTGACCCCAGGATCGGTTCCCACACTGAGGTAACTGCTCTATTATCCACAAAGAGGACAGTTTGATGAGATTAATCTCTTCAGGTAGAAACGTTTCTCCCTTTATGTAACGCTTTGGATTTCCGTCCCGACTCTCGCAGGCGAATCTAACCGGACAAGATGCGACTCACGTTGCAAATGTTGATCTCCCATGGCCGGGTGGCCCGGAAGATGGGTCTGGGTCCACATTCCCGGATCAACATGCTGCGGAACATTTTGACAGGACTGGTCCGACACGAGAGGATAGAAACCACCTGGGTCCGAGCCGATGAAGTCCGCTTCTACGCCGAGAAGGTAACGACCACCTGGTGATGCTGCTAGGTAGCTAACAGTAAGCCAGTGTGACAGTGATCAGCCTCAGTCAAACTGTAAGGTACAGACTGGGGTAATCAATAATGTATCTGCTTCTCATGACCAATCAGATAACTGATCATTTCACTTTTCTGTATTTAAAAAATGAGTTCATAACCTGTAACCTGAGGGGAAAGAAATGTGGTAAACATTTTAATATTCCTTGTAACTTTTTTTTAAACTGACATCTCTATTGTTAGCACAACAATATAACAAACATCTGACTCTTCATGTGTTCATTTATGTAACAAACATACTTTGGCTTGCATCGAAAATAAAGCCTATCAAATATTTTGCATAAGAATTCAAAATAAATGATCATTATCAAGCATTAATGTATCAGCTAAACTGCAATTATCAAAAATAATACATACTAACATAAAATGTACTATTATTGGCCGATAATTTATTGTCCTGGTAATTATCGTGGATTCCTGTGACATTTTTCCTCCTGGAATTGCATTGTGTTGTTTGAGATCAATATCAGTCAGCAGACATCTGGTGAAGGTTTTGTCTGAGTGGAGAAAGAAAAGTCATTAATTACGAATAGAAGTGTGTGAAACCTTCTGTTCATGGCTGGGAAATATCTTACGTGTATATTTTAGAACCATTTCTAGCTACCGACTCTAGCATGATTTAATGTAAAGAAATGTACTTTTTGTGATGTGCATATTGTAATTGAAAAGAAATATTATAAAGGAATACAAATTTATAACAAAATGAGTCATTAAACAAGCAGATACAAATAATATGAGCACACTTCATTCCCAAAATTGTAGTGGATTGATAAAATGCGACTGAATTTTCCTCGTATTAAGGTGTATGTATGATTTTTATCTTCTGATGTCATGGTCAAGTGATTCAATAGGACCCTTCAGATACATTATTAAAAGTCAAAATAGTTGCAAAGTTATAGAACTTAACATAATAACATAATATTGATAGATGAATACTTAGATATACATATATAGACATACAATGATATATCATGATGTGTCTGTTTTGAGTGGTTTATTACCTTTCATCCTCACACAGTTAGATCACTGTTTCCATTAAATGATCCAAACAAAATATTACCATTTATCTAACGTATGATGCTGCTTGCGTTGGTAGATGTTGATGTGTTATTCTTATTGTCACAGGTTTTTTTTGTAAAGCCCAGCCATGCTTGTGATCAGTGTAGTCCGTTTTTAGAAATATGTGCACCGTGCAGACTGATAGTGATTGTGATGAGAGGAAAGTTGTAAACTACTCCTGCAGAACCCCTGAGACCTTCACCAGGAGGCTTTAGGGTTCCTGGACGTAGTGTGACAATGACTGCACCACATGAGCCAGCTTGATTCTGCTTTGTCCCAAAATGCTTATCCCACATTTTCTAACTTTATGTATTTGCACTCATTGAGAGTATTTTTATATGTAGATAGGAGGACTGTTTCTTTGTTCTACACACAATGGTTCTGACTGTATCTGTTTTCTTGTTTTCTTTCCCCCAGCTGATTGACTACGCCAAAAAGGGAGACACAGATGAGAAGGCAATGAAAATGGCAGATTTTTGGCTGACGGTATGTTCGCAGTTCTTCTCAAATGTGTGAAGTTACACACTGTGTCCCTCTGAATGTTAAACAGTCCATCTGAAGTCGTTGTTTAGTTTGAGTCTCCTTCTTCTCCCCAGGAAAAGGATCTGGTCCCAAAGCTCTTCAAGGTCCTCGCTCCACGGTTTGAGCCTCATTCGAATAGCTACACACGGATGGAACGCATCCCCAACAGACAGAACCTGGACAGAGCTAAGATGGCCGTCCTGGAGTACAAAGGCAACCCCTTCCCGCCTCTCTGTTCTGTGAAAAAAGATAATGAACTCACTCTCATCAACCAGCTGCTCAAAGGCTACAGAGAGGAAAGGGAACAACAGTTAGCTGCAAAAGCTTAATTACAGTCATTCGGTGTTGGATCAGTGGTAGTGGTCACTGAAGGGTGATGGTTGGGTGCTGAGAAGCTTCTGGGGAGTCACTTGCAGGTGCTGCAGATTGTGGCTTATAGAGACTGATGCATATCTTCACCAGAACAACAGTTTCAGCTTCCGAGTCAACCGAAGTGATAAAAAAAATTCCATAAAAGGACATTTATGATGATTGTGTATTATTAAATATTATTTCTTAACAGAACTAACAGACTTTTTTGCTTTGTTTCTTTGTTCACTTAGTCAGCAGGTTTGCCCTTTTTAATGCAGGGAAATACAACAGCAGCACGCATTAAAGGGGTACTTCAAAAATGTATTATTACACTTCCGTAGAGTTGGAGGACATGTGAGAGCAATTAAAGATCAATAATGAAAGCAGCAGAGGCCAAGAAAACTTGACTTTTACGTCCTGGACACACGCTGCTTACATGCTGTGTGAGTAGTGTGTGGCGGCTGCCTCGCTGAACCGCTGCAGCTCGCAGGCCTGTGGTGTCTACACACAGAGAGCGTTTCTGCTGCTGCTGCCAGCCCCGTCTTTCTATACTGAGTTCGCCTTTGATAAAATCCAATACAATAAAAGCTGTGTTAACAAATTAATGGATTCTGTGCACAGAATCGCTAGAGAGGTTTTAATCTATAACATATACAGGAGGTGTTAAAAAAAAGAAGACATTTCTTTTTAATGTTTGACATTCTAAAGATGAACAGATCATTTTCACTATCTATTTTTGCTGGGAGCCGCTCGCAGAAAAGATGATCACACGGGCAATGTGACTGCTCTAACCTGTTAACATTGGTGCCAAAATAAAAAAGCAAGGCAGTCCAGACGTGCTGCAAGTGTGCACAGTTTGAGTTGAGTCCCCAGTATGCGCCATGCTCCAAAAAAAAACAAAAATAACTGGGTCCTACATTTGGACCCAGTTTGGACATAGCATCTTTCACTAGACCCACCCCACGTTTTTATGCCTTTCAAGCTCCACACCTGCAGTTTGTAGTGCATGCTTTCTGTTCGTTGTCTTTAAGCACAAGCGGAGATAACTGATGACATCAGTATGACATCATCAGGTTGTGTTTTTTTCCAAACTTTGGAGGCCTCCCTGCAGTCACAGAAACGCCACACTACTGTTTACACTGGGTAGTAGTAGTACTCTTTGACAACTGAGCTTTATCATTATTTAACATCATGGACATGTGACAATGAAACCATACTTACACAAAAATATTATCTACTTGTAAACCAGTACAAAAGCCCCAAAATAAGTACCAGTTTTGTAAAGTGTCATTTCAAAGCCATAGTTTGTGGTTCAGTCGGTTTTTCAGAGCGGACATTTTGACCTGTAGTAGCAGGTGAAGCCCAGGTGTAACTACTAACATTAACGGTGCTTCCACTCCGTGTTATTAATTACACCTGTGCTGATCAAGCTGTGAGAGGGTATCTGCAGGTCTTAAAAAGCACTGAATACAGTTCCCTCACAAAAAAGGCTATAGGTCATTGACAAGTCTTGGATTTAATTTGCAACAGTGGTTTGTGCTCGTAGAACAGCGGTTCTCAACCTTTTTCTTTAAGCCATGGGTCGGCAAAGCTTCAGGCCTTCTTGATTTTAAGGCGTGTAAGAAAAGAATATACATATTAGTCCTATACCTCAGTATTTGGTTCACTTTTGTATAGAAAAGTAAATGTAAAGTGAAGTAAATTGTACTACAATACATAATAGAGAGAATTGTATAAAAAATTCCCTAAACAGGAAATAATCTGCTTAAAATTCATCTAAATTACTCGTTTTACACAAAATATTCATTATTTGGGTTCATTGTACAGTTTTGAATATAATACGAAATAGAATAGGTGTCCCTCAAGGAGAAAGGTTGGGAACTACTGCTTTAAGGGACCCCTTGTCTATCACTGAGTAAACAGACAACCCCTGACTAAGTGACATATTTTATGCATATTTCATATTATATTCAAAGAACAACAATAACAAACAGTGAACACAATAACTGCAGGAAGTCTGTGTAAAACGAGTGATTTGGAGGAATTTTGAGCAGATTATTTCCTGTAAATTGCTGATTGGAGATGAGTTTTCCTGATAATTTTAGCAACTTTTTATAGACTTAAGTGTTTCCTTCTAATTGTTAAAAATCAAGAGCCTTGCACCCCCCTCCCCCCGGTTGGGAACCACAGTCAGAGAAGGCTGTTTCAGTTTAGTCAGTGCCTTCAGACCAGTAGATAGACCCTAACCCTAGACTCAATAGACAAGGGACCATTTTAGTGAAAATTAAAAAAAGTTGTATGTAATTGATTAATCTACCCATCTATCAATTTCCACTTATTTAAATCTCTGTCATGTCACTTGATTCATTATTTTGTATTTTATATTGTTATATACAAAATTGATTTCAAAAAGGGGATATAATGGTTTTCTGTCATTGTTTTACTGGTATGACATTGAAAATGTTATGAAATTGCATTCTTTGTGGTATTAAAATGGTCTTAGAGAATCCTAAATTTAAGTTGATGAACACTGCACAAACCCTTAAAAACATGTCTGCAGTAAAAAAGGGTCCATTATGCTTAATGCAGATGTAGACGGATGAAAAATGATCAAATAATGAGAGATGTTGGGATTCTTCCTTTTAAAAGACTGGCAGCGATTAGGCTGAAATCCATTTACAAATTTATACTGTTAGTGGAGAATGAGTAGAGACAGGCACAATTTGTTGTTACTCTGCACTTCAGCAGTCACAGCAGAGCGGGATACTGGCAGCGACTGTGAAATAATTAGGCTAGCCTACATCAGATTGTGACCAGCCTGGAGTCTGTCCCTGTGGTGTTTTACTTTAATGGACTCTTGTAATGAGAACAAATTCTAAATATGATTTACAGATATTAGATAGACTCCCTTGGACACATGCCCTTGTCCTACCTGGAACAAAGACACACTAGCCAAATAATACACACACCCAGACAAGGCCTCTAATAAAACCATATTTTTTTTATTATTTGGGCAAAAAGTGTATATGTACAGCGTATTTAGAACTGTCATTTGACTCCATTAAAATGCATTTGAACAGTGCTTCAGTGATGTGCTCTTAACCAGATCGCTCTGAGTAGCCTAAAAGCTGTGCTGTTTTCTGTCATGCATACATAATCTCTTTTTCTTCAAGTTCCCTCCCCTTAAGTGTGTCTCAGTCCTGTAATTGTATGTCAATATACACAAGGTTGAAGCAGTGATACAGTATCAGAAGGCCTGTCTGTTAGTCGAGTCGCCCAGTGTCTATTCAGTCAAGTCATGACAACCATAACAATAGACAACAGCAGACAAAATGGCAGACATGCCGAATATAAACCAGACACATAATCAGAAATAACAACTAGTACTCTAATTCAAGTATCATTCTGTTTCACAGACTAAGTTACACCTCTGACTACACTCTTACAAGTGACACACCACAGTCCTAACATCCTAAAGTACTCCATTACAGCAAGATTGCCATTGATAAATCTGTGGACTATTAGCTGAGTACCACCATTTTTATGAATAGGAAATAAATGAATGGTCAAGACAAAACTGAATTTGTTAGTGTCCCTTCAGTTTCTGAATGGCAGGAAGCTGGTGGTAAACTCAGTTTCAATGACACTCTTACATGACTTATCAACTTCAGTAATTCAATGTTAACTTACGTCGACTAAGCATGATACGTTCCCTAAAATATCCCGGACAGTCGGATGACATTTTCAGACTGTATTTACAGGTGTATGCATCTGTGCACTACTCGATGTGGTGTGAATACAGGTTTCAAAGCAGTCTTATAAGGTGACAACATCACGAATAAACAGACTAAGACCAGGAACATTAAAGTGCTCCATGCAGGACAGACAAAATGTACAGTTGTGTTGCCGTTTTCACAGTTCATCTACAAGGCTTTTTTTTTTTGTCATAGCTCAATGTTAGGGGTTACGAAACTAGTAACATTTGCTCAGCTTTTCACACGGTTTAAACATTAAAGTGAGATAAAGTCAACAAATATTCATGTTTCAGGTTTTAGACAGGGGTGAGGATAAAGTTACTTGTATTTTGAAAAAGGCAGCGTCCTGCTCTCAGATCATGGATATGTTGTCGTTGAAAATAAAACTCAACAAAATGTGTACTGCAGCATTCCAGTAACTTGAAAATCACCCCTGTCCTTGTGCTGTATTGCATCAGTACATTCACCAACGTCTACATACACAGAAAATGAATTTTTTTTCAGCAGGCATATTCTGCACTCCAGTGAAAAGTCAACAGAAACCGACTAAGTATAACATTGGTTTTATATTGTTTCAGACAGCGTAAGAGGGTTTTTGATTGGAATAACAATTAACAGAATTTATCCAGTCAAAAATATACTAAAGCCTATTGTATGTATTTACAAAAGTATAGATTTCAATACACACAATAAGCGAATATTGTATGGTCACGTGGAGTACATATATCAGCTTTTTGAACGGGAAATACAATACAAACATGCGCGTTTTACGAGTACCTAGAAGTGCCCACAGTAAACGTGACATTTTACATTTACACATCAGCATATCAATCCAGAATAACCAGCTGCAATGAAGGCATATAAGAATATAAATAAAATCAACAAACTCCATATAGAGTAAATATCTATGCTTTATCAAAATGTGTCAAACATAAAAAGTATTTTTTTTATTTGTTTTACATTAATTAGATAAATGTAATGGTATGAGATTCTTTTTATGGTCACAGCACCAACTGGAATGTAATGATGTGTTGGGGGGAAAAAAAAACATGAAAACAAATTTCCTTTTTTTAAAATAAAACTATATAGAGTTTTAGCTCCCTTCAATTTTAGCTATTTACAAACTCTTCCAGGCAGACCATCAATGCCTCATGAATTTTTGAATAAAAGTATTTCAAGAATTTTGTTCATTTCCGCATCGTGCACAGCTATCATTCTATTGCTCTGGCTACATCCACTTTGTCATCTTTCTCCCTCTGTGCCTTTTACGGGTCAACATCAAATATTTATTGCTTCTTTATTCTTTAACAAGCTCAGCACTCCTATCTCACAGCCATTTCCCCTCACTCCTCCATTCGGGTTATTTCCATTCACAGGTGAACTGGGACCGTTTAGGGATTCACTTTTCTAATGGTTTATCTTCTTCGTCCATCCAAACCCTTTCCCCCTTTTGTCTTTAAACAGTAACACTTTGATTTCCACTCTGACTCTTCCTTTACTTTGAATTGTCATTCTGTCCGTTCCCTCCGTGCCTTCCAGTCTCTCCCTCTGTCCTGCCCTCTGTCCCGTCTTTCTTTCCATCTCATGCCTTCGTGCCGAACCCTCCTCCTCCACCACTCTGCATGCTGAAATACTCGGTGAAGGAAGGGAGCCGGGGCGGCAGCGGGGGCGAGCGTGCGGCTGGGCGTGGGGGTATCGGAGGTGGAGGTGGGGGCAATATTGACATCAAGTCAGCAGCAGTGGTGATGATCTTCTGTTCGCTGTTCCTCGGTACCTCGGGTCCTTTACGGGCCACTGTCTCTTCCACTGTCTTCACCGCATCCTGCAAGGAAGGAAGGATGATTGTTTTACACTTTTGACCTGGTTGGATCATCTGGATGTAGGTTACATACATGTGTTGCCCTGGCCAGAAAGTGAGACCTTTTCAGTATATCACACTTTGACAGCTTCCTCTACAGTTTACCGATGCAGGGGTGGTTATATAGGTTGAGGTAAATTACACATGTATTGGCTTTCCTGACCTCCTGTTCAGTTACTTTACTCTCCTCAACTACAGTTTATGGAACCTGACCCTACTTTATATTAGCGATAAAGTTCAAATGATTATAAGTAATTATTATTTTTATTATTGATTAATCTGTCAATTACTTTCTTGATTATCTGTTTGGTCTACAAAATATCAGAAAACAGTGAAAAATGTGCATGGAAATGTCCTATAACTCAAGGTAATTTCATTAAATGAAAAAAGCCAAAGAGATTAAATTTAGTATTTAGTATAATGTACTGTATGGTAAGAATCAGCAAATTCTCATTAATTTGGTGCCCTAAAATACTTTTAGGGTATTTTGTCTTTGCTGTTGATTGAATTATAATTAACATTGCAACACTACAGAAATCACAAAATAATCAAACTGATCAAAGCAATCAGAATCAGAAATACTTTAATAATCCCAGGGGGAAATTACTTTTGTTACAAACTCCAGATATACATANNNNACATACAACATATAATATATTTAGAACATATATATAAATATATGTATAGCCTAATGAACTGGGTTCCACTCTTATGCATTACAGTATCTGAAACGTTGCATATGTGTAAAAAGCAATAACATTTCAGTAACTGGTTAGATTAATCATTAATTAATTCATCTGGTTGTGGAAAGTGAAAGTGCTTGCCCTTTCCTCATTACCACCACTGAGGGGCCCCGGGTCTTAACCCCAGCTGCTCCAGTGGAGCTGCTCAGTGGCCTCAGCGTCCTAGGCCGTTTCCCAGTGTGAACAGGGCACATCAGGACATTCCTTAAAAGAGAGTGTTGCTCTCAGTGAACTCCCCCCAAACTAATAAAAGGTTAAAACAAATGTGGTTAACAGAAACAGCTAGAAATATGACATTATGAGATAATTTAATTGTGATTCTGCTGAAATTTGATTAATCATTGATAATTATTACCCAGTCGTTCCTCCATGTTGTTTATATATAAAAAAAAAAAGACATTAAAAACACCTTCCTAATTAATTTGATTGTTCGGAACCCACTCCAGTTCTTACTTGCCTTTATTGCCATGTTTATACTGTATCTAGTCTTTTTTTTTTATAGCCCATCTTAGGAAGACTAATGGCAAATTAGTTTTATCTGTAAAAGGTTTTCTAGACAATCTTCAATCTGGCTTCGACCACATTATAGCACAGAGACTGCTGAAATAACCTAAAAATTCACCCTTCGGGGCCAAACACTGCTAAACAATAAGACTGCATGCCACACTCAGATTTACTTTGCTCATTCACCAAATGACCCTGGTCCAATAGACTCACTGTGTCAGTGCAAGTAACACACATGCAACTATATTTCCTTTACTTAAATAAAGACGAGACTGAGTGCATTCTATTTGGCAACAAAGAGAAGAGGCTCTTATTGCCCACCTTGATACCATGGTAATAAAGACTGAAGGCCAAGCTGAAAATAGTGGTGTTCGTTGTACTTTTTGCATGGTCTTCCCATTTTCTGTAGATGTCTGCATGTCTGTTAGATTTCTAACTAAAGGTAATTTCTACCTTACTGTATTTGCCATGACTTTGTGTCAGTTGTCATGCTGGTTGCACCTTTGTGTTTTATATTTCCTGCTAGTGTCTGCACATTGTATCAGTGTATATAAAGATCCAGAGCTCTTCTTCCGTCACTCATTTCTGTGCAGTATAAAAAAGTAAAGAGCAAACTTCCACAGATTTGAAAGTTTCCCTTGCTAGACAATTCATCACAGCAAACACGACACCTTAATTTGGTCTTGTCAGAGTTTCTATTTAATCATTATTTTCTTGTGCCCAAGTGTTTTCATATCAGAGCGTGTGCTATGTTACGCTGTGCTTACTGTCATTCACCTGGAGCCCACAGGAAGAGACGGCCGTTTCCGCCAAGAAATAATCCTTAAAATCATGTCCCCTTGCAAACTATTGTTACACTGATGCCTTCTAATTTGATGCATCTTTGTTAGATGAGACAGCAGTTAATTTCAAGCTAGGTTTGCCACTGTTTGCATTTTGAAAGCATCAAAAAGATTAGATGTAAATCTAATTACATATAGCAAGCACTGCAAAATGAGTCGGGGGGCATTTAAACAGGATACAGACGCACATACTGTACACGAGCTAAAATGTGATTCTTGTATTTGCCTTTAACCTGTTTCTGCATCTTTATTCACTTCACTTGTTCATGAATGGGGCATCTTTAATAGATATCAATGAATAGTAATTGAGACTTAGTTTTCACATGATCTTATCTCTTCAGTCTTTTGCATAAAAACAGCACTTGCTCTTCTGTGTCTTCAGCTAAAACAATTCCAACTCAGGATATAAAGCATGCATTCAAAAACATGTAAAGCTAGACTCACTGATTGGATGGAGAAGAGTTCAGTGAAGTTGGGTTGAGAGTCTCCCAGGAAGGAGCTATTTCCATAGGCATGATGGGGAAAACTCTCTGCCCCCTCACCTCCTTTTGGACTGGACAGCAGGATCCCAATCTGGGATGTCCGAACATGATACGGGAAGTTCTTATTGGCTGCTGAAGGTCGTGTGATAACCTAGGGGCAAAACGATGTAATGATATAATGATTTCTGCCGATTCTTACATATATAATCGATATATGAATAGTATATGTAGCAGCTAACACAAAGCCAGAGCATTTATAAGGTCCAAGGAAGAAGTGGGAATAGCAATGCATGCAGTGAGCAGGAATATAAAAGGACATTTGCGTGAGCAGTACGGCCCATTAGTAAAGAACAATGTGTCGAAGGTGAGAAGGAGATAGATAATGATGTGTGGAGGAGACAATCAGCATGAGGCAGTTATGACTCAAGGATAGTGAATAATGTACGACTGACAGTGGCAATAAGGACTCTTGAATAATGTGAACTATGTAGAAGTGCAAGGGTCTGCATGAGCGTGCGTGTATGTGCGTGTGGTACGAACGAGGAAGACGATGTGAGCGTAGAGGTGGATGCCGAGCTGAATGCCGTTGACAATCTTTTCCCGGGCCCAACGAGGAATCCCAAAGTTGGCGATCAGAGCCATAACAGGCACTGCAAAAAACCTGAGGAAGACAAGTGAGTAGATTTAGGATAATGGTGTGGGGGAAAACACATTAAAAGACAAGATGAGAATGGAGTTTGATGGTGAGAGGAAGAGAGAGTAGAGATAGATGTAAAGCACAGAGAAAGAAAGATGGGAGGGGAGGAAAGGAGAGGCGTAGATAATGAGGCGGGAGATAGCGGCAGCAATGAGAGAAATACAGAGATAATATTAGTCTTTGTAATCGACTCTTCATTTCAAGCCCATGCTATTATACACAGTGAATGAAGGGCAGAAAAGCTGAGCAGTGTATATAGAAGGGTTTTTCTCGGGATGAAAAAAACGTTACTTTCCAGTACAAAGCTTTAAATTATCGAGCACACATATGGCAGAATAAATTATTCTAATGGGAGAGACCTCATCAGCAAGTAAAAATAGATATTTTCCTATAGCAATCATTCGCTCAAGTACAATTATCTACAGTGTTAGTAGAGCGCAGAGGTTGGGCTCACAATGTTGTAAAAGGGTAGTGTAAGATAAACAACTTTTCATTCCCGGACCGCGAAAGCTATCTTGTGCACATTTTTTAACAGAGCAGCATAAATCATTCAAATTGAAGAGACCTCAAACAAAGAATTGTGTATTTTCCTACTCCTGCAATCTCTCGCTCAGGTGCTATTATCCACAGTGAGGGGCAGAGAAGGGGAAGCTGTGCATGTCTCACCATAGTGTGTATGTGGTAAAGAAAGGGACGTAGAAGGACTGCTTCTCAGGGTAGTGTTTCAGGGAGACCAGCACGGCGTAGCAGAACCACACGTAGGCCAGCAGCTGCAGGCCCATCAGTCCGTAGCCTGCAGGGCTGTCGTAGGCATACAGCACTTCACCTGGGTCAAAGAACTGGCGCAGGAACACGAGCCGTTACGCCAAAATGAAGACACACACATTGAACAAGCTAAACTTTTTTTACACAAAGTAGAAGAGAAGCATCTATTGGCTTGACTACACATTGTACTCTGTGCCCTAATTACTAAGATGGATTGCTCGTTTTTCAGCTGATGCACTGTGAGCCAAAACTCAGCTTGTAGCACTCTGTGTGAGTCTTTGACATTGACACTTTTTCCCCACAACTAGGTCATCGGCATATGTGCGCACAGGTTGTGTGTGTGTGTGTGTGTGTGTGGTGCATGTGCTTGTGTCTGCGGACACTAGATTGTATTTCACAGTCCAGTGACTGGATAGCATTGGCCACCATACAGGGTTACCCTTGCTACATAATGCATAGGTCGGACAGCTCGGTGTGGAGCTTCTTGGGATCCAAGCAGCCAACCAGAGCCTGTCAGATCCCCCAACTGCAGGCCCAGTACCAGGAACACTCTTCAAGTCTTTATTTCAGTTCCAATTGTAACCTAGTTTAGCATATTTTTAGCAGAAGCTCCCCTGAGTTTTGAGCTCTTTAATAGCAGGGACAATGTAAGAGGGCAGGCGGTAGATAAATTACACTGCTTCAGATCCACATATTGCAGTGAGAGAGATGGGCTATAGGCACCAGCGTTAAATATAGCACGCATACTTCCACTGCACTATTCCCACTGGGTCATTACCACGCTGTATTCAAAAGACTGTAAGCCACTGTCCCTAAATGTACCATCATTCCATCTGACTGTGCTGAAACCTCTGCAGTATGCAGAGATGTATGTAACTGTAACACTCCTGGGTGCGTTACTAATTCATAAGCTCATGTGCTCAGCATCATAGCTGGTGAAATCTGTTTCCGTCTTCACATACAGAACACAGAGACACAGTATAGTTAATGAGAGTGGAGACTTCAGTGTGTTGATTAGTAAGTCTAACTTTCCAATCCCAGGAAATCTTAAAGAAACTCATTGATCTAAGATTTATTATCTCAAGTACAGTGAACAAGTAAGAAGTTCAATCCACTTTAGTTGTGTTTGTAGTTGGAGCTGCCTGTCAGGATCCATCATTTGTAACTCATCCCTTATTTATCCCTCAACAATCAACTTGCATGCATATTCATAATTAGCTATGTATCAGTGTAACGAATGATTTGACAGAAAAAAGTCATTACAGCCCACGTGGATCTGTGGGCCCAACTCCTCCGGGCATCATTATGAGATTATTAAAAAAAAGCCAAAGAGAGCAATAATACGAGTGCAAATGTGGCGTCAAGCATTAACAAGTCAGACATCTCGCATCCAGTCATCCTGACACTGTCACATCTGAAGAGGAGGAATTCACATTCACTGAGATCAGAATTTTTTTGATGTTATTAGTGTGCAAATTATAGCTGCCACTAAAGATTATTCCACTGATGATTAGCCTGTCAAATATTTCCACAGTTAACTGATTAATCTTTACGTCTATGAAGTGTCAGAAAATCTTTTAAAAAAGTCTTATTTTTGTTCTGTCTACTCAATAGTCCAAATTTAGACACAATAGACATGATATAATAGATAGGAAAACAACATGTCTCTATGTTTGAGAAGCTGAAACCAGTGGAATTAAATTTATAATCAAAACAGTTGATTCATTTTCCGCTCCAGTAAAAAATAACTCCCTCTTCTATTGACAAACTTCTAGCTCTTCTTACTTGTACTCATGACTGACAGGAATTTTTCCTGGTTGCCAGCTCATATTTACATAAAACCCAACTAAACATGACTGTGGCACACAATTATTGCCAATATAGCTGTTGGTGAGGAAAGTAGAGGAGGTGAGTGTTGAGTAGTCCTGAAACAGGTAGTCAACTGATACGTTTAAAATGAATTTCAAACCATTTTGATAATAAAAGAAAACAAAACGACAACAAAGTGTATTTGGGATTGAAGGCATCAACTCTTAAAAAAAATCCATATATTAATTAATTATTAAAAACAATCATTAGTTGTAGCCCCGGTGGTGTCTATAGTGCAGTGTGGGTAATGTATTGTGTGTGGGTGTAGTGCTGTACCTCTGCCTCGTAAATGAAGAGGATGACATAGGTCATTGTGTAGACTGTCATGTAGATGCTCAGTTTAACCGACCCGCTGTGACTGATCCTTGCCCTGACACAAACACACACAAAAAAGGGGGTCAGAGGTCACACAGAAGTTACCCGAAGATAAGAAAAAAAACACACACACACATGCATACAAAATCGTGCATTTGGTTCTTTACACTCAAAGTAAAAGATAACTTAATCTAATAGCAGCTATTCAACACCAAACAGCACAAAGCACTGGTGTGCTCAACTCGTGACTTTTCTATAAATAAAATGGCTGCAAACTCATGGACACCGCTGGCTGTGAAAAAGCCTGTCCACACTCACCAAACAGATATTAATCCTTCTTTATTTGCACAGCGGCAGTCAACAAATAAAAGTATTTCAGCGTTGAAACTTCATCATCATTTCAAACATCCTTTTGCTCACAGTAATTCGACACCACACACCAGAGAAAACATATCAAAGTTGTGTGGTAGTTATCACCAAACTGTCAACTTATCAGCTACTAGAGATAAACAGATGGGTTTTTAGCTGGATGGTGATGCAGTTTTAAGTTTATTCACTGGGGTTTTAAGCGGTTTAATCACTGAGAGAGATCACAGAATCTTCTGAACCCAGAGGAGGATGTAATCCTAGACTCCAAAAAGCAAACTCAGTTTATGCTACAAGAGTCTGGAAAATATCCACAGAGATTCAATTGGGCCCGAAGCAGGATCAATTTTTCAACTATGAGCAGTGGTTTAGATGAGTCACCACAAATCAAAACCTTGTGAACAGGCTATTTTTTCCTGTTTTTTTTTCCTGATTTTTAAAAAGCATCATTATGCCCTTTTCTCACCCACTTCTGGGGATAGCTTGGCAGAAATGTAACCACATTTCAAGAACAGCTGGCATGTTTGATAACTGGACTTTCACATTGGAATTGGACAACTGAAAAGGCCACTGACAGTCGGCGAGTAGGGCATTTGTCCAGTCAGGTGTGAGATGGATACATGCTGATGTTCCAGCAAAGGGGAGAACTCATAAATCATCTATTGTGCGGGCTATCTGAAATGATGCCTGTTGCAGGCAAATGTTCAGTAAACCTTGCCAGAAAACAATGAGTAAACCAAAAATTTGGGCAGGGCAAATATAATACTTCAGCCAAAACGAAAACATCATAAAGTTTACAACATAGCAGCAACAGTCCCAAACGTATCAGGTGTTCATCCACACCATCAGACCGAGCACACTAACTGAGTTTTTGACTGACACCTAACATTGTCATTTCATGAGATATAGTGTTATGACTGTGACAGCGAGGCCTGACAGGTGAGAGACAGTAGCAGCATAAACACACCCACACAAGGTGACATCCCAGGCTCGCATAAACACACATAGGCATAAAGAAATACATGCACACACACACACAGGCTGCACAAAAGAAAGTGAAAACCCCCACCTGGTGACAGTGAAACCTTTGCCCAACAATATGAGCATCAGAAGGAACACCAAGAAACTGACGGAGAACAGTAATTTCCCTGGAGACAGACAGAGAGGAGGAGAGAGACAGAAAGTGAGAAACAGAAGACAGAGGGGGTAATTAGGCTGTGGCTTCCGAATCTGTAATATCAGAGGGGAAAGATATAATCAGGTCGCCACACATATGTGTGCACACACATACTGGCAAAATCATGGATGATCCTGCCTGTGCCCCTCAAACCAGCTCTTGCACTTCTTCACCCACATACACACATCCATCCTCGTCCACTCATTCATTCTGCTCAGGCACATAGGCAGTGTCAGTCAGTCAGTCAGTCAGTCAGTCAGTTCATGCAAGTCAGTCAGTCAGTCAGTCAGTTCAGTCAGTCAGTCGTCATCAGGTCAGCTCAGTCAGTCAGTCAGTCAGTGGCCGATGCAGGAGAAAAACTCACCGAGTAATTTCAGGCTGCCGTTGCCGACTCCATCTCTAGCATACAGGCCCCAGTAGACACAATGGAACAACAGGCTGAGCACTGCCAAACGGAAAACATGCAGGGAGGAGACAAATAAGAGAAAGGGAGAAGGAGGGAAAGAGAGAAGAGAGGGGAGGAAGGAAATGGGAGAGCAGCAGAGGGGGTTGTTGGGGAAAAAGAGGAGAAAAGGTAGAAAAGAAGACGCCAGAGATAAGAAGAAAATAAAGAACAGCGGAGAAAGGGAGATGATAATGAGGAAAGAGAAGGGGCAGGGATAAGAGAAGTGGAAAAGACAAGTGAGACAGTAAAGAATTGATAAAAGGAGATGAAAAAGGGAGCAGAAGGTTTGAGAGAAATGGGAGGAGAGAATTCAGAGGTGGCAGGGCAATCGAGAAGGGATTTGGAAGAGGGACAAGCAAGCAAGAAGGAAGAAAGCGAGATAAGGATTGGGAGAAGAAAAAGGAGAAGATAGGGTGAGGGTGAGGAAGTGAAGGGGGGTGTTAGTCAGTAACAGCATGCTACACTGAGCACAGCACGGCTGTTTGCAATAGGCCAATAGTTCCCTATTCAGAGCGCTAATAAGGCCGATAATAATCTTGGCTCGTTGAAGTTGGGGATTAAAGGTATGGAGAAATGCCGGCCCAGCCCAGTGCAGGAGGTCCATTGTCAATCCTTGGGGAGAGGGTTTGTGTGTGTGTGCTGGTGTGTGGTTTATCCCCCGTTTGGCCATTTGGGGGCCCATCTCCAAAAAAGGGGTGGGCCCCCAGGGGGGTCCCCACCAGGGGGTGAAAAGAAAATTTGTTGGGGAGGAACTTGGGGGAAATGAAAGTTATTTGGGTTTGTAGGCCCCCTTGGGGGAGGGGGGGAGGACCATCTTAAGTTGGGGGGAGGGAAAAAAAAACGCGGGGTTACTCCAGGCCCCCCCAGTTTTTTTTGCTTTTTAATCCCCCCTCCTTTTTCCCAAAAGTTTCCCCCCTTCCCCCCAAAAAGGGGGTCCAAAAAATACCCGCAGGGGGGGGAAAAAAAATTGTGTTTTAAAAAAAAAAAAACCCCCCCTCACCCCCTCCTTGCTGGTCGGGCTCAACATCAACAAGCCCCTGCTCTCCCGGCGGGCGGCCAACAACATCTATTCTATTTTTCATATAATATTTCCAAACCCACAAACGGGCCCCCCCACCCAAAAAAAAAAAAAAACACCCCACACCCAACAAACGGGGGGAGAGAAAACCCACAAAACCACACAGGGTTCTATCACTAGGCACTCTCTCTCTACCACAGAGAAACATTTTCTTAAATCCACAGTCTTTATACAATCCTTTATAGGGTACCATCTCTCAAAGGGGGAGGCGCGCGGCGAGGCGCCAAACCCCATCTTATCATTTTCTCTCTCCTTTCTACCAACTCATTGTACCTCGCGGCGACAACCAAAAAAAAACGACAAACAAAAGGGGCTCCCCCCCCCCCCACATACTTCTCTCTCCCTTTCTATATTTCACAAAAAAAAAAGGCAACGAGGGGGGCGGGACAAATCTCCACTTACAACACAAGTATCCATACACACAATTAAAAAACAAACCCAGAAATTTTTTTTACCAATTTTAAATTCATTCAAACTAAGAGGAACCAATTCAAAACTGAAAACCTTTTATTGTAAAATTTCCACTTGACACAATCTCTCCTCCTCTTTATTCCAAAGTACTAATATATTAGAGTCAGACCTCATAATTAATTCAGAGCAAGCACCCATGGCAACACTCAGTTCCTACCCGCACTTTTGCCCACTCTAGTCTCGCGAATATTGCTTTCAATGTAAACTTTCTAAAGGTATAATACAAAATTTACTATAAGGGTTAGAGTTAGTTAGGATAGAAAAGACAGACCATTACATCGCAACTCAAACAAAACCTACACCATCGCCATGCAGGAAGCCCCATCCATATACTTTGGTCCGGTAGTATTCCAGGAACTGAACACAGCTTAGCTGCTGTCTGAGTCAGTAGAAATAATCTGCTCTCACCAGAAGAAACCGCTCGCACCAAATGTGGTGCTACCTCAGACAAACTTTACAGGAAGCCAACCCCCCACTTACTGATAATGAACTGATACTGAAATAGACTTGATATTAACCTTTGCCAATACTTCTACCCACATGACCAGGCCTACAGAAGTACTTATGCCACTATTATACAGTGATTATTATCACTTCCCTTAGCTCCTTTTTTCTGATGAACACGTACAGACTGCAACAAAACAATTTAAATTATGTCTTCGCTTAATTCCCTTATATAAAGACTTACTAACATAAATAATAACGACCAAAACGAGCAACAACACACAACCCCACCAACCACAAACCCCATAAAAAAAAAGTGAATGTAATATTTACCTATAAAGAATAGCAACACCCAAAAATGGAAAAATTGACTTAAATATTCGGCTTTTTGCCAAATTATATAATACTCACTCTCCAGAATTTCCAAAGCCTTTATCATCAATACTTGCCTCCCATTAGTCTGGGTCAAAATCCACCGAAACCATCGACCCTGCGTTGTGGATGACAGTTGAACCCCCATCTAGGCAGCATGATTCAGAAACATATTTCAAGTCAAGTTTCTGTTGAAACCACTCAGACGTTTACGTTTTTTCCTGCCCACATGTCAATACTATTTCACTCCACCTCCCATACCCCATATCTCCCTTAGAAACTCAGATTGCTGTACTGTCAGCCCACCTGAATCCATTTCACAGTAAACGTATAGACATCGGCTACCGAATTGGTTTGCATTGACTCAACACTCCGCATTCCCCTCTTTGTCTCTTCCTTTGCTTAAACAAGTCACTACAGTCCTTGGCGAGCTCGAAACAGCAATAGAAAGAAAATCACAAATTGAATGACATTCCCCAAATTTCCCACAAAACTAGTATCGAACATAAACCCTCCCATTACATCCATTTATATATACCATTAACCATCTTTACATCATTACAACTGTT
>NW_023339807.1:18283576-18285796 GCF_004916995.1 Morone saxatilis | reverse complement strand
TGTGTGTGTGTGTGTGCATTCGGGACAGGAGATCTCACCCTCTACGCCTGCTGCCATCATAAACATTTTGTAGGTTGTGTGAAGAAGCTGTCTTCCCTTTAAATTGTCTGCAGGGGGAAAAAAACACAAGAATGAGAGGTGATTGAGGTGTGTGTATGTGTGAGTCTGTTGGTAGGAAAAGAGATAAAGAGGATGGAAATATGCTAACAGATGGTGAAAGAGAGCGAGAGAGGTACAGGGTGAGAGACAGACTGAAAGAAGAAAAGAAAAAATAGACAAGGGAATGTGCCAGATAAATGAGGGGAGCGACCATTAGTATGCATCCATCTTGTGAGGCCTGTCTCTAGATGAGGCCTTATACATCTTCTCCATCCTCTCCCTAATCTGGGAGGAAATATTTTAATGTGTATTTAAGCAGGCAATTTTATTACCAAAACACTCCTACAAACAGCAGTCGCCCGGGGGAAGATTTACAGCGGGAGGAAAGACCATAAACGTTCACACACACTCATAGCTGCCTTGTATAACCACAGGCCAGCCAAATGCTGCAGGATCCTACTGTGACTTCCTCATTGGTACTCTAATTTCTCCCAAAAATGAAAATCCTGTCATCTTTTCCTGACTTCAATGTTTTATAACCTTTTCCCCATCTCTAATAATCTGCATACATTTGTCATTGTGAATATTGTTTATTATGTAGAAGTGCCTTCAGGCCTTTTCCCTCTATTTGGACAACACTCTACACTGTTATTTTTATGTCTTTTGATTATAACTAGTCAAAACTCAAGCCTCCATGTCAGTGAATATTCCAATGAAGCTGGCAGCAGTATACACACAGTGAAGATACAGCAGTTCATTTAAAGCCTTCTCCCAATCTGCATTAAATCATAATAAGATTTCAGCACAATCCAAGAGTCAAAATATATATTTGCACCTCATTATGTAGCTTTATTCCTCTGCAGTATGGCAAGCAAAGCAAGTAATAAAATTCCCTTATAACCCCCTGTATTTAAACTTATGAAAGGTCCACTTCCATTTCCAACCAGTGTGCTCTATCACTTTTTGATCCATGTGACTATAAAACAGTTGGTTTAAGGATTTTAAAGGATATTTTATGCCAGTTCTGGAGATTAATATTTCACTTTAAAGGATCAGTTCAGCAAAATTAAGTATTATCTCATGTAGCTCACTAACTGTATTCGGGTGGAAAACTCAGAAACAGATATTTCAATGTCCTGGTCAATAAAACCAACAGTACTTGCACAGCACTTCCTGAAGGTTTGGGAAATAAAGATTAAATGGAGGAAAAGAAAAAGGCTTTTCTCTCATGTATTCTCTTTTATTTGTGAAATACTGGAGGCATCTAAAAATACTTGAAAATCTCCACATTAAAAAAGGTCCTAACCTATGATGTTGGGTTATTGGTTAATTTGAAAGGGTAACAAGCCAAAAAGGTAGGGAACCACTGCACCAGAGCTTTTGTTCTCAGCTGCTTCGGGTTATTTGAGCTGTGACCTTCGTGTGACAAACTCGCTTCACTAACCTTAAGGCTACCACTACCTTCTCCATTCAATCGTTCACCTTTACACGAAAACCCAACCCCGCTCTCGCCATTCCGCTCACTCCTGCTCTCTCATGCGCTGTTCTGACAAACTCCCAGCCCTAAGAAAAGATAGGCACATGCTCCACCTTGAAGAACATGAAGACTTACTCGCATCCCATCAAGAAAACATGTGGATTTTATAATAGATTTGAGAAAAAGGGCACTCAATGACTTCTGCAGGCTTTGAAAGTTGAATAAATTGGCTTGTTCGTGGAAAAGGAGGGAGAAAGAGAGACACATTAAGTGAAAAAGGCAGTACTTACAGGCAAAGTAGCAGGACAGGAGGAACACCATGGAGAAGATGACCAGGAACGTTATGTCCGTCTCCAGGATTCCTGTGGATAGGGGGGTGGAGGAAGTAGAGGTGGAAACAGAATAATAATGATATAATAACGAGATAGAAAGATGGAAAAAAACGGGATGGTGGGAAAAGGAGAAACAAAAAGGTACAAGACAAAAGGTGAAATCAAAGCCAGAGTGTAAAGCAGTCAATGAGGTTTAGAAAATATCAAGGTGAAGAAGAAAGGGAGAAAAAAAAACAGGATTGACCGATCCATAGAGGCAGGTATAAGGTGAGGATATTGGATTAGTTAAGAGAGAGAGAGTCGCAGTAGGGG
>NW_023339807.1:18261216-18283476 GCF_004916995.1 Morone saxatilis | reverse complement strand
TTAGGAATAATTCATTTAGAAGCTACATGGGCCTCTTCTTCTTTTCATCCCTTCCTCTCAGTTCATCTATCATCATTAATTCATTCAGCCGTCCCTTCATTATTGTAATTTGTTCAGTTCAGTGTGCTTTATTGGCCGTGCTAAGTGGTGTTGGCTTGTGCCATCAGCGATTCGTTCCATAATCTCTCTCTTTCTATCTAATCACTCTTACCGAACTCATCTGCAGAGAAATGCTGCGTCCAGAAAGACTGGCCATTGGTCAGTTTCATTTCGTACTCCAGCCGCAAGCCATCCCCCTGCAAGAGAGGAGCCGAAGCAGACAGGGAGAAAGAGAAAGAGGGAGGGAGGAGGCAGGTGAGACTAAGTGTATTCTCTTGTATTGTTACAGGCTTTGTGATCTGTACAAAGTATACATTAATGCTTAAAGCTGCACTGGACAATTCTGCAAGTTGAAGTGGCAGTGAGAGGCAATTCTTTAGATGTATTTTTAAACATTATTCCTGTGACATTTTGCTTTTTCCATTATAAATCTGACAATGGAGACCTACAGGACCTTTGGGAAGAGAAAAGAAATATGTTAACTGGACTTAAAACCAGACTTTCACACTTAGTGTATGAACCTAGGAGTGCTGGATCACCCAGGCAGCAGAAGTAGGAAGGAATTAAATTCGAGCAGGGCACACTGAAGAAATCAAGTATTACAACATCTTGATATTTACACATGAGAAGGAAATCATTTAAGTCAAACTGAAAGTAAATTAAATTGCATGTTTGCCTTAAATGATTACTGCAAAAAGCATCAGTAAATCACATCAGCTATGTTCTCCTTTGAAAAATCAAATCAGACACCAAAAGGCAGAAATGTATACGTTACAGGTCTTAGTTTCATGATGGTGCTCCTTATCTTTGCATTAATAGTCTGAATACTTTTAATTCTCTGTCTTACTTAATCTGTCAATATGTAAAACAAGATAATGAACATTTCCACAAAACTCTTCTTTGTTATTTAAAAAAGAAAAAAAGTTACATGTTGTCTTAACAAGCATGCAAAAACTTGCAAACTGCAAAAAGAAGGAGGAAAATTGTGATACAAAAGGTCCAATGTGTAGGATTTAATATCATCTAGCAAAACAATTCTTATTTTCAGGTGATTAATGAAAACATACCTATAAATATTATATTTCATTTCTGCCAGTAGATCCTCCTAAATGTTACTCACTGGACCTTTAAATAAAACACTATCTAAAAGAATAAACAGAACAGAACATGACTTATACTCAGTCAGTACCAAAAAAACAGAAGTTTTGAAGTTTGATGCATTTATTATGTTGATAGTGTATGATGACTAAGAAAGTAGAAGCTTTTATTTATCAGCGCACAGAAAGATCACAGACGATCAACAATGCAGCCTTTAAGACCAGGAAAACAAAAATATACCACTAAATTAGGAAAATATGAATCCCAGAGGATCTCTTTTCTCATATCCAGATGTCAACACATCACCCTGCTTTAACTCCTACACTCAGAAACCATATACGGTACAGTATCTGTAAACTGCACATTCATGATAAAAACTATCTTACGTTGCTCGCTTACTGCTGATCATGAGACAGTTTTGCTTTTCTAATATCACTGATTCATCATTTTCTGCAGCAGAAATTTTCCACTGATGTCCATTCTTCACACCAGGATGTTATGTGAGTGAACAGCGCAAATTAACCACATCAGTGGATTCTTTGGAATTTGTGTTTTTAAATAGAATTCCTGCCTCCCACAACTTTAAGTTTAAATAACGCAGCCCAGATTTCTTCCAACCTTGCCTGTTACAAGATGAGGAAACCATCCAAATCTTCCTTGGGGGAGGGACACACTGTTGGTTTAGCTGCTCAGTATAATTGTGCCATATCACCAGTCAGTCCCCCAGCTGGCTCAAAAGTGCCTCAGGATCCCCCAGGTGTGCTGAGGAAGTTAGAGAAATAAAAAGGAATCTAGGCTGTTTTGTGCTGCCAGGGAGAACATGACCCAGATTAACAAGAACTGGATGGCTAGATCATATCCATAGCAACAGTTTTATCTGATTCAATATGTGACACACATCACTGATTTGTTAGGTTGATTTTAATCCGATCAGATATAATTGTTCTTTATTGCATAACAATGTTATGAAAGAAAGCACAGAAAGAGAATATCTGGGGATGTAAATGTGCAGGGATACTGTGGAGACACCACAGTTGGAATGGTGTTAATCTTTGGAAGTCACACGAGAAAAAAGTGTCAAACTGAAGTGAATTTGGGAGGTGAGAAAAAAAGAGGGATGGGGAGCAGAGAAAAAGAGAGAAAAGGGGGGGGGGGTCAGAGATGGGTTGACAATCAGAGCACAGAGAGCTCATTTCACACACACAAGTTCAAAGCCGATGGAGTTTGCGCTTGTTGCGGTGGAGCGAGGAAAAAGAGAGAGGGAGGAAAAAAGACTTTGATTTCATTTGGCAGCCTGAGACTCCATCTCACTCCCTCTATCAAAAAGGGCGAGAAGCATGGAGTGTGCACTGCCACAAAATCAATACAGACACAAAGAGCAAGGAGACAGAGATAAAGAGAGTGATAGATATAGAGAGGGAGAAAGTTAAAAAAAACAGGTGCAGAGAAAGGAGTGAAAGAGAGATGGATGAAGGAGAGAAAGGATAGATAAGGGAAGAAGTGGCACTTCACACAGCAGGGATTCTCTCTCTGTGGGACTGACAGGAGGAGTTTGGTGGGTTGCTTGTTGGTTTCAGGTGTAAAAGGTATCTGCTTCTGATATACTGTACTGATATATCACACACTGAAGGTGTCTCACCCAAACACCTGTGCAGTCTTGTATATCTTGTGCTCCCCTGGGCTGCTGATAACTGCATTTAAAGAGGACTTCTGAAAGTCTTTTGAGAGTGTGAATCTTGTCTCTGGAACATTAAGTGTTTGTATAGCTTAACAGTTTAGGGCACCTACCTCAGTGTGAAAAATGAGTGTGCACAGTCAGTTATGCACACTGGACGCCTAAACCAAGTATGTGGACACCCAAGCATCTTATCCATATGTGATTGATAAAAATGTCATTACAAAATCATGGACATTTAATTAATAAATTGCAAAATAAACATTGAAGAAGCAGAGGTAATGATACCCTGACTTTTAGTCACAACCAGTGGTGGTAAAAGTATTTAGATCCTTAACTTACTAAACCTACTGAAAGTAACAATACCACACTGTGAAAATACTCCGCTACAAGTAAAAGTCCTGCATCCAAAACCTTACCAAAGTAAAATGATTAATTATTAGCAGAATTTAATTTTAAAGAATCCTAAAAGTACTTATTATGTGATGATGAACAATGACCCCTGTCAAAGTTTTACTATTATATATGTTGTTTTTGGATTAAACTACTGCTGCATTAATGTGTATGTTGCATTTTACTGCTGTAGATGTTTAAGGCTGAGATAATTGCTTAGAATTCTAACTTATTTTATTTTTATTATAATTAAACTATTTTATATTCTCTTACATAGTTTAATCTACAGCAATGCATCATTCTATAAGATAATCATATGTTTGTAGTGTCACTGTTCTGTGAGAACCATCTCTAAAAAGTCAACTTTTTATTAGTTTGTTTTCAGCTTTGTGACAATGCATTTTCCAGCTAATCCAAATAAATAATATATCATTTATTTAGCGAGAGTGGGAGATTCTCAACCCATCAATGTACAATAATTCAAATTCAAAATCATACCAAACCAAACCATAGCATATTTTTGGCCATTTAGTCTAGAGCTAACTATAATCTGACAAGAAGAGATAGAGAGAAATAATCACCAAATTCATAATAACTGTAGCAGATAATGAAAGTAATTGTTTGTTGCAGCCCTAAAAAAGTGTAATTTGACATACAAATAATATATTGAGCAAATATTCTAGCAGAATCACACTCTTAAATTTTGCACGTTGTGTTCACACTGTGAGCAAAACAATCTACAAATCATCAGGTCTGTTTGTTTCCAGTAAAGTATCTCTCCCAAACAACTTGCAACACTGTCAAATACTCCTGTTATTATTTCTTATTTATTACAATAAAGAAGTATAAAGTTTCAAGTCCAGACTGGCTCCCCATCTGGCACAGAAGGATACGATTAAGATCCTTCTTCTGTATGTGACTGTGCTGCAAGTCTTTATGAGAGATATAGTTTACAATTTTTCAACTGAGGCCTGAACAAAATACAGCAGAGGCGGGTGTGTTTCTACACGGTTTGTTCTATAAAAGATGAGTCACCTGGCCAAGCTGACAGCTGTGAAAGTTTGGACATTTTAGTGGCCTGCACCCATTAGCAGCAAGTCTAATTTCAGTGCTTCCTTGGCTCCATGCTGGGGTAATTTTGTTTCATTAACAGCAGTTCTGCTCAGCATAATAAAGCAGAGGTTGATTACAGCCATTCAAAGCTTTCAATTTCTCCACTTCTGTTTGAAAGACCACGAGAGTAAATGCCTCACAAACTAATGCTCAGACAACAGTGGCTGGGGTCAATGGCACACAATGGAGCCATGTTATTGAGTTGTTCTATTTTCTGTTTATTTTAAATTAATGGTGTAATTAGTTCTACCTAACGAGTTATATTACGGTAACTATTTAAAAAAGGCAGTACCAGAGAAATAAGGGTTATTTTCCTTTTTGGAAAGCTTTATAGCTATACACAGCTACACAAATGCAATTAGAGCTGGACTATACAGTGTGATATATGTATCACAATGGAAGTTTTTTAAAGTTTTAGAGACTATAAATTATTAAGAAAAGTACTTTTAATGCAAAGACATTTGCAAGAGAAAAAAAACAGTATTCAAGCCTGCTACTTTTAGTGAACTTTAGTTACTCTGGCAATTTACTTGTCTGAAAAACCTTCCTGCTGACTGCCAGAGGTCCTCTTCACTGTAATTTGTGATGACCTGAATTTTATTTATAATGACTAATCTTTTTTTTTTCTGCTGATGAAATAATGATTATTTGCAGCCTTGAGGTTTCCTACTATAATTAATCAAGTGAAATTTTCTGGAAATGTTAAATAACCTCTCATTTTACCATTTCATTCAGGCGAGTCTACATCCTCTGGTTTTAAGGGTTGAGGATTTCGAGTCAGATAAAGACTGAGATGGAAAGCACATGAAAGGAGAGCTGGATAAGAGAGAAAAGGGGACAAAGAGAGGAAAATATGTAGTAGCACACAAAAGTGATGGTGGCGAGAAAATGCATGGAATGAGCAGAAAGCAAAGAAAAAATGAGTCCAGTGAGCTGGCAAGATGGAAAGGAGAAACCCAATTAGAGACAGGCTGACAAAGAGGAAGAAGGAAAATAGTTGAGGTAAATAGATATGAAATGGCGTGGAGCGTGTCACAGCATGGTGACAGAGAGCTGAAAGAGAGCGGGACACAGCTGAAGATTGTGAGTGACAGAGGTAGGAAAGACAGAGAGGTGTGAAAGCGAAAGGGATCTGAGAAAGCGAGTGGCGGGAAACGAGGGGTGGAAATTGGCTGCGGGGTGCGCCATGCATATGTCCCCGGGAGTGGAGATGAGCTTTTATACTTTTGTCCAACAGCATTAGGCAGCGTGTCTATCAGCGGACGCTGGCGTGACACTAAACCACACTCCATGTGAAGCATCCCTTCTAATCATAACCCTCTTCAGCCAGCTCTCGCAACAGACAGCACAAAAACAAACCCAGAGGAAAAAAATCTCTCACTCAACCACACAATCATGACCAGGAGCACGACACTGATGTAACCCAGAGTATGACACTGATATGCAGGTAGACATACACATTCAGTAATAATACTTTTTCACCCTTTTCCTCACCCACTTTCACAAACATGAAAACACAGCACACATAAAAAAAAAACGACAGACGCACACACCTATTCCTAGGACTCACCCTTGACTGAAGCCCTCAGTGTAGGAGGATGTGTCATCATTAAGCAGAGCTATCATTTCACAAGTGTATGATTTCTCCAGACTCACATCAACAAACAACACACCACAGCTACCACTTTTTGCTCTTTTTCTCCCGGCTCACCATTACCACCACACAAAGTCCCATTATAAAACAACACAATGCTTAAAAGTCCCTGAAGCTAGCTAATCAATAGTCTACAGTGGAGCCCTTGTAAGGCATGTTTAGCACAGTTAAAGCGGAGAGTCGCATATTAAGAGCCTTTGTTGTTCAAAGCCCCATAACATGGTTAGAGAGAAAGCGTTTTGCGGTGTCCAGAGGTAATTCAAAGGAAGATGCACAGATTCAAGATCAGCTGTAATATATGAAAAGAGAAGGGTGGGGGTGTGAGGAGCATTTTGGCCAGAAATTATAATCATAAGCAATATAACATTTTGGTCAAAATCATTTGATAATCCTTAATAGATTATCAGTTTTTCAATTTGCAATCATTATCTCATTTGGATAAGTATTGTAAATCACAGGGTTAAATTTCCTAGCAGTTTTTTTTTTTTGCCTATTTCGATTACTTTGAGAATTTAAAATGTAGCCTGGTGCAAAATGCTCAAATGGGAAAGCACACAGGGACAAAAAATATGCTCAAGTTGATTTAAAATTTAAAGGCTGGAGCCACCACAAAAAAGAGCCTTAAAACATAGTTTTCATAGAGCCATCCTCAGGGTGTGCTGGGTATATTTTCGCCTCAGCTTTTCCCATTTTAATATCTGATGTTGCTACTTGCACCTGAAATCAGTTTTTTACTTGAATGCAAAATATCATTTGAAAATATTAAAATAGCTCCTTGACGCCACATTTCAATAAATGTATAGATGTCTAACACAAGAACATCTTCAGTTTTGATGGAAAGATGATGACGTTAATTATGATGACAATGGTGACGTTTGTGTATCTGAAGGGCAGCAGAAAACAAACACTGACTACACGGGTATGTTTTTTGTGTGAGCCCTGCGAGTTTGTTTGTGTGATAACGGCAGTGCGTCGCCATGGCAACCGCCTGCTAGAACACCTGGCCTTGTACAGAGGGAGAGCCAGTGGGGTTTGGGGGGGGGGGGCGTCAGGGGTCAGTGCTTACCCCACACTTGCTGAGAGCGATGTACCACCATCTCTCCCTCACCGAGCGGAAACTACGGCCACCCACGCAGCTCAGAACCTCTTCATTCCCGTCTCCCTCCACCTGAGACAAAGAGAGATATGAGAGGGGGGAGGTGTACGAAGAGGATGTTGTTATCCAAAAAGGCAGCACGTTTTTACCTCAGAGACACATTGAATTACCACAGTAGAGTGGGAGCCTGATATATCAAGATACAAACATATTTCACACCCTATTTTGGCTGATATGTGGAAACACTAAGCTCCACTAAGCGCCACAACAACAGAGTCACGCTGGCAATCACACTTCCTAATGTGAAACAAACACGTTGCGTTGCTTATTGAAAAGAGACTAAAGGAATATCTAGGATTGGAAAAGAGAGGCTAAAGGAATATCTAAAAGAAAAGAAAAAAAGAAAAAAAAAAAAAGGTGTTGCAGGAAAGAAAGATCTCTTTGACCCTTTCAGGTTGACTGGGATGCATCATCAACAGTGGAAATGTGTGAATCAGTAAAATGTTATGAAAACACTTTACAGGCCATTAGCTCTCACTGCCTCTCTCTCTACTCACTGCATTTGTTTACCTCTTTTACATATTTCTGTTCCTTTTTTGCATTACAAGACGAATATGCAATACGAAATAAGAAAATAGGTTCAACTGTGTGGCGATAAAAAGGAATAATGTGATATGCTGTAACGCATTTCATAACACAGAGAGGTCAGAGGTCAGCTATTCTCACAGAACAGCATCCCTGCATTAGCTTCTGGTAAGAGTATTTCTCAGGGACAGGATGCCACTCAGTTTGTATTAGCGGTGGTAGAAAAATTTGATTCTTAGATGCATTGCGACATGCAGAAAAGTCAATAATAGAAAATGGAAAAACTAAATTCTCGACATTATGATGGCCTGTAACAAAATAGTGTCTGGCTGCAGACAAAATGGCGTTTATGTCCCAAGATACGCTGCGTAGAGTGTGAGCAACCGAAGACGATCCAGCCGACACGCCCAAAGCTTAGCAGCAGCTTTTTATCAAGTGATTTAGAACATGCTGAAGTCTCTGTACTGTTATTTCACTACAAGGACGGTGCTACAGGCACACTTTTGTTTCTTATCTTGTTGGTTCTTTGCAGTAGAGAAATATGCAGTATGTATGCAAATGTAACCTTCCAGTTGACACATCTTTTCCATTTGTCACTACAATTAATAAAAGATAATCCAAGTAAATTCATCAGCATATTTTAATTATGGATTATTACAAATACATTATGTTTTGAAAGTAGCAAGTAGAATAGAAATCAACAATTTTGAAACATCAAAATGCATCGATAATTGTTAAAATTGCATCGTAGCCCTCTGAATCAAATGATGAGATGCCTGGAGGTTGCCAATCCTAATGTGTGTATGTATATATTTGTGCTCTTACCACACAGCCTGACCAGGTGTAGCGTGTTGTGAGGTTGATGACCTGGTTGTTCTCTGGCCTCAGCACCGCTTCCTTCTGGTAGCAGTTCTGACGGGAGAAGACACAGTAAAATCAGTAATACAATGACTACCTCAGTGAAATTTCTGTATCTACTCATCCTCGTCCTCTCTCATTTATTTCTATTTCAGATTCCACACTCATATTTTCAATAATGAAGTGCCCAAACTTGCAGCTGCGGGTTACACCTACATTCAGCTGTATGCATATTAAGTAATAACAGAACAGCAGTTAAAACATAAGAGACCATTTTTCCAGTCCAGAAAATGCATGAAATTAAATGTGTTTAATCAAAATGTAATTGAAATTATGGCTGGATTGCCTTATGGTCTATTGAAGCTGCTGTAAGTGGAATTAAAATTGACATGGATATTGATGGATTTCTCCATGTGACTGCTGAATATTAATGGAAAAAAATGGTGAGTGTAGAATGAAGGGCCTACTGTTTTGATTCTGGATAATTGACAACAAAATCTGTCTGAGAGCTGTGAAATGGTGTGATGTTTGTAGCTGTGCTGGAATGATGTCAGCATGTCATCACACGTCAAAAGATGTCAGCAATAAGAACACACCAACAAATGATTACATGGCGCCAAGAAATGCACTGTATTTGGTCAATCTTTTTTCCTTACTGTGCTAAACTATTGTAGCATTGTTCCTTTAAAGGACACAAAACACTTGATAATCCTTTTAGGTGTGGTAGTTGTACGTTTTATGCAGAAACTCACCCTATTTTAATAATACAAGAAACTGATACATCAGATCCTGTGTGTACTATAACCCTGGACTGGTTAAGCTTTAAATTGGTGAGTGAAGGCTACCAACATTCGCCTGCAGTAAATGGTCGCATTATACATTATTCATTGGTTGTGAAAGCAATTTAGTGTTGAATTTATAGACTGTATCATGTTATATCTCATAGTACTGGCTGACTGTGCCATATACAGGCAAATGCAACAGAGATAAAGAATCCATGCATGCTACTCTTATAGCCAGGACAGTGTTACATGAATCCAATTTCTGGACTCTAAAAGCTCTCATCTCAAAAGCTAAAAGCTCTCATCTAAAAGATCTCAAAGATATCAAACTTCAAAATGATGAAATATGGAATAAGTGAGTGATCCTACTAAATGTAGAAATGACTAAACGCATACAGTGCAGTCTGTTAAGTATGTGGACATTGGTGCATTTTCTAATATTTTGGCTCTTTGCTCAGATTGGATTTGAATTAAACCGTGGCTGTAAAGCTGCAAGTGCTGACTTTCACTTTTAAGGGTGTTCAAGTATTGTTCATCCAATAATATTGTTGAGTGAACAACATCGATATCAATCACAGCCCTTTTGTATACATCGTCCCACTGATTCTGAACAATGCAGCAGTACAAAGACAGGGTTGTAATTCCTAAAATGTTCATCCAATATGGATTTAAATCCTCAAATCAAGGCTGATAAGCACTTTACCCTTTTATCACTGTTACTTAAGATCTAATGTGTTCAAGTACTGGATTAAACAACAAAAATGCGTCAATGTCCAAACACTTGTCTATTTTTTTATTTTATGGAAAAGTCCATAAAATAAAAAAAAACTGAAAATCTACAGAAAATCTTCCTGCTGTCATTTTATGTGGAGCGGCTACAGTTCAGGCAGAACTCTCTGTTCAGAAATATGGATTGTACCATCCTTGATCACTGCATGTATCATCAATAATACATCATCTCCTGTGAGTGAAAAGCCTTTCAGTAACCGAGAGAGAAAGCTTTGTTTTATTCTGAGCAGCATGAGCAGCGTGTGATCCTAGTTCAAGTTCAAATGTGAAAATTAACTAAATTTGAGTCACAGGGCTTTTTCATTACAAGAATGACATGCAAATTAGTAAATGGAGATGTATTTCTCTTGTGGCTTGTCGAAAGACATGATGCAGAGGGTGTCAGTATCTCACCTTTTCAGGCCTCTTGTACACAGCTGGCCACTGAGAACTGTCATCAAAGTAGAGCAATATGTTCTGACAGCAGCGAGACTGCACAGAGGAGCGACAAAGAGAGACAGCATAGAGAGAGAGCACAGAGGAGGCAGTGAAACCACTGGAGATCCATACGACAAAAACTGTTTCCAAAGTCTGCAGGCTACGAAAGCAATGGGCAAAAAAAAGACAGAGCGGAAGTACAAAATAGACGTGTAGAAAGATCTAGTGGGATAGAGCAAAGGAAGGAGGAGGGGACAGAAAATAGAGGATGAGCTGTGTACAGCAGGAACAGCCGGAGGAAGGAGGAGAGAGAAAGAGTGATGGCATCAGTTTAGATAAGGTAAGCGGAAAGAAAAAGAGAGAGAGAACTAGTTGAGAAGATGATACGATACGAAGATGATAAGTAAAGTAAATAAAGGATGAAGACAGCACACACAGTGTGATGACACAAACACACAGTCGTCCTACCTTTGGATAGCGGAACCGGAAGTCCAGACGTCCAAAATCAGTGAGAAAGCAGAAGCGAGTGAGGAAAACCCAGTCCTGGAGTCAAGAAACAAAAGAGAGGGAAAACATTTTGAAACATGCTCACAATGACAACATGCCGATGTTCAGCAGATATTATTTTTACCATCTTAACCATCTTAGTTTAGTGGGCTGTACAACTGATGCTGATGGACCTGTACTGTACTGTACTGTACGCCTTTCTCAAAGCGCTTTTACACTACGTGCCACATTCACCCTTTCACAATTCAGGGTTTAGTATCTTGCTCAAGGATACTTCAAGGATACTTTGACATGTGGCACCAGGAGCTGGGGATCGAACCAACAACCTTCCGATTAGGGGACGACCTGCTCTGCCTCTGCGCCACAGCCGCCCGTCATACAATTACACATTTCCTTCCTGGGGCCCGTTTCACAAACATAACCCCATGTTTCCATGGTAACAATTAATGACAGCTGCTGACCAGTGGCACCAAAATGACGAGCAAAACATGACTTATAATTTGTGGTTTTCTAACAATGTGGAGCAAGCAATGAGAAAAGAAAGAGTTGGAAATATACAGAAATATACAGCTGGGAGTTTTCCCTTAAGGAAACAGTGGTACTGCTTATAATGCCAATTCCTGGATATTAAATGTTCATCTGCCTTTTTCCCGTAGTGGTCCCAGTAATGTTTGTTCTTAAAAGTGTAAAGGAGCAGATCAAATAACTTGCTTAAGTTTGAAAAACATTTTTTATAAGTGGAGTTGCAAGAACAATAGTTTACATTTAAGATGATTTATTATGATTCTAATTAATTATTATAGTTATCTATTAGTACTAAGTGTTTTGTTGGGGGGCTTGCTCTCCCATGCCTCTTGGTGCATGGAGAGCTGTTTGGAGGGAGAAGTGCCTTGAAGGTCCCAGCCCGCTTCCTTTCGGTGCCCGCTTTAACCTGTTCAAACAGAACTGCTGCTCCATTTTTTCCGCAAACAAATCTGGCGAGAAAACACTGATAATCTATGGTAAACAATATTAAATGATCTAATTCTGATAAATGATAAAATATACATCCCATGCTTGCCATCCGTTTCTGAATTACTGTCCCCCTCCCCACTGTTCAGTTTTTCCTCTGACATGATGACATACCAAAATCTGCCCATCCACTATATTTAGAAGAAACAGCATCACTGCTGTTTGTGAATTTCTTTTTTAAATTACATACCTACTCCACATACTTGTCAGTCGTGTCCAGACAGACAGAATTGCCACTACTTACTATCATCACAAGATGGTCCTTTTAACTACATTGTTGCAGAAAAAGTAATATCCCGCTTATCCAGGAACGCATTATTCATGAGGCTATTATAAAAGTCAGCTTTACGTGTGATTAGAAGAGAGCAGAGGAGCAGGTTCGATTGCTGACCTGGGCGGAGAATGCACTTCTGATATGAACAGCCAGGCTAGTTTGCGCCTATTCATTTTGAAATAGCAATGGCCAATGGGCGAACTCCACCACTCGACCGGACCACTGGTGTAACTTCATCACTCACTCAGAAACTCACTCAGTAAGTCATGGTAAGTTGCGGCCCAGCCAATAATGAGTGGTTTTGGGGAAGGATACAGAAAAAAGAGGAACTAGAGGAAATAAATGCAGCAATAATTAAAAAAAAGGAAGGGGGTTGAAAAGAAGGTAGAAGAGGGGTAGAAGAAAAAGTGGTCGCATCAAGAGGGTAAACTACTAGAGAGGGTAAACAGAGAGGGCATTAAGGGCCTGCTGAGCACATTAATAAGGGAGAGAGGTGGAGAAGAAGAAAAACTATCCATTCTTAATATTCAGCCATAAGCTTGGCAGCATGAGACCAGATGATAGTGCTGATGGTGTATTTTACTGAGCTTACATAAGGCACTGCAGCAGCACCACCATGGAGGATCAGTCAGTTCAGTGGTGGTCTGTCTATATGTCTATATATCTATATGTGTATATATCTCTATATATGTCTATATATATATATATAGATTATAATATACGGATATATACTATAGTAGTATATATAAGTAATATAATAGATAATAAGTATAGATAAGATAAATAGATATATACGTAGGGAGTATAGATAGTAATATGACTAGTAGAATGATAGTACGGATATAGTTAATATATATAATAAGATATATATAGATATACGTATAATATATACTAGGAGGGGGTCTATCTATTTCCGTATACGCTATGTAGTAGTATACGGTATCGTATATCTATTCATCAGTATCTATGGGTCATATTCATCTAAGAAGTATCATATAGTCCGATATCACTACTCTTATAATCTATGCGTATATCTATATCTATATAGTAATGAATAGATCTATCACGGGATTATCTATATCTTATCTATTTATCTATCTAGTATACGTCTATATATCCTATATATCTATATACTTGTATATATCTATATCTAATATCTATATATTATATATCGACTATCGTATAATCGCGTACTATTAAGTCACTATATATACATATCGTATTCGATACGCATATAGGTAGGCGCGCGGAGTCGGCTATATACGGTATGATATATCGGTATATATAATATTATTATTATATAGGTTGTATGAGTATTTACCGTATCACGGTGGAAAGTAGTCAGTGGGCGGGGCGCGGCGGGGGGGGCGCGCCGGGGTGGCGCCCGGACGGGCGCCGCCGGCAGGTGACGCGGAGGAAAAAAACATCCCAAACAATAACACACGAGAAGAACGGCTATTCTATATCTATATCTGTCTATATCTATCTACCTAATCTATGATCTATATCCGTAGTACTATATATGCTATATATCTAGGTACTGAGTACTACGTATATATATAGTATCTTATATATATATATCTATAGATCCTATATTATATGCTGCAATCTCATCTATATCGTATATTATATATACTGCATAGTAGTAGAGTAGTCTATATCGTGTATATATCTCGTATGATGACTGTCTATATAAGTCTATCTATACTCTAGTCTATCTAGTCTCTATCTCTCTTCTCTCTATCGATTATCTCTCTTATCTACTTCTCTCTACTTCCTATCTCTCTCTTATCGTTCATCTCGTAATCTATGCCTCTCCTCTAGTCTATCCTCTCTCTAGTCTTCTCTCTCTCTCTATCTCTATCTCTCTCTATCTATCTCTCTCTCTATCTGACATATTCTGTAGCTATGGATCATAGTGCTGGACACAACACTAACACCACATCACTTATATGTTGTTTTCACACACACTATTCTTTATCTGGAGAGCTGCCCAGAGTGAGTAGGCCCTACTGAGGCAGCTGGAATAAATGAAGAGTTTTGAACCAGAATGAGACATCAGGTCTTTAAGAAAAAGTAATAGCCAGTTTTGCTAAATTAGAGCAGCATTGCAGAGGATTTATTTAGACAAATGAAAGTTGAGAGAGACCAATGCTGGATTCAAGTCTGTAATACTATAGATTTGTTTTGGTGAATGTCTTTTAGTCCACAGGAATCAACCCATTTTCTCTGTCTGATCAACAGAGAATTCATCAGCAACAATTTTGCTTATTGAATAATTGTTTGTCATTTTTTCAAGGAAGAAATTATTATTTTTTAAATATATCTGCTGATTTTCTTAGTTTTGATGAACATCTTTTGGACTGTTAGTCAGAGACAAAATAAGTAATGTGAATATGTCAATTTGTGCTCTAGGGAATTGTGATGGACATGTGTGACTATTTTATAATATCTTATGGAGCAAATGATTAATCAATCAAGTAAATAAAATCATGAATGAAATAAAATCATCATTAGTTGCAGCCTTAACAACATAAAATATCCCCCAAAACTCTACACTAAATGTTGTGAAAATAAACAGCCACACAACAACTTTGCCTAGATAAATTAGAGTTTAATATTAACAGAATTATCTGAATATAATTAGGAAATATGACATTACAAGTAAACAAGATTACGAATTTTATCAAGCATTAAAACCTATTGATTCTGTGGACACAACTGTTTCAATACTCAACAAGTATTGAGGTATATTTTCTTTCAATATAAGTGCCAATACAATGCCTGAGTTTTGGCACCATTAAATTTTTTCTCGTTAGAATGAATTAATGAGTGTAATAAGTGTGTCCGCACACATGGGCTTGCAAAACGGTATTCTATCTGCTCTTTCTATTGTAGATGAGGAAATATCAGATTAAAGAGCTGAAACAGTCAACTCACTCTCTAGTCAGTGAAAAAGTTATCTTCTGATAACTGATTAATCATTTATTTTTCAAGCAACAATGCAAAATATTTTCTGGTTCCAGCTTCTCAAATGGGATAATCTGCTGCTTCGTCTACTTAAATTACAGAAGAAAACTGAAAACTTAATATCTTTTTACACAGCTGCTTGGACAAAAAGAAAATTGAAAACTTCCCTTTAAGCTTCATAAAAAATTGCAATTAATAATTAATCAAGAAGATTACAGCATATTAACTGATCAAAGACTGAGTAAACAAGACCAAGAATCTGAGAAAGCTGACTTTAAAAACATGGCTATTTACTCAATGCTGCAGACACTGTTTGATCAGACCAGAAGCATCGTGCCTTAACATTCAGCCCAGCTCTCAGCTGTAATAATTATTTGATGTATGACTACGTGTGCTTTCCTACTCCTAACTGGAGTGCTATAAGTTATCTGGCTATATGTTTTCAAAACAGGCATTCGTCATTTATCATTTCACAGTCAGTTGGACAGTTAAATTATTCTACTGTAATGTAGCTTCTTCAGAGCAGGAAATCACAATCATATAGTAAATAAATAACAAAATGCTGTGTTATAGTATTTCATATCATATCAGATGTATTAATGTATATCCGATCTATAAGATCTACTTCAGGTAATCTTTATTTTCCTTAAAATGTTAAAACAAGCGCATCCAAAACACACAATCGACACACCATGTCTCGAACCACAGGAGAATCTGTTGCACATTTCAGCATCTTTAAGTACTCGGGCACGGTTCTCCTCTCCGTTATTACAAGCGGCCTTAAGGTTGGTTGTTATGAACTTTTGATCTCCACCCAACCAGCAAAATTCCCCTTGCACCATTATACTGTAATTACCTCTGCCCTGCGTTCTCCCTACATAAACAAGCACAGTAATTTCTGTGCTGAGAAATAAAGTGAAACCGGAGCAGTGTAGCGTGGCTAGCACTGCTGCCTCCATATATCACAGCAAACAAAACCGCAGCCATATTTCAGACGCTGCCAGCCAGCTTCATCCCCCGGAGCCTCTGGGTTATAATTCATGGCAAACTCCAAAAGTCACTGAAGCCCGAGACTCACTCCCACCTCTTTGTGCATCGTCCTGGGTGACGCTTAATGCTGTAACCATGACAACTGGGGCAGCAGAGGGAAGCACTGACCCAAAAGGTGAATCCCTGGAGAGATGGGGTGGTCTGGTTGGGATGATGCAGGGGGGGTATCGTTGAACTCACCAGGCTTGGACTGTGAAAGACCCCCTTGTTGGACAAACACACACACATAGGATTACCCATGAGCACCTGTCATATACTTTTACAGCATGACATGGCCTGCAAACATGCATACCCACACTGATGCACACACATCGCACCAAATCTGTGCCCCCTCCCCCCCAATCATTGTCATAGCAACCACAGCATGCCTTAGCTTGCAGCTGCCATAGAAACCTCAAAAGGCCAAACTGTTCATTCAAAACACCCTCTCTTGTCTGATTGCTCTCATACATTCATCCTTCAAATTACCAACTCAAAATCCCAACAGCAGTTTTACAGCTCCAAAAAACAATGGTGTTGAAAGCAGATAATTAGTTAGACTTCATTCTTGATATTGAGACAGTTCTCTGAGCTTCACACACACCAGAGGACACATATGACCACTGATTGTGAATCCAAAACCTTCACCCAACTAGTTTCCAGATAAACCTTATGTACAATATCTTAAAGAGTTAACCGCTGATTAATGAAACAACTGGAAATCATCATTCCTTAATTAGTTATTTTGTCATTTTAAAAGATTGCTGGGTTTTCATCAGCAGTAACTTAACTCGACGGTTTACTCGACTGAAAGTGAACATTAAACAGTAAAATACAGCAGATATCTGAAAGTACAAACAGGACACAGGAGAGAGAGAGAGAGAAAAAACACAGAGATGTAGTTACAAGCTAAAAGTACTGAGAGCTCAACACCCAGAGACATTTAAAAAACATCGGTCTCTCTGCTCTCCTGTACAGACATGAGTTGGGTCTCATAACACGTGCTTGTTTGAGGGGGAGAAAGGGGGATGTCATGGGTCGGCCATGGCTGGGGTCACCGCAAGCCGCTGGGTGTCGGTCAGAAGCCTTTTGGCCTCACTCTGGAGATCTCGGGCGTGGCTCGGCACAACTTTAAAACTGGTGATGGAAACACAAAATCAGTGCGGCACGATTTGATCCGGCGCGGCCAAAGTGCCAGCGGAATCCATTAAAGACTGAAAATTTTCCACGTCCAAGCCATGGACATTAATATGCTGCTATAACAGCCTCCACTCTTCAAGGAAGGCTTTCCACAAGCTTATCAAACGGAGCTGCAGGGATTTTCTTCCTTTCAGTCACAAGAGTATTAGTGAGGTCAGGCACTGATGTTGGGTGATAAATCCCGGCTTGCAGTCGGTGTTCCACTTCATCCTAAAGGTGTTTGATGGGGTTGTGGTCAGTGTTCTGCGCAGGCCAGCAAACAGAGAACCATTTCTTTGTGGACTTGGTTTTATGCATGGGAGTAATGTCAGGGTGAACCCCAAACTGTTGCCACAAAGTTTGAAGCACAATAATGTCTAAAATATCAGTGTATACTCTAACAATTTACCTTGAATGGTTCGACACTAGAACTGAAATGATTAGCTGATTAACCATTTAGTCGATTGTCAGAAGAGTAATTTCCTATGTTAATGACAAAGTCACTTTGGCCATTTCTCAAGTCACACATTCATTGGTCCCAGATTATTTTCACATTTGCCCTTACTTATCCTTATCTGTTGATTTATCTAGACACATATTTTGATAATACCCAGCCCTATTAATTTACCACAATTTTAAAAAATCCTTCATTTGAGTCATTTATCAAGCAAAAAATGGTAAATGAATATTAGTTGTAAAGTGATTTTTCTGGGTTTTTGGACTGTTGGTCAGACAAAACAAGCAATTTGAGAACATTACTAAAATTGTGACAGGCATGTTTCACTATTTTTAAACATTTATAGAAGAAATTATAATCCATTAACTGAAATAAAAAATGTATGTATAACAGAAAAATCATCTGTTGCAGCACTGTAGCGTTAGCCAGAGCAAATAATGAGTCCATTAAACAGCCGTGACGATTTTGTAGACAAGTCCAGCTTCTACTCAAATTCTGAGGATTTGTCTGATTCCCTTTTGTGTGTGCCTTGACTTGAGAACATTGTGATGAGCATTTTTCACTACTTTGTGACATTACAAACAAAGCGATCAATCAAGAAACTGATCATCAGATGAATTGATGAGAAAAATAATAATTAGTTTTGACACTTTCAGTCAGTGGCATGTTCAGCTTAAACCGATTCAGCGCTGCATTTTTATAAACTATGTCTAACTCATGACGGACAATTTAAAAAAGAGATCTGGGTGTGTTATGCGAGTAGCGGCTTGTAGTCAGACCCAACCAACAATATTTTCCTCTGTTTTTGTGCCAATGTGACTAGTGGGACAACAATTCGGGAAACTGGTCAAGTATTGATGGAGAGGGCTGGAGAGGGCTGTAGCTGGCAGTCACAACACTGGCTGCACAAAATCTGGGCAATTGCACACCGTCAATGTACGTCCACTAAAAGTGCTAAAGTGTTTTTTCCACTGATCAGACTGCTATTATAGGTGTTTGACAACATTACAAAAGGATCCCTACAGACAGAGAGATAGAGTAATAGTATATTGCTGTGTTCAAGGCCATCAGTCATTTTAGCTTGTAACATTGTAACACTTCATTCAAACATGACTGAAACAAAATAAAATAAAATAAAACTCAAATAAAATAATCCTTGATTTGGTTTTATATCAGCAACTCTGGTTTGGTTGAAATACACACTAAAAATAAGGAGGAAGGAGATCAGGCATGCGAGCTGACTCAGTGAATGAATGGTGATTGTTGGAACAATGGAAAGATGAAACCAAGGTTTTGGTTTTATATTTTGAGTTTCATTTTATTTTATTTCAGTCATGTTTGAATGAAGTGTTGCAGTGTTGAAAGGTAATATTATTGTGTTTGTCAGTGAAGTCTGGTGGCTTTGAACACATAACTGCTGTTTCTGGTTAAACTACAAGAATCTTACTCTTTCACAGCAAGGTCTATCTCTGTAGGGATCCTTTCCATAATGTTGTCAGTCACTTATAATAACAATCTGAGCACATCAGTGGCAAAAACAAGCACTTAAGTAGACGTACATTTACAGTGCGCAATTTCCCATTAGGGTAACATCGTGGCTTGTTTTGCGGCTGCTGGCTGCAGGGCTCTTGCTCAATACTGGTCCAATTTCTAAAATTGTTGTCCCCATTAGTCACACAGACACAAAAACATTGGAAAATGGAGTCCAGGTTGAAAAACACTGAAGATCCTTTAAAAAAGGCACCACTGAGTCTAACAAGGCTAAGACAGCATCAACAAGCCAGCAGTGTTAGCGCAAAATAACCACCAGGCCGAAGCTATTTCGTCAACAACTAAACCAAGTGGCCGCTAGTTAACCCAGTGCAGATTTGTGTGTGTGTGCATGCGTGTGTGTGTATGGAGAGTAGGAAACTGAGCCCTGGAGAACTGCAACAGTGGATGAGGTGTCTACCTTAATCCCCTTTTAGTCTTCTTATTTCCCCATGGCCACTGCATTGTGATGCAGAGTCACTCAGCCACCTCCCCGATTGTGTGTGTGTGCCTGCACATTTGCGTGTATGTGTGTGTACGTACACCCCATTAATCAAGTGCTATGCCTTGATGCAGTATCCGGCCAATTCAGCATCTCTCAGTCTCATTCTCTCTGTCTTTCTTTCTTTCCCTTTCTTTCTTCCTCCCTCACAGTTTCTGTTCTTTCATCTCTGTAGCTTTCTGTCTTTTTCTCTCCAGATCCCTGTTTGCGTGCTAAGCCTCATTAACAATTAATTACCAATCAGCTAGTCAAGTCACCCCTGGACCGCTGGGCTTCTCAATGATTCATTAGCCGGGGTTACACAACGTCGCGACACATAAACACACTTACACAGCGACACACACACATAAACACACTCAAGCTCTGTCCCTCTCTGGGCGTTTCACACGAGTACACACAGACTTTGTAAACATGCAAAGACACACACACACACACACACACACACAGAAGCAAGCATATGGACAGGTGAAAATACTCCCTCACCTGCACACACCTGCACACACACACGCTGCCTGTATCTAATCACAGTGTCCTCATTAAAAAGAGATACAGGAAAACTGATTGAGTTGGAAATTCTATGCATACAGGGTTCCCAAAAGTTACTTCAATGTCAACTTGAAGGATGTTTCAGTGACTTTCAAACACTTGTTTGCTAAAATTGAAGAATTTAGAACTGGCATATTTTAAGATAAGACATGACGTTAATTAAAATAAGACATCACTACTAGGCCTCTTTACTTCATCATCCTATTAAGTCCAGAAATCCTGGTGAAATCCTTAATTTCAAAACTGCTGTTATATCAGCCCCTACATCCATCACAGAGTTTTTCCTCAGGGTGTGAGATGTTGATCTTAGGATGGAGAAAGTCCCAGTGAGCTGAGGCACACTGATGAATGTGGGCCCTAGATTTTTAAATTAAAAAAAAGAACGTTCAAGGGCATCTGTTCATTTTAATACATTTTCAAAAGACAAAAGTTTAAAGACCTTTCTGGTCTAATCCACAAGTTTTCATTAACTGCGGAAACCAAAGACCAAAGACATTTTAACCTGTCTACAGTCACACTTTTTACAGAGTAACTACTCCGTTCTCTGAACCCTCAATTCCCAAGACAATGCAGGAAATTTGGGCTGAATGATTGATTATTTGTATATCAAAGTTGTTTTCTGAAAGAGTAACTATAAATCAAATACTTAAAAGCATCTTAACAAGCTGTAGCAAGTCTTACATATTTTACCTAGCTATAGTTTATAACGTTGGGGCGGCTGTGTGAGGTGGTTGACCACAGGGTTGGTGGTTCGATCCCCANNNNTCGGGCAAGACACTGACTGAACCCAGGCACTGAGAATGCACAAACAGTGCATGTCGTCCCAAACGAACCCAAATGAACCCAAGCCCGGATAAATGGAGAGGGTTGCGTCAGCAGGGGCATCCGCCATAAAAAAAACCTTGGTTTAATTTACAGAACATAACCGCAATTTAAATTGCAATCACAATATTGGTCCGAAAAATTGCAATTATGTACTTTCCCAAAATCATTTGGCCTGAGGAAACTGAAGTTTGACACTGAACAGGGAAGTGTGTGCTGTTAAAATGTAACTGAGCAACAACTCAGCCCAATCTGAGGTCAGACAAGGACTTTGCTTTTGTAGAAGTTTAACTTCACTCTGCCGCAAACTTGTACAGCTTTAATATGGACATTGACACAAGGGAAACAGCCTGAAGCACAGAGTGAATTTACTGCCTTGCTCAGGGATCCTTTGCTGATGAAGGAGTGCAAGATTTTCCCAGCTGGACTCAAAACGGCGACCTTCTTCTGACCTTAAAGAAACTGCTGAGGGACATTTTATCAGTGCCTCCACACGCCATGAGCTACTAAAGCTAACTGTACACATCGACCAGCCAAAATAAAGCTGGTGACCAGTCTGAAGCACCGATGTCTTTGGATAACTTTGCTTGCGTTTCTCTCTCCAGGCACTTCGCTGGTTTCACAGTTCATCCCTTCTAGTGTGGCAAATTATGTTTGTCAATGTATAGCTCTGCACTAAGTCGACAGACATTGATACAGCTACAGCATTGTGGGATTAAAACGGAGTGTTTCTGTGTGTGGGTGCTGAGGTTTACTCTGTGTGTGTAAATCTGAGAGAGAATGGATGTGGAATGGAGTTGGTGGGTGACCTTGGGGCAGGAAAGCACGAGCAAGAGTGATGATGTGTTAAACTGTGTGCACACACACACACACA
>NW_023339807.1:18260756-18261190 GCF_004916995.1 Morone saxatilis | reverse complement strand
CACACACACAAACACACACTATCAATATGTCAAGTCCAGTGTTGCCTGATGTCATTCAGAGTGCTCTGTTGTTTTGCTTAGGTTGTCAAATGATCCAGCAGTTCAGAAGCACAAGAGAAAGGCAAGAAAACCGACCACAAGGTTCAAGAAATGTTTTAAAGGCAACAAATAAAGCACATTCTTCCAACAATGCAATTAAGCCAACACAATCACTTGTTTAATTAATTAATCCATGAAAAAACAAAATATATCAAAAACTATTTTGGTAGTCGTTTTAAGCAAAAAAAGCTAAAAATCCATTGGCAAAAGTCACTTATATGTAAATTGTTGTTTTTTTGACATGGCCCTTCTGTTCATGTAAATTATCTTTGGGACATTTTTTAGACCAAATGTTAAAAATATACTAAAAAGACAGATTAATCAATAATGAAAAT
>NW_023339807.1:18250141-18260687 GCF_004916995.1 Morone saxatilis | reverse complement strand
TTATTTGTGGCCTTACATAACAAGAAAGGTTGATTAAAAGTATATTCTTATTTACTGCAGAGGATTAGAAAAGTAAATGTCCTTCTGGACAAGAGGTGGAGAGTCTCACACACTCACACACTCACACACACACACACACACACACACCGAAGTTGTCCAGTGCAACCTATTGCCGGCCACTGAGCAGCTCCACTGGAGCAGGTGCAGATTCAGCGCTGCGTTCAAGGACATCTCAACAGCAGTCAGTGATGGATGGATGAGTGCCTCTTTTTCAATTTATCCGTTCAGATCCCCGTCGTCATTCTGGGGATTCAAACTGGTGACTTCAATCTCTCAGTTCATGACGCATTTTTAAACATACTGCCGCCAGAGATCGGGAAATGTGAGCACAAGAAGTCAGCGAGCTAAGAGCGAGAATTAGAGCTCGATGGCTCAAACTGCCTGGTGTGTGACAGATTCTGTTCTTTGGTTTTTTTGGGTGGGAGTAAGGTGATATACAAGTAAGGTGATATACTGGCTCCCGGTAGCTATTTCACCATTTTTTGCTGCCAAGTCACATTCTGGCATCCAGTGGTGTAGTGCAGGCTTTCAGTCGGAATAGGATACACTAACAACTGGGTATCATTCAAAAGTGTTCAGCGACTGTTTGATGGCAAAGGCGTGACATAGTTGTTTCTTTCATAACCATCCAAACTCAAGTCAAGCAGAAGTTAAGTGACAGTGTGCAAGTACTACTGGCCCATGTTTGGGTGAACTAAATATGCAAGAGTAGGGTCTTTATCCTTTGCTGCACAGGTCACTTAAAAGAATTTGGAGTATCAATTAAAACTTCACCAGTGTTGGCAACACATGGGAAATCTGTGGTACATGAAACACCCGAGTGCACATGGCTGGTGCGAAATATTTACACTGCGTTTCATTGGAGGGGTATTTCTGAGCATGCACAGTACCTTGCAACAGACTGTGACCTGAGCGTTTGGCTGCAACAACATAGTCACCTCCCCTGCTGCTGGTTACTGAGCAGGCGAGGCCGACCGCTGAGGGGGAGCTCATGTTAGAGATTAAACAGTTCAACCAATGATAGAACATTTCCCGGTTTGTTGCTTTCTTGTGATTTATAGGGTTATAAGCAGAATGGTCAGGCAAAACAAGAAGATTGTACATTTGGGCACTGGGAAATTGTTTATACCCTTTTTCAGGTTTGTTAAACACTCATTTTCCTCAGCCCTGGTTAAAATCTCCAGGCACAGCTGGCCCCACAGACTGAAAGGTCAAATGTGTCCCCTGTTGTTTCAGAGAGATAAATACTTTGACTTCCTGCTGCACAGTTTTTGCAGAAATTCCAGCAGAATTACCATAATGTCCTAATGCATAATTTGAATTAATGCTTATTTGCCAGTGTTGTTACAGAGGCTACTTTGTCTGCGTAGTGGCCTGCTCCTGTTGAACTCACAACAAAATGGTAGACAGCCGTATACCGCACAACTCATGTATGTCAAACTTGATCCACAAACTCGTGAGAATACCGGCCAGGGATGTGGAACAGCAGGTGGTAGCCTCCTGAATTACAAACGCCCCAGAGCGACAGTGTCTGCCCAGGTGCACAGTTCACAGTTTAAACTCACAGATCCTGTCAGGGCAGCGATGATGTCGACGCTGATCTGTCTGAAAAACAGACCAAAAAACCCCCAACCCCTCAAAAGGACCACCACAAATCCAGCGCTGCGCCCCAGAAGCCAAATGACGCACACCTGTAACGGGCTGCTCTTAATCACAAACACACATTTACATTTTCAAACGTGGCACGTTAAAGCTGCATTTTGGGTTTAATAAGATGAGCAATCGCAAACTGGGGGGGGGGGGCTCGACTGGAAGCAGTGGACTGGTGGGATGCCGCTCACTGGGGGCTACAATGATGCCAAACACTATCATATAAGGGTAAAATATACGCCACAGATGACACGCAAGCTGATGGCGCGCAATTGCAAGGCAGAATAGAGGTGAGAGTGTTTCATATGGCGGCGTGGAAATATCTGAGGCAACTTAACGGTGAATTGGCTGAAGCCTCTTCGTGTATCCGCGGTCCAGCACCCCCCAGCCACCCCCCCCTACAGAGACACCTGCGTGCGGATACGCAGTCGAGTCCCTTTTGCCCGCTGCTCTCGGTCCGTGGCGGTGTCATTGTCGCAACTAATTAAAGAGGTAAAAGAAAAAAGCCGCGCTCACCTCTTTGGTGTTGACGATACCTTTGACGTATTTCCCGAGGACTGAATCCACGCAGAAGACGCTGTACAGCACCGCCAGGCACAGAAGTCTCTCCCCGACCCGTACCTCCATCTTCCTCTCTCCCCCGCTGTCGCTCGTCTGCTCCTCGGGCTCTCTGTGCCTGTCTCTGAGCGGGAGCGCGCACGGAGGAACGGGGCTCGAGAGCGCGAGAGTGGATGAGAGGAAGAACCGGGCGCGTTCACGGTTCCGGTCCCTTCAATGCCTGTGGCCCCCTCCAGCAGCTGAAGCTGGATGGTGGAGAGTGTGTGTGTGTGTGTGTGTGTGTGTGTGAGAGATTCGGGAGGAGAGAGGGGGGTTATAGAGTGCGCGCTCCCGGTTCCGCTCGTGCTTTGAGAATGCGACACGTCCAAACATTAAAAATGCCATCGCTGATTGCAATCATGTTTTCATTAGAGGTCACACACCTCTAATGAAGTAGCACTGAGACAGATGATGCCTGGCCTCCCGGCTCAGGTTATTATATCACTAATCAGCAGGACATATATTACTATCTATATATATCAACAGGAATGGGATCAGATAATTGGCTGTTACTGCTGAAGTTTCTTGAAAAATGTCATTTCTGCCCTAATTTCTGAGTGACATTCTTTGTAGGCTATTAGCACAGTGTAAAATACTCTGTTGCAAGTATTTCCTAATTCAAAATGAAGTAGAAGATCTGAAATATCAGCAAAATGTAGGCGACTTTAAGTATCAAAAGTCTGTTATTACCTGTATTTATTGGATTTGAGTTATCTTAATGTTGTAGCTTGAGCAGATTTTTACATAGGTCTATATAAAAGCATCATTTTTTCATAAGCATATCGTGTGTTTCAAGTTAAATCTTTATCTGCAATTTTACTGTAGCTGTCAGATAAATATAATGGAGTGAAAAATACAATATTTGCCTCAGAAATGTGGTGGAATATGAGTATAAAAGTAGCATCAAATGGAAATACAGATACTTCAAAACTGTACTCTTGTTACTGTTCACGACTGTGTAGAGACATAATGATACATGAATAATATCACAGAGCTCTCTGCATTGTGTATTTTTTGGATTTGATCTGACACTTTCTAGATTTATAAAAAGGTCAGTTTTTTAATTGACCTTTTCCCAAGTCCCAACTAAATCAAGATTTTGGTTAAAATTCAATTAACTTTTACCAAGTTTCTGGTATTCAGAAAATCATAAATGAAGTGGAATACATAAATCACACTAAAGCAAAAAACAAATCCAAAACAAAAGCCATCAGATATACCAAGAATATCTGCCAGATCTATTGAATTACAATCTCGATTTCTTATTCTCAGTGACTTTTAGTTAACCTTTGGGTTGATCAATGCAAAGAAAAGGTTAATGCATGAGTCTAAACACAACAGAACAGCAGGTTCATGGGAGAATATATTTATTTAGATAAAATCAACAAAGGCAGAAACCAGCCTACTCATGGCGAATCAGACACAACATTCTAGTATGAAACCTGCAACGAAAATGCAGTCAAATCAATGAATCTGCAATCAATCAGATGAACAAATCGGAAAGTAAAAATATCTACATGAATCATGTAATATACATTCTTTTTTATTCACACGTTTGCACTTGTGGTGTTTTGAAGAAAAAAAAAATACAAAAAAAAAAAAAGTACAAAAACAAAACAAGTAAATGTAAAACAGCTTCGTTTCCAGTCTATGGCTTACTTCTTTTAAAAGGCTAATCATATTCTACATCAGAGCTGCATTTTACAGTGCGGCATAATTTGCATATGTAGTGCAGACGGGCTACGACACTGGCTAGCACCTGCATTCTCAATGATACCAGTTAACAGCAAACGCTAAACAGCAAGGACAGCGCATCTGTTACAAGACTCTGCAGTCTTTGGTTCTACTTGAAACTTTAACCATACATATAGGATGTCTAACTGGTAGGTCAAATGAGTACTTCTCATTAGGAAACGTGGTTGAGGTCAGTCTTAATGCACTGATGCATTTGTGAAAGGTTTCAAGAAATCTTGTTGTATCTACTTTAAAATAAGTGTTGTGGTATATGGGTTGGCATGGTAACTATGATGTACAACGTTGACTTTATGTTCATGTCAACAGTTGTTTGTTTGTATGTTGGTTTGTTATGTGTTTTATGTTTTCTGCAGCACAAACTGCCCACTTGGGACAAATAATAAATGAGCTGAAATAAACCTTTAGGTGATTCAAACACATAACAATAAATTATTTCTGACTCTGGAAACGGAGACTGTGAAAAGTACAATGATTTGATGCTGGTGTGTAACTGCATAGCTTTACCTAAGCAGCTAGCTCATGTTTGTAGCAGCATTGCACTTTGCATTGCACTTCACCGAGCTCTAGACGAGTAAACTGGAGGTATACTGTACAACCTGATTATTTAACTTAAAAATAAAAAAAGCAGCTTTACACTGAATGACTACAACTAGTTTGTTTGTACTAACAAGGACAATTTGTGATTATAAAGTTGTTCTGTGGATCATCAACAATTAGACACCTTTAATGAAGCAGCAACACTAATTGAAACAATACTACATTAAACATTTCAAATTTGAAGGTAGTATATAAGCATCAGTGGAACCACCAAAAATGCCAGCAATCGGGGAAACTAAAAGGTAACACTGACCCATCTCTGCAAACTCATCTGTGCAAAGCACCAGATGGGCTCTCTGGTCGATCACCTGCACTCAGGGTAGCCTGATGCGTGAGTGGTCATCAAGGGTGAGAGGTATACAGAGGTCAGTAAACAGCAAGTGGGTGAATTTGACACATTTTTTCAAAAAGTTTTCTAGCAGCTCACATAATTTATACACAAAGTGCTGATGATCAACAACGGATGACAGATGATTAATACTACGAATAGTCTCTTGACTTTAAAGTGCCATTCCCGTCTTTATGTGAACACACGACACAAAGAGGACGCGCCCGTGTGTGAGCTCATGTTTCTCATCATGTGAATGAGCACATGCAGACTCCACTTGAGCCACACATACAGGCACCAAGTAAAGAAGAAAAAAAACAAAAAACAAAACACGTTTACAAGCTCTAGCTTAAAATACACTTGCACGGATCGACAAATCAACTACTGCAAAAGTGCAGAGTGAGCATAAACAGCGGCTAGTAAAGCAAGTACAAACTTTAGCCCAGCATCTCCGAGAGGATGAGTGTATTACTTTCCTTCTTTTCACGGCCGTGGTTCTCTCCATCAATCTGACTAAAAATATTGCAGTAAGTACTTCGAGCTGACAGAACTGAGCATGGTCTAATCCTGTAGCATGACTTTGCTGCTGAAAATCCAGCTCTTCTACAGGGGGGAGAATCTTGCACTCGGAGCTTCAGCTAAATCCTATTCATCACACAGCATCCCCTCTCTACAGACCTGGCAACCCTAGCCCTGTTACCAGGCAAGGGCAGGACAGTGCCAGCATTGTTGGCATCTATATTTAGTTGGACCTGATAGAGGAACTGACCCTCAGAAGGACATTTTTGTGTACTTCAAAGTGCTTCGGTGGCATCGCGCTCAGACGAGTGTACTCAGCTTATCGAAAAACAAAGTCAACCCCAAATGTGATGGTGAGGAGCAAAGACATCTGGACCACCAGCCTCTTTTCGTTGGCCAAACAAGTTCAGTGGCTGTTACACAGCACTCATACAATCTCTTTTCATGCTCAGGGAGCTGGAGCTTTGCCTAAAAGCCTCTGATTTGTAGAAACAGATTGTCAGGCAGGAAATACCCTTGATCAAGAGAAGTGGTACTTTAACACACTACATACTGTGCAGAGAAGTACTGTGAGCAATAACGCCTGTCGAGGAAGGGGGAGAACCTCAGGTAATCAGTGCAGTGGACTGGACTTTATGCTGCCCCTTTCTCTTGTACTCTAGTTCTGCAGAAGGAGAATCTCAAGCAATATTTTTCAGTCGTAAAATAATAAAAATAAAAACATTTCGCCTCTTTCAGACATCTGAGAGCTAGGATTGTTCCTTAAAGACCTTATAAAGATGGGACTCGAGTTTTCAAGCAAGTACTAGTCTTTTGAAAATAATGCACCTTAGTGCATCTCCAGAAATTTCACTGTAGCAATCAATAAAATGCAATCTTTGCATTAGTATATCAGTACTATGAAAAGCACCAGGCAGCATCTAGATAGGGCACTGTGTCCCAGTTAAATACTCTACATTTACTTTATCCTATCAGTATGCTTTACTGGGAGTAGCATATGAGTTCAATTGGAAAGGCCAGGGATGTCGGAGCAACTGTGCCAAAGAAGCAGAGGTAAATATTGAGCACATTCACAAATGTGGAATGAACAACAAAAGATTACATTAAACAAACAATATAGTGTACATATCAACAGACAAACCTGTAATGATTAAGATACAGCAATAGAAAAAAAGAAGAAGATATAAATAACAAAAGTAATACTACTGCATAGGGTTAATAATATGATTAAAACTGCAATAAAATCTCAAGAAACAAGTAAATCAATTCATTCAGTTTAGAGTATTTCAGTCTGTTGTGTTTTAGCTCTGTAATTCTATTTGGGAGAGAGTCAACAGACTTACTATCCACAAAGTGAGCTGTATTGACTGCCAAACTGGCGTAATGGAGAACACAATGTGGAGTTATTAAGTGTGATTTAGAGCACCCCCCTAAAGGACAAGTGGCCATTTTGATGGGGATGACTCTATACAGAAGCATATAGTGTGCCTACCACTGTCTGATTAGGGCCTCAAATGACTGCCTTGGCCTAGATGAATCACCCATTCAGGCCTCGTCTCAAGAATCTCCAGCGCTACTTTATGTCCGAGCCTCCGCTGCCTAACGGCAACTCTGTTAAGTATGTGTGCTGCATGTGTGGGTGAATGCTGGTCTTTGATCTAAGTAGCTGCTAAATTACCATTTTATTTTTAAACATTTTGTGGGTGTGTTCATTTTGTCTGCCAGATTTGCGTCGGTGCATGATGGTGCACAGACAAGTGGCAAGAATTGTAAATCAGAGGAAGTTGTATTTCAGTGCTCCTCCTCTATTTTTTTGTCTCTCAAAAACTGGACAATCTCCTAGACTTCCCCCTCCCCTCTTTCTGTTTTTAGGATGCTTTCTCTCTCTCTCTTTTAGAGCATTGCACTGCCCAAGTTTGTCTGACTTTTATTTACTCTTCCTTCCTTCACTCCTTGGGTGACTGCAGTCGTTCTTTATCCAACCTTATTTAAGGCCCAATACCACCAGCGTCAGTGTTATTCTGGGTTGCCACAGCAACCAAGCCATCCCCATCAGCAATTTTAGCCCCTCTCCCGGCAGTCAGCTCCACTCCCTCAATGGGGCTGACAAAGAGAGACCCAGCTTCCCCTGAAGAGGCTGACACACCCCTATCGGTCCGTTCCAGCTTGCGATGCTTGCGTGGCTCCGGCGGTGTGTCTGTCTGGGTGAAGACGGCGCGAATTCTCTCTGCGCAGACGTTGGCAGCCTCCCTCGTCTCCCTGGAGAGCTGTGATAGGCTGAGGAAGCCATGGGGGAGGTCGTCCACCACGCACAGAGTGACAGGCTGGTCTATGTTCCTCAAACGCTTGGCAAACATCACAGAATCGTCCAGCATGGGGTCTAAAGCACAAGCCTGAGAGGGGAGAGAGAGGAAGCGGGAGGGAGGGAAAGGGGTGGGAATGGTGAAAAGCAAATTAGGATTCCCTTCAGACATGTCAAGAATCTTAATTAAGGGATGAAGAAAGGGAAGCCAAGCGTTCCAGTCTCTTTTGTTCCTGCTTTCTTTACATTCTCGCTGACTCACTCTAGCCACTTTAAAATCAGCACCAATTTCTTCATGTTCATATTAACACTTCTTACAAGAGAAAGCAGGCTTCAACCTCCCCCATCTCACCCATCACTCTGATACAATAATGTAAGTAGTGTAGTCCTCCCTTTAATTCATCATCATGAACAGCCTAATCCTGGTCTGCTCCTGCATGCTCTAACAATATCATATCTGCTCAATTTAAAACCTGTTGAAGAAACATAAGAAGGATCAGCTTTGTCGTGGAGGATCATACGTGCAACCAAATGAAGACAGCTGCAAGGACTGTTTTAATGCACTGATGCAGCTTAGCCTAACACCCCAGTTGAGTGAGCAACCTTTGACCTATGTGTATTTAACTGTATAAATGCCTTCTGTCGATTATCCCAACTGCAGCTTCTTCTTACCACTATATGTACAGGTGGCAGCCCTTTCAGCATGCTATCAGGAGCCAGCAGAGGAGAGCAGAAAGGATCCTTAAACACAGGAGAGCTCTCCACCCTCATCTCAGCCAGCTGTTTTGACCGCAGTGGCTCAAAGCCCAGGGGAAACTCCCGATGGTGCTCCAGCTCTGAGCCATCCTCTCCAGCAGGAGGTGGTATGGCCACTGAAGAAAAGTCGCTGGACATGGACGGATCTGCATCCTTTGAGAGGAAGAAATTCACATCTTCTGGCTACATAAAACATGGGATGAGAAATAATTCGGGTGAGTGAGACAGCACTGAGTGATCAACAGACAAAGTAATGTCAAGGAATAGGAAGAAAGGCATAAAATATTTGAAAACAAGCTTGATTAGAAATACACACACACACAATACTTTGTCCTTGTGAGAATCTTCTAAAAAAACCTTGGCTCATTGCCTGAGAGTCTTGGCTGAACGATCCCCATTTCAAGGAGGAAAAGCATATTTAAAATCTTACGTCACCTCTGCTTGCTATTTTTCCCAAGCCAGCCACTAATCCAGTCTGCCTGTGTGGAAATACATGCGAGGATAATCTGCGGTACCTTGCCAGTACCAGCAAAAGCGAAAAGTTTGGATATTCTGTCAGCATTTTATTGCCAAATCTGTTTATGAGGAGTTAAATGAGATGAAACATGCACATCACTGCAGGATATACCGCATTGTATGACAGAGGGCCAACACATCTCCATGCTCATAAACTGATCAGCCTCTTCAAATGGCTACAACTATTTTTTTTTTTAATGCAAGCGGTAAGCAGAGATTATTTTCTCACTGCAATGGTGCAATAGTCATCATCAAATTACAGACCTTTCCATAGTCACAGGATTTAATTCCTACAACAATCCCCACTAACAGCCCTGTGTTCTTTTAAGCAACGACACATGGCTGTTTAACACTGTTAACTTCTTCTGGATAACAGCATCAAGTGAAAACATGCTAATCTCAATGTAAACATGTTCAAGCGTAACATACTGTGCGCTCAGACAGCAGTGGTTCACTGTGAGAAGTGGAATTGTTGTGGGATCCCAAGTCCTGGCAAGTCTGGCTCTTCACAGATAATTTCCTGGTGGGGAACTCTGAGGTCTCTGAGGGTACAGGGGGGTCTGCGTGAGGAGAAGAGATGGACGCCTCTGAAATACTTTTCCTCACTGTGTCTGAGAAATGAGATGAAGACAGGGGAAATAGAGTGATGACTGAGACATTAACAAAAATACAAAAAAGGTTCATTAAAAATAACCATTAACCACACAAAGCACATTATACGGATTACATAAAATAAAGAGGCTGCTCAAATTGACTTGGGGTCAATAGCAGCTGGAGGACACAGGGGAAAAAAATACACCGATAATGGTCCACAACCACTTTCACTTATTCTATTATTTTCACTTATCATACGTCCTCTGGTTGACAGCCAACAGTTAAAAGCCTAGAATGCAAATTGGGATATATCAGGAAGAAGCGAGGAGAAGTGGGTGGAGGAAATTCAAATAGTGCTGTCATGGTGATATCATCTGCCCGCCCCGAGCCGTCAAAACACAGCTGTAAGAGTCGTCATGGCTGGTCTCTTCACAAAGCACTACCGATCTCCCATCTCTTTAATAATGAACCATCTCAGCACTGTGATGGCCCTTTAATAATGTACACCCACCAATGACATTCTCATTAGTTTGGGCTTGCAGCTGTGGGGGTGTCACCTAGCTAAGGGGACACCAGGGAAATTACGATTTGCCACCAGATTTACGGTGGTTACAATTAACAATTACTGTCAAAGCCCTGCTGCTCCAAAGAGGTGAATTGATATGAATGGGACTACAGGAGAGTTACGCAACAGGGTGGGATAAAGCGATAATTGGTTAGTTGAATGCTGAATAAAGGGGATTCATGCCAATAACCTCCTCCATATGGGCTGTAAATGAATTTTAGGGCAGTTGATGTTGTTGCACTCATAACACTTAAATAAATTGGCCTAATGAACACACTGAAAACGTGGGCAGTATACACACACACAC
>NW_023339807.1:18247379-18250124 GCF_004916995.1 Morone saxatilis | reverse complement strand
CACACGCACACACACACACAGCCCCCCACACTGAGATCTGAACTGTATTTTCAGCTGATGGATGTGATCAAAGACACGAGCAGATTGCATCCATAGAAAACTTTGATCACAATAGCTGCCAAGCAGAACACATTTATGCCACCCACATTGTGTCTAATGTTCCCACCTGACTGCACATGCACGCACAAACACACCCATGCACACAGTCACAGTTGGTGGTATACCAGTGGCTCCTGGTGGCGCCTCTGCAGCTGTGCTGGGAGAGGGTGAGGCTCTGTTGGGATCCAACAGAGACTGGATCCAGTTGGAGGCTCCCTGTCGGAAATCTCTGAGCAGCAGTGCGGTGTCTCTCCTCACCAGGCTCAGCGTGCTCACTTTCTCTACCTGCGTCTCTGTCTGCGGCTCATTGCCTGGAGAAGGAGACAAGAAGGAAGGTTTAGTTGGGAAAGAGATGTACAACAGTGTTTTTGTTATTCTTGAATAAGCATGAATGGGTAACAACAGAGAAGACGCAAAAGCAATAATAGTATAGCAAAGAAAACCATGGAGTAGGTTCAATACTGCCACATAGCAATTTACTTTGCAGACAACAATACATAGTGATGACAGTAGGAGAGGATAGAAAATGATAAGTGTTTTATTTCAGTTATTGAAAGATCAGGATAGACAATATCTCCTCTTCCTCTTGTGAGACAACAATTTATCAATACGAGTTTCTTCTGCTTTTTACATGCAATAACGACAACAATCCATACGCTAATAAGTTGAATTGTTGTCAGTGAAGGTTTTCCACACGCGATACAACACAGCTCTACTTCACACTGGAGCAACTATTTTAGAACATTAGTATTTCAGAAGGTTTCTTTCATTCTTATGGAGTTGAATATACTTCATATATATATATATATATATATATTATACACTTGATATATACACTATACACATTGTGTCCTACATATGGAATTTAGAAACAGTTTTATGATCATTATTACTGTCATTATTACTGTCCTAAAAGATTGGCAGTGCAGACATTAGCTAAACAAATGATAAGTTGTTTTAGTTGTTGTCAAAGCTGCTTTCTTCATTAACATAAACTTGTACTTCAGGTTTTAGCAGCAACTCAGACTTGGTAAGCAATTTGAAGAAATCACTTTTTTATAAAGGTGACATTAGTTAATCAAATGGAATAGAATAGATTAATTGATCATGAAAATAGCTGTTCTAGCCCTGAAAGAAAAAACACTTACAAATCTTAACTTGATAACCTAATCATGTAAGTTGTTGCCAGCATCCTTACTGTTAACAGACCTACAGCTACAGTCCAGACCATTCTGCAAGAGTATGAATGATGTGGAGCAGCTGACGGTAGAGACACGCAGAAATGACAGAGAGATTCTCAACTTCAACGGTTATAAAAAGGAATCCTGGCTGGATTTCTTCTGAAAATACAGACGCACACTCCTACCTGCGTAGGCGCTGAGACACCTGGAGAGCACACTGAGCGGCAGCAGGGGATCCATAAGTGTTAGCAGACGGGAGGGCGATGCGTAGGCAGTCAGCAGGGTAGCCGGGTAGACTGCCACGATGCCATCTGGCATTCGCACACCGAAGGCAGCAGCTCGCATCGATGTCGTCAGACTCAAGTTGCCTCCCGCGCTGTCACCAGCCAAACACACTTTCTCTCCAGTCCAACCTGGAAGCATTAAAATGGGACAATGATGATAGAAGTAAAGGAAAACAGGGAAAGAAACATAATTCAATGGGGAAACATAGAAAAATGGAACACAAAATAAAAGGAGACAAGAGAAAAAAAACTTTTCTGCAACTGTGAAAAATCCACTGAGGTGCACTCACTCATCAGGTATCTCTTTTCTCTACAGTAACACTGCTGAAAATGTGGCTGCTGTGAGGGCCTGTTGTCTTACTGCCTGCCTCATGGCAGTGATATTGTCTTCTTGTACTACAACACTAGCATATTAAACTGCGATCACTGTTAATTTGACAGTGTGCTTCAGCGGTCAGATGTACCCCAAACCAACCAGATGTCTTTTGTTTTCTGCCTTAATATTGAGCATCACAACTTGTGTGATAATACAGAACAAGGGGTACAGTGCAAGACATCGTGCTGCAGTATGATTACTTTCAAAGTGATGAATGACTCCTCTCGAGAGATACAGGCACCGTAGGTTGGGTTTACAGAAGCAGTCCACAGGACACCTTCACTCTCAAAGTGACTTTTACCCCTTTTGTTGTGCCTGCTCATTAATTTTAATAATCCACTTTCTTTTACCTGCCATGTTTATATCATTTCAACTGCATATACTTTTCCTATGACATTAAAAATGAAACAGAAAAGGTACAGAGGAGTTACAAAGTCAGCACTCCAGTAAAAACAATGCTATGTGATGTGTGTACCTAGTAGGTGGTGGTTTCTCAGAGCCCAGCAGTAGGCATAGAAACACTCCTCCAGGGCCCTCGGGAAAGGGGCTTCAGGAGCCAGAGAGTAGTCCACCGACAGGATGGGGACACCAAGGTCCTGGGACCAGCTCTTCAGATAGGGCTGCACAAGACAGAAGACAAGGATATGGAGGAGGGGAATTTATGAATAGAAAAACACTTACAGTTTCACAGTGAATATATTATATGTTGTTAAATTTATGAGAAACAACAGCAACCACAATAAAACACAGAGACAGGGAAACAGAGAGAAAAAGAAATGTCGTGGGAGAGTGTGTGTGTGTGTGT
>NW_023339807.1:18233118-18247279 GCF_004916995.1 Morone saxatilis | reverse complement strand
AAAGGCATCAAAACTTGTCTTGACAAAATACTCCTTCCACAAAGTATTCATCCTTTCCTCCTCCGTCTATCTCCTCCCAACACCTTTTTGATGAGCTTTGACAGGGCTGGCGGTGAAAGAGACAGCTCACAGTTCACACCAGCAGGAAAAGCATAGTGTATGTTTGTATGTCGCCTCGCCAACCAATGATTGGTATGAAAAAAAAAACAAAGCAGCAGCTCTAGCTCAGCTGTGCTGTCATAAAGCCCGACCTGTCACAATAAATCTTAGAGTGAGACCGCTGACAAGTGAGTGTGCATGCAGTTCAAGCACTGTTCAGGTCAGTGTGGGTTTGTACGAATCAGCAACTCCTAAGGTGTGTGTGTGTGTGCGCGTATGTGTGTGAACAACAGCCATTGTTGCCATGCTACAATAAATGTCAACATATGGGCATGGTCCGTCGGTGAGACAGTTCATCATCTGCCTGCATAAAATGAGCCAAGGAATCACAGCAAATGGCCCACCAGACAGAGAAGAGGTATGTGTCTGTGTGTTTTTATTGGGCTGGAACCAAGGCTGGTTAATATTACATGACTCAGGAAACTCTTCTCCTACACACACATCCTATTTTTAACACACACACACACACACACACACACAGGGTCCCAGATCTATTCTCTAAGTAGGAATTAATGGGAGCTGCAGTCCCCCTCATTCTCAGGCAGGCAGAGCAGTTAATCTGCAAGCTTATACCTCTACTGGCCAAACACTGAGGTTGTGTATGTGCGTGTGTGGTCTGTGTCCAAGTTGCTAAATGCACAGATGCCAGCGCATCCATTCCTGTGATCTCAGCATCATTGGGTACTGAGAGCACCAGCTCCTGCCACTGAAGGGCACTAAGTGAACAAAAAGGATTTTGTGAGATATTAGAAAGATTGAGGGTGGATGTAATAAAAAAAGGAGAGCCCAGAAGAAGAAGAGAAGGATAGTCTGACAAGTCTTCCATTAGTGCCCAGGGTAATCTTTCTCTGCAGGGTGGTACAGTTCTTGGTTAATTCAACATGACAGCCCTGTTCACCCCCTTCTCTGATTGCTCCCTCTCATCCTCTGGTTGCTACGCAGCTGCAGATCAAGGATGCCCATGTCCTTGGCGATTTCACAGAGCCCTGTCTTGCGGTTGCTATAAGTACCTTGATGCTACATAAAGACCGCACACAGCCAGGGAGTGGCGTGGGCACACAATACACTGTAAGCTTTCTCATTAAGATGAACTAAGCAGGTTGAATGCTTCCTCCTGCTACTATTTCATATATTGATAAGATTAAGATGTAAAGCCAAAGCTTATGCGTGTGTGCTGGTGTCACTTTTTTTTAATTATTTTTTTTTTTTTAAATCTGGGACATGGGCTCCTCCCCTTTAAGAAAAAAAGAGGGTTATGGATGGAAGTGAATGACAGGAGGCAATGATTTACATGACAAGAAAAACCAGCTTTGTGTGGACCTTACCAGCAAAAAAGACATGGAGGGAGGGCAAATTATCTCCATTAAGCTTTCAGGGATTAATTACAAAATAATTAGCCTAACCGCTCATTACATACTATTGACATAGGAAGAGACTCAGACTGGTAACCCTCCGCTAATCCACTCTCAACAAGTATCTCCTCAACACTTGAATTAGCTGGGGTTCGATTACAATTAGTTTGGGAAAACACAGCCAGAGGTGGAAGCATTGGTGAGATGTGAACTTAGCTGGATGACCGCTGTGGTCATACTGGCTCGAATCCTGGAAAAAACATCTGAGCCAGGTGTCTTAAGTGCCACATGACATATACCACCATTTCCTGTATTTTGACCAGCTGTATCACAAATAGGTCAAATACTATCTCATATAGACATGAGTCAAAATACTACACAATATACTTTCATTTAAAAACAAGAAATAGACTACAATCAAAACAGTAACCATTCATTTAGAGAGAGTGAAACAGACGATATCAGAATATCAGATAGGTCTTAGACATTATAAATTACAGACAGTACTAGGGAGGTTTCATCATTTCTTTCCGTTAGTTTGATTTTAACTTCTGTCCACTGAGGGTTCAGCCTCTCTTATTAAGCTCAACTAAGAACAGAGACTATGGCCATAAAGAGGAGCATTTCTTTCTATCCATCCATCCATCCAAATCCTTAACTCGCTTCATTTTCTGTTCCTCCACTCTCAACCAGTGTCTCCCCAACACTTGAATTAGCTGGGGTTCTATTACAGTTAGTTTGAGAAAACACAGTCAGAAGTTGAAACATTGGTGAGATGAGAAGGTGAACTTAGCTGGATGACCGCTGTGGCGATACTGGCCCAAATCCTGGAAAAACAACAACTGAGCCAGGTGTCTAATGGTGTAGGTGTGGTGCTGTCTTTGAACTGTAGGTGCCACATGACGTATTATACCACTGTTTTCCTTTTGACCAGCTGTTTCATTATGAATATCACAAATAGGTCAAATAGTGTTTCATACAGACATGAGTGAAAATACTACTCATGATATAAATATGGGAATAATCTTTTGGATGAAGTTTTTCTTGCAAAATAAAAATAATGACATCGTTTTTCTAGTCAGAGTAAGGAAAAGTCCAGTTGGAGAGTACCATCTCACCTCATGGGACTTGGAGGTCTGGGCCACAAAGCCTCCCCCATGGAAGTGGATCAGGAGGCAGGGAGACGAGGGGAGGCGCTTGGTCTTCAGCCCCAGTGACAGAGAGATGGCTCCCCCCTCAGATCGGGAGAGAGATAGCAGAGTCTCGCTGTCCTAGACAGTCAAACAGAGAGGTGGAGAAAGACGAATGAACGAACACAAGGAGTAAAAAAAAAAATAACATGACAGATCACAATGTTTGCATCACTCTGATAACTGTCCATAGACTGTGTACTCTGTAAACATGTTACTTTTATTGTTAATATATTTTAGTGCTGTTTGCACGTGGCTCTTTTGAGAGAGGAATGAACTAACTGTTCTGCAGCAGCTTGCTGCCAGCCTTCCCTGTGTCTGCATGAACAATATCCAACACACTAACTCCCATTCATTAACAGAAACAAGGAGGGAGGGGAGCTGTGACTGAGAGGAAGGGCTTCCACTGATGCAGGCTTGTATTTTGCAACATTAAAAAGGACACTGTTGTTTTGTTGGAGTGTGCTCAATGGCTGAAAGCGTTTGTTCATAGGATTCCTGGTTAAGAGCCAGGTTACAAAGAAAGGAGGAGAACAAGTTCGGATGGAGAGAGGGAGTCTCCCGAGAGAATTAGGCAAGGAGGCGGAGTAGAAAAAATGAGAGTGATACCTATGACGACAGAAATAGAGAGAGATAATGAAGAGGATTAATGAGGATGAGTGGAAGCTGTCGTATACTCGAGCAGCTTGGAGAAATACAAGTTATGCTATTGCATATTGTTAGAATATTTTAAGAATTTGTATGACTGGTGGTATATGCAAAGTGGTTTAAAAAGAGACAGTGGAAGAAAACAGTCATAAAGTAGGTCACACAAGAAATACTTAATACTTAGACAGGCTACAAGGAAGTGGTGTGAGACCAGTACACAGCAAACATAAGCTCTAGTCTAGTTTTGCATAAAATATAAGTATAAAGCTTTTTATTGCATTTTCAACTGTGCCACTGTAGTGTGAACATAATAATGATTTAAGTACCTGCCCTTCACGCAAGTCATAAGAGATCAGTCTCATCTGAACAGGAGCAGTGCCGATGTGCGCTGATGGTGGAGCTATAGTTACAGATGCTCTGTGGTTGGCCGCCAGGGGAAGGTCAAATGGCACGGAGGGCACAGAAAGAGCCCGGTTCACCTTCACTTGAGTGGATGTCATACTGGCAAGACTCTGGAGGAAGAGAGATGGAGAGAAAGAGAGAAATAATTGTTACAGAAAGGTAGAGGGAAGAGAAAGAGAAGAGTGCAAGTTACAGAGCGAGTCAGGTCACTGGAGAGAGAAAGAAACCAGATGAATAAATCATGAACCCCATTGAATAAATTGAATTCCACTTTATTATTACTAACGGCCTGTAGGCCAAAATGCATAATGATATAAGGGTACTTTTACCAGAGGAAAGTAAAATATCCCTGATACCATTTTAAAATTAAAAAGAGGGCAGCACACTGATCTGTGTGCATGTGTCAGTGGTGACAACATGGGTAGATAACAGGCATCTTAGGAGCATGCTTGTCTCTGTGTGTAAAAGTATGCATTAATAGTCTACTCACTGACAGGACTTCGGTCTCAGTGATGTTCCAAAAGGTCTTCCAGAAATGGACGTCCAGGTTCTGGGTGATGCGTTCAAATTCTGCCCCTCTCAACTCTGGGTCGATGGCATATTTCCCTGAGGTAAAGAAAGAGCTGGCTGCTACACCTGTGGAAGGGAGGAAGGATGATACAATGACGAGGGGTATAATAACAAGGTAGGTAGGAGACACCAGAGACAGTGTAATGCAAGAAAAGAAATGGAGTTAAAAATTGAAGACAGACAAAAGCTCAGAATCATGGGAATGAAAACAAGATGTCACAACAGCAGGAAGGAGGGAAGGAATAAGGGGAACATTAGAATTGCAGTGACTGGACCCTAGCACATAAAACAACATCACTGAGAACACAAAAGAAGGAAGGTTAAAAGACAGAAGGAAAGAAAGAGTGCTGGAACCTCAGAGATAATTGAGAACAGTAATCAAACTCAGCAGAGTGACTATAATCTTACTGCAAGCCACATGGATGTTTCAGGTCTACTTTTCTACTGCGATGTGGAAACAGGTAATGCAATTAAATTCTACTCTGCTTCCAATGCTGATAGGCAGTAAAGAACAAGGGGAAGAATTGCACTCAGATAAAATGACTATACCTCAGACAGTAAACTAAACTAAAAACACACACACTGACAGCTAATGCAGCTTACAGCAACTTCTTCATATAGTCATATAGCCTGAGTTCACTACAGAGGACTATGATGAAGGGGTCAGGGGGTTCCAGTACACTCACCATATGGTGCAATACCTCCTGCCTCCACTGTGGTGCAGCACAGAGCACAAGAAACCATGAGAGTCGAATTATTCCTTTTTGAATGTCAAATATTTACGTGTGTGTCTGTGCGTCCCGTGCGCGGTAAAAATGTGTTTAGAATGGTGCGTGTTCTTCTATCTCTGCCTCTGTACATAACTGTGTGCATGTTCAAAACATTCTGAAATATAGAAGAAGCACACCAGCTAGCCCTCGAGAATCCAAAGGATGAAAGAGCATCTACAATCCAAACAGACAACATCAAAAGGTACACAGTCAGGGGCCAAGGAGCAATGTATAAGAGGCGTGGGGATGAGTACGCTCTTTGAATGAGAATCAAGTGATGGGATGCTGATAGGGTACAGCTGCAGAAAAGATGATCCTGACCTATTCCTGACTGATGGCGTCTGTAGTTTTCTCCAAAGGCCACAAGGCCGATAGCAATAGTCTGGAGACAGGGCCGAATGGCTGGAGTGAACTGAAGGGAGGAATGAACAAAAACACAGATAGACTTTAAATTCCAATCTGTTACCAATGGTTCATTTAAAAACAAAAATAGACTACAATTAAAACGACAATCATTCAACCAGAGAGAGTGAAACAGACAATATCGGGATCTTAGATGAGTCTTAGACATTATAAATTGATGCAGACAGTACTAGGGAGGTTTCATCATTTTTTCCCTTTAGTTTGATTTAGACCTCTTGTCCACTGAGGGTTCGGCCTCTCTCATTAGACTCCACTAAGAACAGAGACTATGGCTGTAAAGAGGAGCATTTCCCTCCATCCATCCAAATCCTTTACTTCACATTTTGTCGAAGATGTCAGTAGTTTATGAGTACCTGCCGATAAACTAACCCCCGGTCCAGGTTTTGTCCTCCAACAACAAGATCACTTCTTTTTCTACTTTTTGTTTTTGTTTGATAGGTTAAGGGAGACTTGTGTGGGAAGCTTTATTCTGTACTTGACAAGTCCTAATATAATAACTAATATAACAAAACCTTTAGGAGGAACAGAATGTAATATGGACAGTAACATGTAAGCATACCTGTGCCAGAGCTGTAGATTATAGTAGGAGACTGTTCTTCTAACCCTCAATTACCTACAGCAGCTAAATTACCTCCTTCTTATCTTTCCCACTACCAATCCTTCTGCCAAGCAGCTCATCTCACCTGAAAGCCAAGGCAACGGCCATAGAAGCAACCCTTGTGCATGGATGAGTATTCGCGGAGAAAGCTCTCGCTGAGCCCGCTTTCATCCTTGAAAAAAAGGTTGCCATGGCTGTTGTCATGTAGCATGCGCTGAGCCAGGTAGAGCAGGGCGCGCAGCTGGCACAGAGCGTTGCAGTAGGACTCCATCTCCCCGGCATTGTGTGCTACCCGAAAGAAGATGCTGCGGCGGTTGGCGGTGATGTAGCGCCCCTTCTGGATGATGTGGAGAAGGCAGCAGCGCACAACCTAGAAAAGTATGAAGATGGTGTCGATAAAATTCTTAAAAAAAATGTATATTCCAAAATGTGATATCTACTATATGCCACCTTCTCGATACGCCTAATTAAAAGTCAGTTAAATCAAATTACAAGCGAATTAGGTAAATTATGTCATTGGGTAATAAAAGGATCAAACAAGGACAACGATATATGTAATGATATGTATTTCTGAGATAATTAATAAGAGGCTTATTATTTCTTTTATAAAAATTAATACAAAGCATTCTGAATTATAACAAAGCAAATCATGTTTCTTTACTTGTGCAAATAATTAAAGAGCCATGTCTTCTGGGTCTGCTTAAATTGTAATTAAGATTAGGTTGGTAAGCTTGATAGCATGCGTGAAAGCAAGCATGTGAAAAGCTTGCTGCTTCACCAGGGTGTAACAGATTAGTAAAAGTAGCACTGTGGGGATGAGAAGGATTATAAAATGTGGAAATCTAGAGGGTAGAAAACAGAGCAGCATTCATTTGCTGCTCTGCTAAACTCATTCAGTTGTGGTGGGCTGCAGCCATTGAAGGTCATGATGTTTCATCAATAACTGTAGAAGATAAAGTACAGTGGGTACAGTATGGGTAGATATTCTGCAGCTGGAGGAATTTATCTAACCTGATTTGCAACATAAAATCAATCTGTAAAACAAATGGACTGACCTTGAAACAAAGAAATATCAAGGCAAAGAGGGGCTGGTGAACAGTTTCTCACAGTGTGGAGAGAATATTGATAAGAATGTATTGCTGTATGGGGGCCGGGTATTCTCAAAGCTGCACTGGGCTAAAAGGAGAACACAGACACAGATCCAAGACTTGACTCATACACACAATAAGACCTGAAAATATCCAACAACCTACCTTCACCAGTGAGCGATACCCATTAGCAGGTATGTGTGGGTCAAAGTCAAAATGATGGTAAACTGCAGCAAAGCCGGAGATAACGGGCTCCAGACTGTGAGCGTGTTCCTGGATCAACTTCATGACATCCACCAGCCGCCGTGCTGCATCACCCTGCGACCCCTTGGCTCCTCCAGAGAAGAAAACTGCATTCTCTTCGCACACACTGTATAGAGCTGCAAACACTGCCTTGGTGTCCATCACTAGTAGCAGTGAAAAAAAGAGAAGCATGGCAAAGGTTGAAACCAAAACAGACGTATGTATGCAAGGGTGCTTGTGCATAACAAAATTAATAAATGAATAATGGGATTCTTTATGTGTAAAATTAAAAGATATAGTATCATTATTTTCTGTAGTTCACTGTCAGTTTCTGGTCCTGCAAGTATAAAAAAAAAGGAGCACCCTGATCCCTATTCTGCACCACGCCCACACTCAGCATTAGACACTGTGGCAGGTGGGATATCATTGGATATATCCTACATAATGTTTTCTTACTCCTATTAACTAATCCCTGATGGCCTGGCGTATAGAAGCTCATTGACTGAGACGTGTTAAGCAAGCCTTGAAATTAAATGATGTAAATCCTGGCTAAGCAGCCAAAATCCACTGAGATCTAGGCAGACATGCGTGGAACAGGAGGAGAAGGCAGAGGTCCTTTGCAAACGTCATGCTGCTGGGAACAAACACAGATTAGTCATACACTGACAAAAGCTTGGAAACACGCTCACATAAGAGTCCCAAAGGGAGCTATACAGCTGACAACACACAGCTGAGTGTGTTTATCAAGAGTGCCCATGTCCCTGCCCTAATGCAGCAGAAAAAAGATCCAGCGCTATGTCCCGGTTGGATTCTGCTAAGTCACCTGAGACCTCTGTTTCCACAACACCTACGTCTGGAAACCTGCTGGTATTTACTGTATAGGGTAACTGGCATGCTGAGAGATAATGGAAAGAGGAGAAGGCTCGGTGGACATGCAGTGAATAAAAGAAAAGGAAGGGAGATGGCAGTGCCTTTCTGATAGATGAGAAAATGTAAATTTTAGGGGCGAAGAAAGTCATTTCTTTGTCATGTATGGGTGTTGACCAATGATCTTGCAGGACTGAAGCACATTTAGCCATTATGGAGAAATAATATATATCATTCAGTTAATATTGGCCTATTGTAGACATATAGATACCAATAAGTCTGCAACAGGCCAATATTAAGCATATATGTTGGGTGTATATAATGCAGAAAAAAAGTCTTGTGGTAATATACTGGTGTCAATGCAAAGTTTATCCAGCAGAGTGCACTGCGATTTTCCAATACTGTGGCAAGCAGCACGAGAAAGAGAGAGGAAGCAGGTCTCAGCAATGTCAACTAGAAATTGGCTGACAATGTAAATGTAAAAATATAGTGCGGAAACGTCTGCCACAGTGTTTTGTTTCGAAAGTGACGTTTGAGGTGGCTGGTATGTTTGTTGTATGTTTGTTCACAGCACACAGTTTACACACGCATGCACTAGAAATTCAGTGCAACTGAATTATCTTGCAATGTTAATGACAGTGAAAAAGAATTCATGCATCCGCTCCAAAATGTAACTGCTTCTTCCTTGGCCCATGCTATACTCTTCCACCAAGTTTCATGAAAATCGGGGCAGTGGTTTTGCCATGATCCTGCTGGCAGACAGACAACAAACAAACTGTACCAAAATAAAACCCCCTTGGCGGAGGTAATAAATCAATTTGAAAAATAAAGCTAAAAACGGCACAGACGCCCAAAGCAACATCTTGGAATGTGGAGCGGAGGTTGCTTATGTATGCTAAAAAACAATCATATAATGGAGCCCTTATTGCACAATTATTCTGCTATTCCCTGCCATTCAGGAAGAGTAACAGGATGAGACCGTTTGAGTTTGCTGGGAGGAATCACAACCCCTTGACTTCTGGGAAGAGACATTTATAAGCCAGGCGACTTAAACGCACACACACACAGAATGACATATCTTCAGACGTTGCCCATTTTCTCTCACTTTACGTTTTCTCAAAGCTTTTTCAACCGCACCCTACAAGGCAAGACGCTCGTATACGGACACATCTTTCCATATTGGATGCCAAATTGTCACAAAGAAGTGTTTAGCAAGGGATAATCACATTTTAGAATGGGTAGAACTGAACACGGTTGCCATCAAGCACATGGTGAATGTCCCATTCATTTAGGGGGCATTCCTTGGCCCTGGGGTATAAAGATAAGCCAAAGATAGGCCGAAACAAATCTGCAGTGCCAAACGAGCAGACTACAGAACAGCACTGCAAAGGGGATAGGTATTTGATTACAATATCATGTTCTATGTACTCCTACAAACCTTAATGAAGCAGCTTGGGGCCTAATTTCACATCGATTCAACCATGTGAATGGAACAGTCTTTGACATAAGTTCATCCCATGACTCCACACTAAAACAGAATATACATTGTGCTATTCTAATGTTATCAGACAGTAAAGCTATAATACACAAAACTGTGTCTCTAAACTGCTTGAATTTGAATCTTCTTCACATCAGTAGTGATCTTGAATTCGAGTTGATTCATTGACATTAATAAATAAAAAAATATATAACATTAACATTATGGGCCTTTTTTTTTTTTTTTTTTTACAATTTTCACTGGAACATTTGCTTAGCAATGTCTTTCTGGGGATCATCTTCAAGGGAGTGCCAGACAAAACAGAGGTGTACAGGATTATGAGAGAAGACAAAGCGTGAGTGAATTGTTTCTCCACCCACTCACCTCAAATGTTATGCAAACATTAATCACACAAATGAATCACAAACACCTGTGAAGGAGGCTTCTAGTACTTGCAAGTGTCATGTCAAAATAATTCAACAGCTAACAACACACATACAGTTCTGGGATTATTGCTCCATCTCAGGATTTGACCAGGAACCAGTTGATTATGCGCTGAGCCTGACAACACGAGTTATTTCATGAGCAACATCTCAATTCATTACTTCAGCATAAAACTGAAAACACCAAGAGACTTCACTGTTTTTAAATGTGAACATCTACCAGCTACAAATGCTCAAATTCACCAGCCACTCAACAGGTAATCCTCATTTTGTCTCTGAAATAGAGCAGCCACTTTCACATTCTACCAGCATATGGCTGTTGCTAATTTCCCCCCCTGCAAGAGACACACAAAGAACATCTATAAATACACCTTCATCTGCCTTAAGGGACACAATGGCTGCTTTGGTCAAGCAGGCACCCAAACACCATGCTGCAGAGCGAGCTATAGCAGTAAAACCAGTTTGGGCGAGCAGCCAAAATTAGATTGCTTAATTAGAGCGGGGGGAACAACTCTCTCAGCTGGGCTAACCGATAGGCCTTATGTTGACAGAGTTAGCTAGGTGTGAACTTCATGAACCCCTGGATCAGCATAAGCTGTTCTAAAACTTGCTTAATGATAATGAAGCCAGCTCACATTACACCCCTATCTAACTGCAGGGAGTGAGTCATATGCAAATGTGATGCAAATGAACACACAGTTCATGCAAACCAGTACAATCTTATCGAGAGCTCACTCAGGAGTACAAACATGGCCCAGTGTAGACTTAATACCCCAAACAGAGGGATGATAAAGCTGCCACTACACTCACACCAGGACAGTCAATACATTATATATGGGAGTAAGGAAAAACATAACTCACCTGCTTGCCTTATCACCTCTGACTTTTGTGCATCAGCAAATACTCTACAATACGCCACCTCCAGCTCATCTGTCAATACGGAGCCTCATCCCCTCCCGTGTTACTGACAGAAGTGGTCACGGTAATCCCACTGCAACCGTTAAGTTGCACCTTGTCTCTCCACATTAAAGATGGATGGGAGTGGGCATTAATAAGTCATGTATAACAACCAACAGCAGTGACATTACAGGTGTATAATGACTCCTGCTGGGCCCACGTACACTGTGAAATGAGGGTTCGTATTGAACTACATGCAGGCTGCTTCTGGCATAGCATATAACTGATGGTATGGACTAAATATTGAAAAGCTGAAAGAGAGAAAAAAGGTGAAAGTGTTTACCAGTGTCTGAGTTCAAGGCTCTGTCCTTGTCTGTCTCCTCTCTTCCACGAAAGCAATGAGGGGGGAAAAAAGAAATAGAGAATGAGAAAAAGAGAGGGATGGAGGGATGACAGAGAGGAAAGAGATGGGGTTTTTCCGGTTGGTTTTGTTCTCCCTCACACGGTCAGTCCCTCGTCTTTACAATGTGCCTCTTCTCGTCAGCCTCTGTGTGCCAGTTTGTCATAACCGTTTGTACTCAGAGGCAATGCGATGTCCTTTTCTTTCCTCTCTGCTCGTCCCTCCCATGCCTTGTTCTTAAAAAAGGGGCAGGGAAGCTCCAGACAACCCCAACCCAGTCAACTCTCCCTGTGACCGAAGGCCAACATGCTATTGGTGCTTTAGCTTGCAACTCCCTGTGACCTTCACCCCAGTTGGCAGATCTAGTACAGACAGACATTGGCAGGGACACAACCATGAGATTATGAGATGATAACAATATTTCAGTTGTGGCTTTTCTTGCTTTTCTTGCATCTTGTGTGGTTCAAGGCCACGGAACGAATGTAAACAAACAACAGTAGAAGTTATCAATTCATCTGCTGATTAACAGTCAAAAAACGAACCAAAACAGCGTACGAATGACAATAATAAACAAAGAAAGGGGAGAATAATATCCTCACATGTTGCTGTAACCAGCCCAGCTAATGTTTGGAAAATCCACTTGACAATAGTCCAAATTGTCACAATCAACTGTTTGATCAATCAACTCATCCTTTCAGCACTAATCACCATATTTAAAGTCATGTACCTACCACTGCTATTGAAGTGCTGTCTTTTAGTAGTGTGACACTTGAACATGTATGTAGCACCTTTGAACATATATCTGCTGTTTGCGTATGCAGCAGGAATGTGCTGTATGGGCCAACTGTTGAGAAACACCAGTGTTTGGCAATGAACGCAGAACATGGACAAAGCGTGCACACCCAAAACACAGGGTGAAAATGTAACTTGGAGAATCTATTTCAAGGGAAGATGTGACCTTAGTTGAGACTTCTGGGCTGATGTAACAGATGACAGCCCCATCATTTGAAAGAACTGAGTCCTGACCTTTTACCGACAGAGACGCACAAACATACCCAGGAACACTGACACATAGACTCTCCACTAAGGCCCATTTTGGTTGTTTGTTTTTATTGTTGCGGTTATTGATTGCACCAAACAGTCCCACCCGTTGCTCTTAATGCTTGGTTTATGCATATTGGCTTATACCATGAAAGACATTTTGCTATATGATTGTAGGAAAAGCGCAGGTGTGAATAAAATTAACAAGTTCCTTCAGTTTCAGGGTCCTGGTATTGTGCATCACTGTCACACTGTCAGAGCTGTTATCTATCTATCTTTATCTTTCAGTAACACCTGTGCTTTTTCATCTATGAAATATCAAAATATCTGTTGGTAAAAACACAAATTAGCTGCGAGATAAAAACCTGTTAAGAAAGCTCCAAGAAATTTGGTGAAAAAAAAAAAAAAAGAAGAAGTTGTCAACTGTATCCAATTATTTTCTATCTGTATATTTTGATATTCTTACTTGTTGCAACCTCACGCAACAGGTCAGATTGGGTAAAAAAAAATATCTTCTGTTTCTTTCTATTCTATTTCTTTTATTGAAATATATATAGTCGACAGTTATGCATAATCTGGTGACTGACGCACTTCCGTGTCATCTTTTTATAGTTCCTTGTCCTCTTCCACTGCATGGGTAAGTGCAGTTGCAAAAGGCAGGCTAACTTACTGTTTTATCACTTCAGCTGTAACGTCTGTACACAAAGACGCAAACAAGAAGTTGTCCTTTTGTCCGGAAAAACCTGCTTGTTTACACGTATGACACAGCAATTAGAGCCGTGCTGCTCCCTTCCACACTAAAAGGTTTAGTCTAATGTGGAGAAGGCTTTGAGCTACTTCTTAATGTCAGTGTGATTAACTGTGCTGATCTTGTCTCGACCGTTTCTAACTCATTGCTCTCTTGTGTTTCTCTTTATCAAGCCCAAACAGACCACATTTAGGGGGGAAATGTCTGGGTAAACGGAGAAAATAAAAACACAGAAGCTGTTCCTAGAAGAGGAACTCTGAAGACGGCACAATGTCGTCTTATATCTATGAAAGAAAGTCTCAACATGTGACACATGTTAACCCAGACAGAACTTATTTTCCCTTTCTTCTACAAGATATGGTATCTGGTCAGTGTTTTGGAGCTTCGCCTGACATCTGATACTCTACAAAGTGTCATGTCTATAGGAAGCCAGCTTTAAAAATAGCAAACTGGTGCAGTGCACAGTCAAGAGGAAGCACCAACAACGGGGGATCTGTAGTGTTGTGTTTGGATTCAGTGGCTTTGACCCTTCTCCTAGACAGACCACCTTCACACACACACACACACACACACAAGGCGAAACTGAATAACAGGAAACTAGCAACAATGAGCCTCCACACCCCCCAAATGGGACACATAAGGCTTCCCTTCAGTTTTATAATGCAATGCTTTAAACGAAAGAGATCAGATTTTCAGGTCTGACGAAAACTGAGCGCATTTGTAACCTCACACAACAAGTTAGATAAGGTTAAAACCTCCCCTAATCTCATTATGGAAGCCTGAGTGTTTTACAAACACCCCATTCAGAAAAGAAAAAATTGTTGCAGCAAACACACACACACACA
>NW_023339807.1:18223784-18233076 GCF_004916995.1 Morone saxatilis | reverse complement strand
ACACATACACACACATACACATACACACACACACTGTATGGCATATTGTTAGGGCTCCTGACAAAGCTAATGAAGCCTTTTGAAAGCAGTATTGGTTTGGCCCTGGTTGGACTGTTCCAGTTCCAGTGAGACAGTGTGTTTAGTAACAGCAGCAGATCCACAGTGGCTGCAGGCAGCATCCTGTTAAGTCTGCTACCTTCTTTCACAAGCTGCCCATTCGTCACCGTGTGTCAGCCCGAGCTCACGTCACCGGTGACCCCATCAATTCGCTTAATCGATTTATGCACATTAGGAAGTACCACACTTGGGAGGCTAATCTAGTCCAAACCTCGCCCCTCCCCCTTCATGTTTCGGAGTACTACCTGTTCAGGTGGGTCCAGTCAGAGTCCGCGGGTGAGACTACAGGGAGGCACAGACGTGAGAAGGTGAATGGAAACACAAGGTGGAGGAAATGTCCTTGTAGTTTAGGTCTACAGCCTCGATGACATGACTACCACAGCTACAACTAACGGTGCTCGTTACTGCAGCTATGACCGGGGGGGTGCTCGTTAACTAAAGGGAAGGCATGTCAGCCGGGTTGCTTGTTTCAGTTACCTGAGTGCCTCTTCCTCGTTTTTGTGTCATAAAACAATCCCAGAAACTAAGCAGCTGAGGCGGCTTAAATCCTAGTGGTTCATTTCGGCTCCCCGAGGCCAGCTAACGCAGCCGCTACCGCAACGCTAACGGGAGGCGAAAGGGGTCAATAAAAGGCGGGACGTTATTTAAAGGGGGGGGGTTGTGACGACGATGACACGACACGGACAAACTCACCCACTGGACCCTCTTTATGTTTCGACGAGCGTCTTCCATTCACACTTTTCTCAAATCTGCTACTCCCACCACTCTTCTTGTTCGACGCCATCTTCGCCCACTCTGTTTACGCACCGCCTCTCACAGCTCTTCTATACATACCTGCCTGGGAGAGCCGAGGCCCCGCCCACGCCAAACTACGAGAGCCAATGAATGAGTGCGTCGCGGTCCAGTAGCCAATCACGACGCTCGAATGCCAATAAGTGTCCGCCCCCTATTGCCTTTGTTTTGCAAAGGAAAAAAGTGAGCTCTTAGTCCATTCAGTACAGATTAGAGCAGTGTTTTTTCTACCATGAAGCACACAGATGACCCCTGATTAAGTTGTTTTTTTATGGATAGTTCTTATTATATTCAATGCATAACAACAACAGTGCAGAACAGCTCACACACTGTACAATTAATCCAAATAGTGAACGCAATAACTGCAGGAAGACGTGTGAATATTGATCAGAGATGAGTTTTCCTCATCATTTTACAAACTCTTTATACTATTCTGTCTGTATTATGTATTTTCTTTATTTTTAACAACCATACATACTTAATAGGCTTCTTTTTTTGACAAATTTAGTCACTTGGGCATTGTTGACCAATGTTGAGCACAGAGTAAAAGTTCTATGAAGATAGCTGGTGTTCAGGTATTCAAAGGTTAGATCTTAAATAAAAGTCTAAACTTAAAAAATAACAATTTTATTTAGTTTTCTTCACAGAAATGGTCCAAATGCTGAGATATACCTACTGTGTATATTTTTTAAGTCGCCCCCCCCTCCGTGATGCTGTGGCAACTTTATTGGGGGTCCCCAGGTTGTGTTTTTCAGATAATTTATAGAGGAATTTGTAAGATTTCTTTTCTACAACTTTATTCTTTGAGTACTCATAGAAATGGCAGAAAGCAAATACACTGTGACACACAGTCAAGTCATTCCGTAAAATGCAATGCAATTATTCACATAGATTCTAAACAAACATTCAAGAAGCTGATAAAACAATCACCAGTCAAGTCCACCTATGAGCTTTCAGTCACATTACACAATCTTAAAAAAATATGCAGTTTGCTGGTTGTTATAAACTTGTTAAACACGTTTCAACATTTTCTGAGCACTTAAAGGACTTTCCATCCATTTTGGTTTAAAAGCAGTTTTTGCCTAATTCCATGAATATGGAGGTTAATGCCTTATGTTTGAAAGCTACTGTTGAGGACACAGAAGTTTCCATTTTATTATTTATCATTATTTCCATTATTATTAAATATAGATATCATTATTGTCAGTGTCCATACATTTGACAAAGAAAAAAATAATTTTGGAGTAGGCTTAACTGCTTTTAAATGTACAAAAAGATAATAAGATGATACAGCTGATTGTATCAAACATAGAAAAGAGGTATCTTCAAAATTATCTGGAGTGGATCTGGAGTTCTTGGACTTCTGACCTCAGTGTTTCTACACTCCTGTCTACGCCCTTGACGGCATGGACCTTGTGGTGAGACTGTTTTGTCAACTGCTACAAGCTCAAAATGTTCAATCTCAAATTAAAGAAGCTGATTAAACAATATGTTGTCAGATGCTAAAACTGTAATTGCAGGCTATGTACAACACTTCGAATTCCAATGTGTGTGGTAAAGAAATAACCTGATATTCAGATATCACACGCTTCAGCTATTAAAACACTCCCTTTTTTTCTTCCCTTATCTTTTCTCTTTCCTTCAGGGTTTCTCCAGCTGGATCTCCTCCTCTTCCTCAATAATGTTGCACACATCCTGGTACGGGCCATGTCCCTGGGAACGTTCGATCTGATCATATGTGGTGCAACAATCGTCCAGATTTAGCCCCTGACATATGAGATAAGAAAGATAGAAGAAAACACACAAAAATCAATTCAACATATTCATGATAAATTGATTTGTGGCACAAGATCACATGTTCATTCGTATATTTTAGTTTCTGCTTTCAACAAAGAGACTTGCACAAGTTCGTCATGTCTGACGTGACATGTAGCTTATCTGACTCAGAGAGGAGGTGACTTATTTAAAGTTCACCTGATATATGTTTTCCTCCTCCTTCATCGATTTCTTCCTTTCCAGTTCCTTAAGTTTCTTTGACTGCGAGGGGAAAGCAGAAGTTGGTAAAACTGTGAAATGGTGCAACTTCCCATTGGAGGAAAGTCAAGAAACACAATGAAAATAACCATTTAAGAAACTTATAGGTGTAGGTGGTTGGAACAGTCAAAGTAGGCTTACAGATTGCAATAATGTCTGGTGTGTTCACATGAGTGATAAGGCAATACCACTATTGAGACATTTTGGAAAGTAACCATCACTTCAACATTAATGCTATGGGTCAGGGGTAGTTGACAGATGTGTGTATGGTAATGTACAGTCAGTCACAATAAGGGGACATTCTGACCTGGCGGAGAAGGGTGACGGAAGGCAGAAGCACACACAGCAACAGTAAGATTCCCTCAGCTGTCAGGATCTTGTTTTTGGTGTTTTCGCTGAGGTTTATTGCCTTCTTCATCGGTTCTAGGCACACAGAGAAGGTTCAGAGGTGAAACAGTAAGTGCCTTTAGGTATTTGCATACAAGTACTTGTTTCCGTAGCAAGTGGAAGTGCATATTTAAAAGACGTAGCAGTGTTTAAAAAAGAATCAGGCTAACTAAATAATTACTTAACAGACTTACTTGGAGATTTAGTACGAGATAGACTGTTTTCTTATATAACTGTACCATTTAGTATAAAAAACACAGACTAACATGTAAAATACATGGATAAACAATTGATAGTATTGTTATTGGTTAGGCTTACGGTGTTCTTGTAAACTAATGCAGGTTATCTCACACATAATCCACAGAGGAGTTTAGTGATTGTTTTACATTTCCACACCTGCCACCTGTATTTAATGAGATTAGGATGCAAAATGGCATTTCAGTGTTCCTCTGCACAGTAGCTTGATTGCAACTTGATCTAATCTTGGTGCAATTTAAAGAAATGAACTGGGCAGCAGACTGTAATGAGACCACCCTGATGATGTAAAGATTAACTAAGCTGCGATATGCAAGGATGCTGCCTCTGACACAGCTCTTGGGTAGACTGAGGTTAACAGGATTTATGGCTTATGGGGTGTTAGCAGTGCTTAGAGCTCACTTGACTCCATCTCTCTCTGTTAAACACACACACTCCCACTAGCATTTCGGACTGGTCTGGACTTCCCACCACCACATACACATAAATACTCACTGTAGACCTGCAGGTAGGTGCCATGTGTGTACATACTCTTGCTCTTTAGCCAACACTGGTACAGTCCACTGTCATTCAGCTGGAGTGTCTTGAAGGTTAGGGTGTAACAGACTCTTTTGTCCTTCTTTCTTCTCATAGATTCTTCAGTCAGAGCTGTAGAATTCGCAACTGGTTTAGGGGGGTGTTTGCCTTTAACTCCAAAGACTTTGACCCAAATTGATGGCACTTCCTCATCAACGTTGACGTAGCAGCACTCCATGGACACTGAGGCACCGAGTTCCTTGCGTTCAAATGGCTTGTCCGCCTCTAATTTCACGCCATCCCTAGCGAACACTACTGTGGGGCAACCAACAATTAAAGCATGTTGTTATACATGTGTTCGTTAAAATTAAATCAAATTATTTAATTATGATTACATATATTATAAGCATAACTTATATTTACAATGGACGTAGAGCAAAAAATGTAACACGATAACACAGCCATCTGCTTTGACAGGAGATGTGGTTCACTGAACCAGAACTCAAGAGTTAAATGTAAAAAAAAAGAAGTTATATAGAGTACATACTTATACTTAGTTTCACAGACATGTAGAAATGCCCATTTCCCACAAAACCCAGAGGATAATTGCATCTACACAAATATAAACACTGATATAGTATATGTATATATTATATAATGAGTATTTTGGATTTATTATATCTTAAAATAAACTGATCTAACTCACCAACAAAGCTGCAGAGGAGAACGTTTGTAAGAGTCCCCATAGCGTTTTCAAATGTTTAATCCAGAGATCAAAATGTACTGAAGTAATGCAGATTCAGTTATACAACCCTGGTCCCAGTCTTCACTGTTTGTGTACTAAGACTATGGTGTCTTGCTTGTCTCTCAGTCAGGATTTACGCTTGAATGAATTTGGAACATCCCACATTTGCATAAAAGTTATATCTGCATGCATTTAGACAATATATTATACATTAACTTCTGCATAAAGCATATTATTATTTTATGAGTGCAGCCATAATTTTTAATATTTCATATATCTCTATATATATATATAATCTTTGAACCCTGTATTTATATGTACCAATAAACAGAACTAAACTTAAACCCCAAACCTTTAGCTTACAACTTGTTTTGAAGTATATATATTAGTATCATAACTATATAAAATGACAAAACAGGAATTTATTTCCCCAATTTATTTAAAAAATGAAGAATTAAAAAACAGAACGTACCACAATTTTCCTGAAGTATACATCATTAAAGAGCCTTTTACACAATAAAAATCAAAAGCCAAATACACAGTATAGTTCTTGCATATTCGTTGTTTATAGACAGACAAGATGGCAGATGCCTGTATGACAAGGAGCAGTTGTCTTTTCTATACAGGGCACTGGCTGACTGAGTTGGTGAAGGGCTCAAATCCTGTTGCTGTAATGGAGGCTGACATGAAAAACAGAATCCTGGGAAGATCGCTCAATGCTTATTAATGATTTGGACATTGTCTCTCACTCTCAGAGGTCAATTTCACATTCCCCCATTAAAGACAGCCAAAACCGAACAACAGTGATTGTGTTCAGACTCAAGAGCCCTTTATGAAGAAAACAACTGGATCGTCAGAACAAGGCACCACTCTATAAATACATTTTCTTTACATCTAGGTATTTATATATAGAATGCATGAAGAAAATGCATCTGGAAGAGAGAGAGAGAGAGAGAGCAAGAAGTGCCTGTAGTAGTCGTTCAGCCTGTGAGTGAAGGCCTCACTGTAAGCTGGTATTAACTGGGTTTCACCTGCTGACCACTGCAATTTGACAGTTTTAAAAATCCCTGGTCGGGATGATCTGTTTAAATTATCCCATTGGATAGCTGGATAGCCACAGTGCAGAGTGGGTTTTACACTGTAATGTGCCCAACAAAAAACTTCATGGTTACAGCATTTGCATAATAGTTAAAATTCGTTCATGCATAGACAAGTTACAGACAAGTCCTGTCTCTCTCACTTTTATAGCCAAATGCATAGTACACAATTACAAAAACGTGTTTGAAAAACAATGAAAAACAGTAACATAAAACCTCCCCAACCCGTTTAAGTAAATCAATTGAAATACACAACAACATATGGTAAAACTGTGCAGTAGGAAAAGGTGATCATGCTATCACAAGTGAGGGTTTATCAAGGTGTATGTCGCTAATTAGCTTAATAAACACAAAAAGGGCGCGGGGGGGTTATGCTTTTTCTACAATTTTTTCTTTCAAGCTGACATGTATGTACAATTTCTAAGAGGAAGACATGGGGAGAGATAGCAGTGAGGTTCAAACACAAACATACAGAATTTAGCAACTTGTCACTAAAGGAAACCATCATTTGCATAATTACATACGTAGGTTCAGTAGGGTCAAAGGGGGTAAGTTTGTTGTTGTGGCAGCAACGATGAGAATGCATATCAGGAAGTGATCATGGTTACAGTACTGGTGAGAGCGACGTTGGAATGAGACTGCAGTCTTCCTTCCTCTAAATCTTCAATGTTTCCTTTGTATCCCCGTCTGGCTTCACGGTCTTGTTTCCTTGTCCTTTTCTGGAACAGGTCCCATGTGTTCAATTTCTTTATCCAGGTCAGAACAGTACAGCTTGTGGCAGTCACATCGGCTTTTACTTACACTTATTGACCCAAACAGACTCTGAAGACAACTTTTTCATTATTTTTTTTTTTTGCTGAGCTACAGATTGGGTTTGAACATAAGGCTAGGGCAGTCTGACATTCTTCAATCCTGTATTTACTTGCACATTTACTAAAGAGTAAAAAAAAAAGAAGATTATTATTGGTTACCGATGCTTCATTCTTCTATGTGCTTTGGAAATCCCTTCACTTAAGTTGCCACAGTTTGGGGAGAGGAAAAGCAGCTGCTGACTGACTGCACTACTGAGCCATCATTCCTGCATCAGCATTAAGTGACATGTTACTATACAGATGAAGCACGGCATTAAGAAAATTACAGCTCGTATGAGGATCTAACGGTGCTTTGTTATGTCTTTGGTCCTGTGTGCACGGCCACAGTTATGCCACTACTCAGAAATGACATCATCATAATTATAATTACAATCAACTGCTGAATAAAATACAAATATGAGCTCAATTTTGATACAAATATTGCTACCAAGGAAGAATCTTTTACTAATAACATGTGAATGTAACATATAATACAATTTATAACCCCATTTGGTGACACTGGCACTGAACCTCCTTTGTGAACACTTCTGTAGCACTGGGCTTTGAGTTTGTAAATTTATGTGAGTGTGTGTGTGTGTGTGTGTGTGTGAGGGAGTGGGTGTCTACATTTTTCTTCAGTAAAGCTCAAAAGAGCTCAAATCCTAATCTCATGTTTTCTACACATCGTCTCATGACCGCCTGGTTCAAGCTGGCTTCAAACAAACCAAAGCAACAACAACAACGACCTCTAAACTCACTCTCCATCCCTACATCTCTCTTCATTCTCTACCTTGATCTTTCTACACATTCTAGGTTTTGCCTTCTTAAGATTTTTTTTTTCTCTACATTGCTCTATCTTGTTTGTTTTTTGGGGGTGGGGACCCAGTGCTGTAACAGTTTCACTCAGGTGAGGCAACTCACTGATCCAACAGAACTTGGAGGAATAAATAAAAGTGGTAAATACAGTCTCCATTATTAACAGCATGATTACCTATAGTGCCACTATTTATAAATGTTTCTATGTGCTGTAATGACAGTAAGAACCTTCCAAACAAGCACGTCCTTAATTAAAAACTTAACTTACTTGTAACACACATACACACACTTTCTTGCATGCAATCTTTTTAATAATGAGGGCTGCCTACATGAAGCCCGACTGCTCAAAAACTGTACTAAATAGAGAGTAAACATAATAAATTTTGCAAAAACAGTGTGGGTTCAACTTGTTTTGATTACAAAAAAAGTGCATCTCTGTGGTACTTTGGCATAGACTAGAAATAACACTATATATCAGCAGTAGTATATCAATACATCTTCAAACGCTACATTGGCCCCTTAAGGCTTCCACCTGAATATAGCTAACTTGGCAGGCAAACATAGGATTTCTCTTTTACTGTACATCTGCTAATCTGCTATTTGCAATAATGTAAATTATTTTCTAGCGTGCATGTCTCTGGTGTGCGTATGTGTGTTACAGCAGATCGCAATTACTATATTTTGTTAGGCAGCATCTCTCTCACAGCAAAATATTGCTTCATTTTTTTTTTGGCACCTCTCCGCAAAATCAACCTCCCACTCAAAAGTAGGATGTTCCGTTTTTGTCTTTTTTTCTTTGTATACCTCTCTACCAAGCACGCACACAAACATATACACATGCACACACCTCCCATGTTCCATCACTGAACCAATGCACTTTGCATAAAGCCCCCCTAATGCAGCAAGGGTCCAGGCGTGAGGGTTTAGGAAGTTCCAGGGAAGCCTCTGAAAGTAACTCTTGCACTCCAAACCAGCACCAGTAAAAATCTAAACAGGGAAAACAGGAGGGAAAGTTTGAATGTGAGAAAACATCATGTAAAGATAATAAGACTGATGATGAAAAAGGTCATAATGTGACCATCAAGTTTCTATCAAGTGAACTAAACATGCAGGTTTAGTGCATTAATAATCCAGAAATGTACATAGTATTACAATTATTATCATCACACTATTATATATTTGTTTTATCTGTTCTGTTTGTGTATTTAACCCTCTTTATCGTAATTTATTGTTGGGTATTTTATTCTGTTTCACTCTCTGCACTTTTTTTCGTGGTCTGAATTTCTTTAAATTAGTGTAAACCATGTAAAGCACTTTGTAACTGTTTGGAAATGTTTTAGAAATAATAGCAACAACAGCTATTATTATTAATATTAATATTGTGTATTCGCAATTCTAAAACTTGATTATGAATGACGATACTCATTCAGATACTTAAACTTTATTTATACTTGAGCATCAATTTCAATTTCCAGTTCAGTGTTCTCACCTAGTGGCCAGTAGGTGGCGTGATGGTGTCTCACTGGAAGTTACCCCCCTCCAGTGAGAACTTGGAAAGGGCCTCCTGCAGCCTGTGGTGCTCTTCTTCTATAGTCTGCAACACACAAAATCAATATCACCTTAGGAACGGAGGACGGACACTCACATCCCCACCCGCTCGTTCTCTCACACACACACACACA
>NW_023339807.1:18222839-18223704 GCF_004916995.1 Morone saxatilis | reverse complement strand
CCTCTTAACATCCTCTCTTCGTCTCCCTCGCTGCTTCTCTGACACATCCCATTGCAAGCGCTGGACATAATAGCCATTTTCAGAGAAGTCCAATTTCACAAGGCAATTTTCAGCCAAGCAATAACAGCAGTGGTTAAATGGTTTTCTATTCTCTAGTTTCTCTTTTGTGCCATTTTGGCCCCATTTGTCCAAAGTATACCACAGCTCACTCCTTACTTAAGTTATCCTCAGTGAAATCCTAGATGCCCAGCTGTGTGTCTCTTTCCAGTCGGCTCCCATCTTTTGTTATGTCTCTCATCTTTATCTGCTCCTGTCATACTCCTTGCTCACAGTTTTTCTCTATATTCTCATATCTCTCTCTCTGTGTTCACCTCCTCTCACCTGTAGTCTCTTTAGTTGTTCCTGCAGACTCTGGAGCCCCCTGTACACTTTCTCCATCCTCTCCTGGGACAGCACCAGAGGTGCACTGATGCTCCTCTCCTCCTCTCCCTTCGTCCCTGCACCTTCTCTTTCACAAGCGGTGTCGTTCTCCTCCTCCGCCTCCCTGTCTGTCTGGCTTTCTTCTGTGGACAGAAAGACTCAATTTAAACATGTCATGAGTCAGTTACTATACTGTTAAATATCTGTACATTTGCGGTTAGTAAAACCTTTGATTGTAAAGGTTCCTGGTCACAATGTAATGTAATTTCTCTATAATGTCATTTTATAATAAGATAGAACTATAAACCCAATGGAAATGGATTCTGCCATTATACCAAAAAAAAAAAAATCATTTTTGGTAATGTAACAGTGCACTATTTATGTTTAATAACCCGTTTGAATATGAAATCAATGCAGTTAAGTTTGAGAAGAAAATCTATCAAGG
>NW_023339807.1:18210197-18222751 GCF_004916995.1 Morone saxatilis | reverse complement strand
ATCTCTGTTAAATATGAAGCTACAGCTAAGAGACACTTAGCTCAGCATAAAGACTGGAAACAGGCAGAAACAGCTAACCTGGCTCCATCCAAAGTGCCTACCAGCACCTTTGAAGGTCACTAATGAACACTTTGTATATTGTTTGTTTTATCTAAGGTTTATGGTGGACTACTTCTTCTTCTAGCTTCATATTTAGCTTACAGACATGAGAGGAGACACGGTATCCATCTTCTCATTTACCTCTTTAAACAACACAAACGCCTACCTGTCAAATGACAGCTATCCATTTGTTGACTGGGCCTCTCTGATTGTTCCTCTCCATTTTCTTCATCAGGCTGTGAGTCTTCTGATAGACTGATGCTGCCGACCAACAGCCTTTTCAGCGACATGACTAACACAGGACACACATTCGGAGGTTTCATTAGAAAGACAGGCAAGCTACTATGAAAGAAAGGGAATTGTATAAAAAAATGTCTATCAAAGTGCAAGGAAGACCCTAATTTACCTTCATCCAAAGCACTGTTGGCTACCTTCTCCTGATCGCTGTTGGAGTGGCCTATCAAGTCGAAGCCTTTTTCTGACAGGAAATCAATCAGCCTGTACCTGTGGTCTGAAGACTTGTCATCTGTCAAGCTGTCCTTATCTCGGTCTACGGACAGACACAAGGCTTAACATTGGTTCCAGCTTTCAGAAATGTGCAACAATAACAAATTTGTACTATTTATTAAGTGTTCAACTGATAAAACACTGCGATCTCACCGCTGCTGCTTTTCAGAGCTCCGTTCTCAGTCGGGCTCAAAGGGGCAGTCAGTCTGACGGAGAGAAAATGACAAAAGAAATGAGATATTTTGAGATGGGTGAACTTTGGCAGGCGATGAATATATCTTGCTCTTTCACCAGATGAGTAAGCACATGCACACACACACACACACACACATGTGCACGCACACATACGCGGAGGGACTAAAGGGAGCTCCTCCAGCTCCAGGAGGCAGTGTCAACTTCATGGGTGCTCCACTCTTCTTCAGATCATCCACTGCTGTTTTTATCACATCAGTCCAGCTGTAAACACAGGCACAAATCAAATTACAATTCATCCTATGTTTTACCTACCTAACCAATATGATTAATCTGTTTATTCCTCTCTGACACTTACATTTTCCTCTCTCCGACAGACTGAGCTACCAGTTCATAGATCTGAGCTCCGCTGTCCCAGGTAAATATCACATAGAAGGCCTTTCGATCTGACAGAAAAGAAAAGGTTGAATAAGGCTGATCTTGCAATGGAAGCGGCCGTATTTGTCTGTGAAACGACTGTGTGCTGCTGACCTGTGGCCACCTCCCGCAGGAAGACTGAGTCCAGCTTGATAATGGGGCTCAGCATCTGCTTGCCCTCCTGCACGGCGATGTTACTCTTGCTCTGGCATTTGAGGACCATCTTGTCATCTTGCCTCTGGAGGAGCACCAGCAGGTCTCCAAGCAACACACACTGCACCTCTGATAGACAGGGAGAAGAAGGAGTAGGACAGTGATGCAGAAAATATGGCCAAGGATGCAATCTGTTTTCCCAATTCCTTATAGATTTTTTTTATGCATATGGCTTCATTACTTTAGATTGTTAGTTCTAAATAGTTTCTAAAGCTCATGGCCTTGACTGTAGTTTTTCTTTATTCTGCTGCATACAGTTGCCCATATAGGAATAAATAAAGTTGAATTGAACTGAATTGAGGTTATGGCATTGAACTGGATAGTCAAAAGGCAAATGAGTACTCAAAAAAAACAAACACCTGAACTGCAGCTGGGTTCCTTTTTATAGTAAACCTTATCTACAAATTTGAAAAAGGGAAATGAGAACAGAAACTTTTCTCAATACCCCAAAATAAATCTTCCTTTTGTAAACAGATAAAAGGCAATCTAAGTGTATGTTATCGAATAAATCTAATAAATATTAATGTGAGTTTGGCATGACTGGCCTTATAAATAAGTTAATTTAAATGAATAACAGCTCAAAAATGGTTCAGCAAATGTTTAAATGTCTAAAATGTTCTCATCACAGGTAGTTTGCACTGCATGTAATGTACACACAAGCATATATTTACCAATTGCCTTTTCCTTTGTCACTTTCCAGGTCAGAGGGCCTTCATAAAGCATCTTTTTCTGAGTCAGGTCGATGTTCTAGTAAAGACAATGAGAGAATAGTGAGAACTTTTCTTGCAACAAAAACATCAAAGAACTCAAATTTCTTACCTTACACAAAGTGCAACAGTGTGTGCAGACAAATTTTGTTGGAAGAAACCTTACCTTATATACAAGATAAAGCTCATTACTGGGTTTGAGCCCTGATGTGTCCAATTTACGCTGGTACTCCTTGAGAGTCTGGGAACAGACAGAGAGGTTAGGGGGTCAGACAGAGGACAGACAGCACAGCTCTGAAGTAGAAGTAGTCAAGCAGTAACAAGCAGTAACAAGCAGAGACCTTCAGAGGCCTCAAAATGAATTTACTCCAATTGGTGCTCAATCACTACATAACAGTGTGTTGAGTGATGGATTGTGTGTTTCTCACCAATAGGTTCTCCATCACTTTGACCTCCTCATTGACATGGTTGAGGATCTTTCTGCAGCACTCTGCGCTCTGCTGGATCCTTTCCTTCTCCGTCTTATCGTCTGTGGACACAAAACCGAGTTGAGGAAAATACAGCTTTCACAGCAGAGCCCAAACAAAAGCCATAAATCATGAGTATAAATCGTTTAAGGGTTTTACTAGTATGCTTAAGTTAGTTGTGCAAATATTGTCCACATTTATCCTGCGTTCTGATATAGATTGGCACATATACTTCAGTTTAAATCATTACCATAATAATCTTCTCCATTTTGACATGAAATCATTTACTCATAATTTATACATGTAAAATACAAGCCCATGTATCAGCTTGACATACTAGACATGGAGTCATTAGTGGATGATCCCATAATTGTATTTTTAACAGAAACATAGGAAATATAGGGCCGAATGACAATATATGCCATGAAACAATATATAACAGTATTGTTTAAATACATATCTTTGTTTACTGAACTCGAAAATGTGGCCATAACAAATCATTAACAATACTACTAATTACTAATAGTTACAAAACTGTTTTTTTTTTAATCACAACATACAGTACATCAATATTGTGATGTTTAATTAAACATACCGGGACAGGATTTTGACAATTTTGCCCCCCTTTTCACATTCACATTTTAATAATTAGCATAATTAAGTGACCTGTTATAAATACAAACATAAGGTCTAATAAATATGTTTACAGGTTTGCCAGGACTTCTACTCACTTTCACGCAAAAATGAGACACAAACAGGCATGGGACACGGACACACACACACACACACACACACACACACCTGTGTTCTTGGCAATATTCTCCAGCAGCAGCGGGTATTTGGTCAGTCGCTGCATCTCTATGGGAATGATGTCCTTGAGCTGCAGCCTGCGGCACTGGGGCTTACTCTCTGCCTCCTGGGATTAAAACACATACAACCGTCAGAATGAGAGCACGTATGGGACCACTTATTTGACTTCTTGTATGTCCATGCATCTGTGAGTTCATCCATGTGTGTCTTGTCGTGTGTGTGTGTGTGTTTTCATGGTACCAGTATGAAGGAGTTGAAGCGTGGCTCTTTCTTCTGCCTGCTCTTGATCTGGTCCAAGGCCCATGACTGGTGACTGCAGAACCGGGCTGTCAATTTCTGGAACCACTCCCCCTCTGTACCCCCAAACTGGAAGACGCACACACACATATACATGACACTGGTTGTGCTAGCCAGCATTAAAGGAATGAGAGCAATAAATAGATAAGCAGATGGATACAGAGCTGGAAAAGGTACAGAGTAAAGACTGACAACCAATATAATGGTGCAGATGTTACAGCCATTTTTTTACTTTCATAGATAAGTATCTGTCAGCATTTTTTTAAACCAACAAAATCAGATTTTGGCACAATTACTGACTTTTTTTTTGTCAGCACAAATATGAATAGCACTAAAAACACAAATACTGACAGAAGAAGAAACAGAATGATACAAAGAGAAAAAAAGACTATGGTGACTCACTCTATTCAGGACTGTGGTGCTGATGGATTTAACTATGAAGTTGTCATCCAAACGCAGTTTCTTCAGGTTCTCGTAGAAGTTATCTGGATTCACAGAGACAAATAAACAATTCACTTAGTATAAAATATAGTGAGCAGTTTATGTAGCAATCTCCAAATAACAGTCACAAAAGCAACAAAGAAGTGACAGTTATTGTTTTTGATTTCTGCATTATTCTTGACACAACAGACACATTAGACACATTAGTACACAGTACACCTTTATCACTGGCAACAAATATACAACAAAAAGCTTCACACTGTTTGCCTAGATTTAGATTTACTGCATAATGGGTGGTTTGTTGTGTGGAAAGAGTTCATGTCTGACTCACAGTGCATTTCAATGATCTCATCCAGGCTGGGGAAGATGGTAGCCAGCTCAGGTGCAGTCAGGAGCTCCTCTCTCTCCATAGGCTTGGAGAAGATCATCTGAAGGACACTTAGCATCCGCACATGGGCATGCTCAGTAGCAAACAACTCTGAGAGGGGAGAGGGAGAAAACACAGAATAAGAAAGGGATAGCCTAAGCAGCAAGTTCATTTTATCTGCACATCTGTTTCCTTCTGATCATGTGCTGGTTCATCTCTCTTCTCCTCACCATTGATGACCTCCTGCTTCTTGATCTCCTTCTTGGAGAGACTGGACAGGGCTTCTGGGGAGGCCAGCTCCCTCCAGTTGGGCGGGTCCAGCTCAAACTCCAGGAAGCGTGGCTCCATCTCCTCCAGCTGTGGGGATGGGCTGGTGGGGGAGTGGCCGGGACCTTCAGGAACTAAAACTGGTCCATCAGCACTGAGGAACGAAGTGGGAGAATGATTCATTTAGACGGGTTACTACAATGTAATTCCAGTATGACCGGGATATCAAGTAGTGCTAGTGGAGCTTTGCCGGCTGTGGAACAACAGTATCTGTGAACAGCTAGTTGTATTTCTAAATGTACACCAGGGCTGTCTCAACATTAGATAATGTAAGATGCTCAGAGTATCTAGTAGATAAGCTATCTACCAATGTCCTTGAGCTTAACTACAGTATGAAAATAGAGCCTCACATTAACGGAGGCTAGTAGTTGCATGTTAAGATTAACACTGTTTTGCCAGCCAGCTAACTAGCTTACAATTAAAAATAACAGGTGGAGATTTAGGTATAATCAAACTGAAGCTTTTCAACTACAAATTAAGGTGCTTCAGAGTAAATGTTGATTTATACTTGTGCGTTGGCTCTACATCAGATCTTTGCCGTACCCTACGTAACATACCTACGCCATTATGAGCATTTATATTTGTGCACTGGTGTGTCTGCGTTGTTCAGCAAATAGCTCAGCCAAATCGTAGGAAGGCAGCATTCCATGTGTGCCTGTCTGTGTGTGTGAGGACACATTTATCTGAAAATGTGCGTGTGTGTGAATTAGTGTTTGAGGAGGGATTCTCAAACATCAGTATTAACTCATCTGAGTGTTGCATGAGTCACTTCCCATTCTCAAATAATGCACACACACACCAAGGGGGTCTGCGTCACTGCGACGTATAGTTACATTTCTGATTTCATGGGCATGTTAGGCTATGGCGTAGGCTATAACGTGGGGTACGAAGCTATGCTGAACCTACATCATCAATTTGACACAGAAGTATAAATAAGACTTGGCCTTTTTCTGTTGCATTTATTCTGGTGGATTTATATATCGACTAACAGCAATTAAACTAACCTTTAATAAAGGGCTGGCTAATGTCAACCCAATGGTCAACATAACTCAATAATTGTTCCCCTGAAGAGCTAAATGTCTGAGCTTTCACTGAAAATGAGAGTGGTGTTTAACAGTTACTCACTCCCTGTCGGTCACAGCACAGGTCAACGATTAGAGACAGATCCATCAATAATGAGCCAGTAAACCTGTCAGTTTACTTGATTGATTCATTTAGTTTGTGTCTACAGCAGACAATGGAAATGTACCCTTTAAAAATCATTGGATTTGTTTACACAAAGATTCATTTAAATATCCTTTCAAAGGGATCTATCTAGTAGTCCTGAGTGAGCCAGGTGGGTTTGATCCATCAGTATTCTCATTACTACTAATCACTTTCAGATTATTTCAGAACTGCTGCACTCATCCTGTTTTATCTGTCAGTGTTTGACAGCCTGTCCCTGCTGTGCACTTGTCCAATCAGAGAGGCATTAAGAGGGGGTTTGTCCATCTTACGGATGGAGGTGCTGGGGGGTGAACGTGGTAGGTGTTGTTGGTGTGGTAGATGGCGGCTGGAGGTCCACATCACTACGGGAGCGAGATTGTTTGACCCGGGAAGAGCCACGGCGGCGAGAGGAGTGCCGGTCCACACGGGCACTCTCACTACGCATCACTTTCCTACTGTAGGGAGGGAAGGTGGGAGAGGATGGGGGAGAGATGAGAAAAGACAGGGACAGAAAAAGAAGGAACAAATGCAAGAATGGACAGATGGATAGGAAAGAGAGGCCACAGGGAAGACAAGGAGAAAACAAGAAGGAAGGAGAAACAAAGATGCCAGAGAATGGGTAGAAGAGATACCAAAAGGCAGGGAAAACAACAGAAAATATTTTTTAAGGGAAGGTCAGTTGAAGAGAAAGTATCACAGTCATGTGCAGTCAGTATGCACAGACATTTGTGTTTATTATGAGGGTAAAGAGGAAGATAAATGATTTAAGGTACAGGAACAGAGGATTTAGACAAGAAAGGGAGTTCAAAAAGAAAAAGGAAATCACATCGACAAAAGATACAGAAAGAGAGAAAATTAGTGAGTGTGCAAAGTGATTATGCATGACACATGACATGCATATTGTTAGACAATGAAACGTAAAGAGTGTGCTTCATATATTGTAGACATGGTAGTACTTGAATGCCAACACATTGGACATTTCCTTATGAGTTACTGGGAGCCAATGTACAACAGTATGTTAAGACAGTAGCCATGCATTCTTCTACATAATTTCTGTACCAAGAGTTCTCAGTTATGCAACTTTAATGGTCATTTATGTCAAAGGTTCTCTAAATCCACACAACGTGCATTCACATCCACTAAAAATAATCCAACTTATCTCAACAGTCAAGTTTACTCTACCTCCTTCACAAGCAGGTACATGATACTTAGCCGTGTAGTGTGTTCAATGTGCTCAATGAGGGGTGTGTATGCATGTAAGTGTTTGTACATGTGTGTTGTGTGATCAGTATAAGGCCTGAAGCATGTCCATGACTCTGTCAAGGCGCTGACACCCACCTTGTCTTCCGTCTGTAAAAACACGGGACACCACATCATTACACGCCCGCCTTCATACAACTATTGCAAGCCACAGTAACAACCATAACATGCAAATACAAACCCCAACATGATATACTAAACAGGTTTTAGCCGCTGTCAGAGTAGAGCATGCCAAATACGACGCCAAAAGCCCTTGGCACAACATGTAACCGCACACACTGTTGAGACAAGCAGGACAGAGGACGGGCCCTGGCCACACAGACACCTTGAAAAGCACACGGGGCGAGCAACAAAAAATGTTAAACCTATTGGTTCAGTTTTTACTACTAACTAAAGTAGCAGCACAGTGTGAAGCTACTTTGTCTAGAACTGTAGCTGTAGACAAAGTTGATAATCTTACTATCTTATAATCATATCACCACGTCTATATGTTAGCTAAAATGTCCGCAACATAGAAAGGCTCATCATTAATCATTGCTATATAACCATAACAATTACAAATGTCTCAGTCTATCACCTTTGTATTGCCCTGTCCAATAAAGAACACAAGGTAGTCAGAACTGCGCAAACAATGCCTATATGCAACATGAACTGCAATGAAGCTCTGTTGTAAACATTAGGAGATGCACAACAGGACACACAGAGAAGAACACAAGTGGGACAGAATGATATTAGGAAGAAAGCATTACGTGCCATTGTGAGAAGAAAAAAGGAGAAAGATCATGAGAGAGAGGGAAGGCAAAGGGCTGGAAGGGAAGACTGGGTCGGAGTTCACCTGGTGAGGGTCCTTCTCAAACCTGCAGGCTCTGTTAGCTAGCGAGCAACAGGCAGCATGACAAAAAGCTTGCACACGGCAGGGACAGACTGCTGGGGGAGTTTTACCAAGCTCCCTCAGCCGGAGCAGTTCAGACACGTTTCACTTCCCCCTTTCCCCTGCTCGTTGGATCAATACAGTCTTTACACTGAACACCTCCCATACAGGCTAATTATAATCTGATTACATCCTATCCTTTCTTATACCCTCTTATTGAAACTCTACACTGCAGTTATAATCTCACTACCGCTTTTGTTACCATCTCCATATGCCTCACCTCTCTTTCTCTGTATTTTCCTCTATGGGAGTGTCTGGGTGGCTGGGTGAGAGGGGCTCCCCGGGGGTCAGCCCTCCTGCAAGCCCAACAGGGGACACATCACCACCGTCTGACTGGGTCGGAGGCTCTAAGAGATTGCTTGAGAGGCCTAGAAGATTAGAAAAAAAGGGGGCAAGAGTACAAATGAGGGGTTATATTTGCATTTTTTTCTGTTGAAGGAGAATTAGTTGGTGCTTTTATTCAGGAAATTACCAAATGTATATCTGGAATCAGAAAAACTGCTTTTTGTTTTACTTTAAAGGACCTGTGTGTAGGATTTTGTGGCATCTAGATTGCAGAATGCAACCAACTGAAACGCCACAAGCGAGTAGTGAGAAACTTTGGTGGCTGCAAGACTGAATCAAAGAGAAAGGCCGTAACTAGAGCCAGTGATTGGTTTGTCCGTTTTGGGCTACTGTAGATACAGAGCGGTCCAACATGACGGACTCTGTACAAGAGCACCTGCTCCCTCTGTAGATAAAAAAACATCTCATTCTAAGGTAACAAAAACAATTAGTGTATAATTTGTGATTATACACTAATGAAAATATACCTGTGAATAGTATATTTCATCTCTGCCAATTGATCCCATCACAACACGGTTGTCTTACTTTAACGTTTTCAGTTTGCATTTAATTTATTGCATTTATTTTGTTAATTTGCGTTTTGTTTCAATTGAAAGACTAGTCTCATTAATTCTAACACGTGATAAGAAGTAAATTAACTCACAGAGAAGTAGCAGAAACCCCTGCTAAATACAAAAATTGGCGAATCAGAGTTCCTGTTGCCTCTGTCTATTAATTTGTATTTACAGCCTCTCTCGAGGAGTGCCTCCAGAGACCAACCACTTTGGTCCAGCCTGAAACATTCAAGGTCTCCAGTGAATAAATCTGACTGGCTGCTAACAAGCTAACATGTTAGCACTGTCATTGTGAGCATGCGAGTAGAGCCTCACAAAGTCGTTAGCATGGCTTTAGTCTTGTTTTATTCATGGATTTATCATCTATCATCACAATAGTTTCATACTCCAGACTCCATAGAACACAGTCTAGTCAATGAGCAGGCTTACCATCAATGTGTGAAGACTCTGGGCTGTTGACAATGCTGTTGTTGTTTCCTGAGCTGTCATTGTTCTCTAACCCAGGCAGAGAAGCGGGACTCCCACTGGAACCAGACTTCTTGCTGGGGAGGGACAGGGCTGGAGCGTCAGTTAGGGAGCCTCTGCCAGGAGTTAGACCCTTGCGCTCCGGATTCACTTTCTCCTTTTCCGCTGAAGAGGGGGAAGAGCGCGACAAGTTTGACAACGCACAACTATAGATTAGGCAGGCGCTGAAGAACATGCCCCAAAAGAACTTAATTTTAAAAAAAAGGGACAGAGACTTCATGAGACAGACAAACAGACAGGATGAGGGTGTAATCAGGGCCTCTGTAGTGAATGAAAGGGTTAGTGTGGTACAAGAGAACATCCAGATGCGATAAGTGTGCAGTGTGTGAGGTTTTCTGGTGATTAAAGAAATACAGTACCACTAATTCTTCAAACACCCTAAAATACAGAATCAACTAAACGATGCTCACCCACATCCCCTCACAGTTTGATTTGGGACATGCAGACATGCTTATGGGTTGATTAGTAAGGGATGTGACCATTCTACAGATAAAAAGAGGGTGGTAACTCTAGACGACTAGTACCTTCAGCCTCCGGTTTAGGTTTGACCTCAGCTGTAACAGGAAAGAAGGGCAGGACAAAATGTTCTCATATCCAGATGATTCACGGACATCAATATTTTAAGATACTCTATATTTTATATTCATATAATATGTAACTTAAGAAATTGTAATTATTTTACAATATTATTGAGAAAAGGTCAACAATGAGATACTAAATGCAAAAAAAATAACAGATTAATCGAGCTCAAAAGCAGATACATACTGTTGTTGCCTGCAATCCAGCTGGGGATGCCAGGAAACACCCCTCTGGGCTTGGCCTTTGTGGATTCATCCTTCTTATTCTGGGAAGATAACACGTGTAGGGAGTAAGAAAGAAGTTCTAATTAAAAAGAAGTCGAATGTATGGGCTAAAAAAACACAAATGTTATCCTTATAGGTAGGTGATGGTACCATACCTTTACCAGTTTACTCCTGAAGAAGCCTCCTCTGGACTTCTTGCTGTCAACTGCCCTGGTTTTAACCCCAAGGTGCTTCATGTAGAAGGCCACTGCTGAAAAGATGGATTGGCTACGGGACAAATTAGAGAAAGGTATTAATTAATAATATGCAATACAGATTTTTGTGAATACTAATTTGGTAACTTTCTGTTTTGCAGAATTTGTTTTTATTTAAGTAATTTAAACTTTATTTATTTAACTTGATTTATTGCAATGCTTGAGCATATAAATGCAGTACAATACAGCGATGCTGCACTGTGTGTTTGTGTGTTTGCATAATCTCTGGTGTCACTGATGATCAAATGAGGTAAGAGTGTGAGGATGCGCAGATGTAGAGAGGAGGGAAAAGGGAGGTGAAAATGACCAGAAGGGGAGAAGAAGGTATTGAAAAGAATTGGGGAGGAGAGAAGAAATATGACACAGGAGGAGGAGCTAAGGGGAATAAGGAGGGAGGAGTCCTCTGGGGATGTGCACACAACAAAAGTACACGCATCACCAGTCAGCACAGTTTTACAGAGCATGCTGTCTCAGTACATTGAATACAATATAAAGAACTTTAATCACAAAGGACAGGAACTCAGAAGCATAAAAAAACTTGCATGCATGACATTTAATAATTTACTGTATGTGCAACACATTAATCAAGAAGTAGAATGTTTAAGAATGCATCTCAGTCAATTTACTACTACTACGTTCTACTACTAAAGAAGAAAGATATACTAGGAAGAACTGTTTCTAAAGAAAACTCAGCTAAAAGAAATGTTTAATGAGTGTTTAGTGCACTTGAGTCATTATGCAAAAATCTTGTGGTTTGACCACACCCAGGGTTGGAAGAAGAATGCAAATCAAATGCTCCATGTGCACAAATACCCACTCAAAAAGAACAATCATGCAAAGATTTTAAACATTATAAAAAAATTAAAAAAACTTAACTCACCATTTTTCCTCATCAGGGACAATTGTAAGTCTGAAAGAAAAGAGACAGGGGTCAGTGATGTTACAATGAAAAAGAGACAAAAGCAAAAACAGACTAAAACAGATACTGTTCTTGCAGCATCAGGCTCACCTCTTCCTTTTAAGTAGCATTTTTCCTTTCTCTTGCTCGACTGCTTATTAAGTGTGTTTTGGGCCGGTGGAATCTGAAGTGACTAAGCTTTTCCTGATCCAACTCAAAGCTGATTGTTGTGATATTGTGTTCAGAGCAGAAGCTATTGAACATATTCTAAAATTTGCACAAAAAAGTAGAAAAAAAAACAAAAACAAAAAAAAAGATCAAAAAAGTAAAAGATGCATCAAAAGCTGCACCTCTGCCCGCTCTAACAACAATTTTAAAATCAACTTGCACTCTTGAAGATCTGCAAATAATTCAAACTGTTGTGTCCAGGCTGTCTAAAACTTTGTCTGCTCTGGTTTGTCTCTCTAGTAAGCTGTCTGCCAAGTCAGAAATGCTCCAGCACAGCGGAAATGTCTATTTAACCCTGATTTTGTCTGATGCAACGTGCAGGCAAGACTGTGGAAATTAGATACTCATGTTTTTCTATGAACATAAAGGATGGGAGGAGTTTCTCTGGGATTTCCCTGCATAATCCAATCAAATGGTCTGGTTGTCTCATTCGCATCTCGAACACGCCAATGAGAAACAGCTGGGGCGAGGTCACTGTGTTGTGGTTGACTGGGGGGGGATTGGATTGGGGCGACTGGGTGCAAGAGTGTGGGAGAATGGGAGAATGTAAGAGTGAGGGGAATAGAGAAATGATTGTCAAGGGGAATGAATAGAGTGAGACTGAATGAATCGTTTGTGCATTGGAGATAGAGATCCAACTGTGTGATAGTAACTGAGTGAGTCAAAAGCCGAATTATCATGTCTTTGATACACACTGCTTTGCAGG
>NW_023339807.1:18210025-18210179 GCF_004916995.1 Morone saxatilis | reverse complement strand
CTTTTGTGTCTTCTCCACTGACAGCGTGGTTATATTCACAGGACGAGTGCATCTCCTTTCATTTCTGTTCATTTTTCCCTCTCCTCTGACAAGATGAAGCTAGACAGTCCTCTGCCCTCTCCCTGGCCTCCTCTCTCTCTCTGTCTGGCTCGCT
>NW_023339807.1:18207586-18209925 GCF_004916995.1 Morone saxatilis | reverse complement strand
ACCACCACCATCCCTTCCTCCGGTTGGCAAAATGCCACAGGAGAGCCTTCCTGCCAGCGTGGCACTGCTGACTCCATCTTTCCTCTCTGCCTCTTCATTTCCTTCTTGCTCTATTGTGCTCTCTTCCAATCACTGTTCCCTCTCTGGCTCTCCAGTCCAGTGAGCTTGATTTTCTCCATCTCCTTCTGTAGTTGTCTCTGTGTGCTTTGCACTAGACTGGTTATGTGCACAGCTAATCCCGAATATACCCACTATGGAGCTTTATAGAAAGGGTAGAGCCAACTTTAGAGGGAACAAATCCAAAAAGGCTGTCTGACAGACCAATCGTCTTCTCAGCTTAAAGCCCAGATCAGCAGGTAATAGAGAGGAGACTTTTCCCCACTGTCCAATTACTATTTGTAAGTTTCATTTTGATGATATCCTTACAACGCTGTGTGTTGTTTTTTCTTGTATGCCAAAGTTGCATTTTTTTAAGTTAGCCACTGGTCTAATTTGCCTGATTTTCACAGTTCCTCAAATAGAAAAGCAAACAGGAATTTGCAAAAGAGAATTTTAGTTCTTAGTTTAGCTCGTCTGGCATTTTAAAATGAAACTGCTTTGTCTTTGCAAGCAGAGACAAACCAAAGGCACCGTATGCTGAATGTATTATGTGTAATGTTTAGCTTCAAAACACAGTTAGGAACATTCGCAACTAAAATACTCCTTGAGAGTCGCAGTTGACCTCTCTACTTATGTGTTCATGCATAAAGGGCTTGTACAGCTTTAACTTTTTTAAATCAAAAAACATATGTTTTCCAAAGCAGTTGCTCATTTTTGTACTGATGATTCAAGTGGGTGCGTCACCTAACAATGTCCATGCAGAAAATGAATTTTACTTATACCTCAGGAAAAATAATCATCTTCCTCCTCATTGCTATTCTGTAGTAGGTACACAATAACACAGCAAGTGTCTACAACAACGCTTCCTAACAGGCACACTGTCATGCTTATTTTTGGTGTTGTAAGAAGCAGTGGAAAAGAGAAATGCTCACTGTGTCTCAGACATCTTGTCTAGCAGGTTCTCAGCTACAGACTTCTCCTTCATCTCCCTCGGGATGCGGTCGGTGGGATAGTGGCTCTCCACGTCTTTGAGCTCATCCTCGTTGGGGGTCATACCCATCATCCTCTTCTGCCTGTGCAAGATAAAGCAGAATGGGCCAGGAGTTTGGCAAAATTCTTATTGAAAACAAAGGACTGATACAGTATGCTGATGAATGTTTTCCCCGATTCTGTGAGCAGACACATAATGCAGATAAAGAGCGCGGCTCGGTGCATTTCCATCCCTAAAATATGGCTATTCAGAACAGTTCCAAGAGAGTGGCTGCTGAACAGAAACCTTTATAATTCACAAAACTAATTCTCATTATACTTCACATGTCCATATCTGCTTATTTTGTGTCTTCTTAGGTTTGATTTACTGAAATAATTGGTCCTGAATGTACTGCTTTTTGGCAGCGTACTCTCAAATCTCAGATCAGGTCATTTTCCTGTGCATATAAATCCAAGGCAGCCTCTCTGAAAGTTATTTTGTTCAGGTTTAAAAACAAAACTCAGCATAAACATCACAGAGACAAAATGCTACTGAAAAAGAATGTTAGAAAGAGAGATCAAGATGACCTTTTCTTGTTCTTTTCTTATGCTCCTGCTATTTATTGCAAACGCCTTCCAGCAAAGACAAATGTACATATGGCTTTAACCGGGAAGGAGCCAAAGTAAGTCTTGAGGATAGGGTAGTTAGAGTTTAACAGGTGTTAAATGTTGTCTAAATCGACATTTGAGCACATTATTGTACACAGTGAACTAAAGCTGCAAGTTTGGATGATATTTAACAATTTAATTTTGTCTAACACACATAATTAAGGTAAGCAATGCCTTTTGACGTTAAAGATTGTACAAAAATGATTGATCAAACATGTACACTAAAATAAAATAGCTTCTTTTGGGATATGTTACTCCTCTAAAGCAAAGTACAAATCGCTACAGGTTCATTGTTCATGCTGCATAAACTGAAGCCAAATGCTGCCTTAATGGTAGGAAATCAATCGCAGAAAACTACTTCAAAATAGTGAGTTGTAATGTGGACAGGTTTAAAGGTTGTAGGTCAATACATAAAAAAAAAACTTATATTACTGTTCTTCTCAACCACAATTTTTCTCCTCTCCAATTAACATGGGAGTAGATGGGGCCGTGAGAGGGTGTTGCTGGCGCAGCAGTGCGTTTCCCGCCAAAACTATTTGTCTGACAGCTTCAGCAGTGGTATCACTGCGACCCCAACGAATTTACCTACGTTTCTATCTATA
>NW_023339807.1:18202163-18207486 GCF_004916995.1 Morone saxatilis | reverse complement strand
TCCCCACCGAGCCGCACGTTTTGGAACCTTTTTGTGTGCGATTAAAACTGCGGGAGGAGTAGTCGACCGAAAAACGTAGGGCTCAGGCACACTAATTAAACATCTTTAGGTTTGAATACAGTATAAACATTACAGTAAACTCATATCATGATCAAAGCTAAGAGCATAAAGTCCCTCAACAGATATCAACTATTAGTGCCAAAGCAGAGAGCTCTGATCCTGCCCCGGGTAAAACTATGCTTGACTGGCTGAGTAGAGTTCAGAAAGGGGATTCTCACCTGAAATCTTCCAGCTGTTTGGCCACTTCAGCTACCTGCAAGCCCTGAATGTCCTGAGCAAAACGCTTTTGGGTTTCGTCAGAAAGCAGATCTGGACGGGTTCGGTCTTGGAGAGGGGGGACAGGAGAAGTGAGTGAATGAGGGACACCATGTGGGGCTGAGGTTTGTTTATATGGATATATATATATATATATGAAAAATAACTTACCCAATTCATAAACTATTATAGGTGGTATTAACACTTTGAGAATCTATATTGTGGAGAAAAAAACAAAATAGGTACAGAGACAGTAATTAGAATATTATTAAATATAACATTTAAAGCATTTATAACTGAGGACTACCTCAGTTGCCAGTTTATTAGGTACACCTAGCTAGCAGTCTGATAAAAGAGTCCTGTAATAAACCTTAATGAAGGTTATAATGTTCTTGTTGAAACTGTTTTCGGGGGGTATTGATTCAATGGTACGGTCATTTTGGAAGCTATTTGTGCAGCTGAATTGTATTGCATCATACTGACAGCTGTTTCTATTATTTTGTCTACCACATTTAAATCAACAAGGGTAGGCTAAATAAGATAAACACCTTACTGTATGATACAAAACAGCACAACAAACTACAGCCTCCAAAATGGCCATAAAGTTGAATCAACTCTCTAAAACATTAGCTGCATTAGTTATAGATAGGTGTACCTAATAAACTGGCACAGGAGTTTATGGATAATTGTTACTTTATTATGTTTTAACCCAAGGAAAGGTGTGGTGATAAGAATCCAAATAAAGTCTGCAGTACCAACATACCACCACAAGGGGTCATTTAAACATTAGAAATAAAATAAAAAACAACAACGAAAAGAAAGAAAACACATATTCCAAATAGGAGATACATGACTTTGTCACTGTCATGAAAATAACCACATGAGCCAAATTTAAGTCAATGGGTTTACAAAAGAGATGGGGTTTTAAAAAAAAAAAAAAAAGAGAAGTTAAGAGAGGAAGATTCCTCCTAAAGGGCTTTCCCACGATCCTGACAGGAAGCAGTGGGGTCGGTCAGACAGACAGACAGGGAGCGAGTGACAAGACATGTACAGTGCATGAGCTTTGGGGAGGAAATATAACAGAGAAGTGACAGAGGCCAGGTGTGCAGGGAGGGGAAAGACAGCCAGGAACGAAAGGATGCTACACAGACACAGAATACAGTCAGAGCAAACAGAGCAGACACACATCTGCGCAGAATACAGCTGCACCGTATATCAAATTCCTATTGATATGATTGATATGACACAATGAGAAAAGATATAATATCTATATTGCAAAGGCTGCTATGTTTTTCTAAATTGATTTTTATATAATACACACCATCAAAGACTGAAGGAGCGAGAATTACTAACTAACTGACAACTCTCTGAAGCTAACTTTCAGAAATATAAAATACAGAGAGCAACCAAAGGAGGTTAAATCCTAAAGTCTATCATTATAGGACTACAGGAAATGTTTCAAACTAGTAAACCGTGCAAACATAAATTTGATAATTCATTCATAATATAATAATAATTATTATATAATAATTCATTATTGAGTCCAAACGGTCTTCAGTCCTTAACAGATCTGAAAACCTGAAAAAAAGCTGTGACGTTGTTCCTCAAACCCGAGATGGACAATAAATAAAAACACAAGAGCTGAAAAGACACTCTAGGAAAATGGAATTGGATCTGTACTTCCTTAAATAAATCGCTCACTCTGTAATAACGTTCATAATCACTTGGGCTAGATTAAGTTGCATAATAATAAAACACTGCATGTGCCTGCATGTTATCAGTGAGACGTCCCTCCTCTCTGCCTACTTGGCGTGTTTTTATTTGCTGACTAACATAATTATTCTTATCTTCCTTTAAGTTTACAATAAATTCATGTGTTTGTGACAACCAGATTGCTCATTATTTCAAGTCCGTCCTTATCCACTTAGAGCTGGCATACGGACAATGTGTTGCAGGAAATGGTGGTGTAGTGTGCTACTTACCGCACCCTTGTCCAAGAAAGTGTTGTAAAACTCCACAAACTGCTTCTTGGTCTCTTTGGAACTGAGGTTCCTGAAGAGGTCAGCATGGAGGTAACACAGCTGAGAGAGGAGAAGACGGACAGAAGATCAGTGGGTGCTTTACTGTCCTGTATGCTGTATTACTACAGTCCAAAGAGTATTTGATATCATTAGTAAAAAGGTCACACACTTATATGATATGCTGGTATGACATAATATATAAAATCTGAATTTCATCTGATGTACTTCAAAGTCAAGTTGCTGATAAACAAAGTAGCGTCCTTTTCATCAAATTATTGGGTATTTCAACATCTAATTGTAATTTCAGCCATAATCAAGCACATATCTCAATCTCAATAATCCATTAAACACTGTAACTACTGTCTTCTATGTGGGATAGTGCAGTGGTTCTCTACTTTTTAGAGTCGGGACCCCCCAGAATAATGAGGTTGGTGTTCACAGACAGAACAACTAATTCAATTTTGGCTATATTCACAGTCAACAATGAAAATGTCTTTAGACCTTAAAGAACAATAATAGATAGAAAATACATAGATAGAAATACATACTCATATTACTACTAACATTATAAAAACAAGTTATGTAGCCTATAGTATAGTGTGTTTTTGAGTTTGTATCCCATTTTGACTGTAATTATAGGGCTGATAACGCCGAGAGCTGTTTCTAGTGTCTCATTCCACACCGTTTTCCACCATATGGTATTTTATTTTATTCTCCACATCCATTTAACAACCCCTGGAAATTATGTCACGACCCCTAGGAGGAGAACCACTGGGATAGTGGACACACACCACCAATTCCACAACGATATTGGTTTTTAAAACCGATGTTCTGACTCTGCATGGACCTCCATGAGGTAAAGGGGTAATAAAGGAGAGGGTGAGGTTGCGGGAGGGAGGGTGTCATGACTGTGGGGAGGTGTAACAGTACCTGGGTGGGTCACGGTGTCTGCATGCAGAACAAAGGGGAAAGGACAGGCATGCTTTATATCAGCACTGACACACATGTAGTCAAACACACACATACAAGGGGGGCAAGTCTTTTAACCCACACTTTAGCAAAACTCACGGGGAATTTGTTTCTCTTTTACATTTAATCAAGCTCTCTCTATTCAGCCATCTGTCTGCTCATTTGTTATGATATGAGGTTGTAATAATAAAAGGGATTTTCCTTTTGGTCAAATGCAATACAGTTCTTTTCTATTACTAAAGTTGGATGATCAATGATCCTCAATCAAATAATCAGGATTATCAATCTTGAGCAAATTCATTTTAATCATTGTTTTAATCACAATCGTGCAGTTCTTTAAACTTCCAAATGGAGGAGAAGTCCGTGGGGGCTCGTGGTTAAGATGAATACCATACAACCACAAAGTCCTTGGTTCAACTCCAACTGGGATCTTTGTTCACGTCATACCCCTCCTCTCGCTCTCCCCTCATTTCCTGTTTGTATTTATTCTGTACTTACACTATCAAAAACAGCCAAAATGCCCAATTTGTAGGCAACAAAACAGCAGCTTTATTATTTATTTTATTAAATATTAAATTGGCCAATATCAAATCAACACACCACAATATTGAACTTACTTACTGTATCAGGCATACATAATATGGCTGCAACTAATGATTATTTTTGTTATTAACTGATAAAATCATGTTTTTTTTAATGAATTGCTGGAATGCTACAATACAAAATGTCAAAAGAGTGATTGATAAGATTGATGTGATTTTAAAATCTATGAAAATTGTCACTGACTGACAACAGCTTGTAGGTTAGATGTTGTTTTAGCAGTACAAATACACACACTCGCATTAACACACACTGCAACGCTATGTTTGTGTAATGAAAGCAAACTCTAAAGCCAAAAGCGCACTTCAGCTCACACTTCAAGTCATTACATGGCCCATGTAGACGGCTGTATTGATTAAAATAGACGCATATCTGTTACATCAGACTTCTAATGAGATGGATGACTGAAAAACATGGCTACAGCGCATCCTGTATAGATGGGGTGTTGCATTATAGAAGCTGCAGTTCTCACCAAGGGAGCAGGGTCAAACTGCAGAATGACATGTTGCAAGAAAACCAGCAGGTGGGTCGGCCGATCCTTCAACTGGTCTATACTGTTGAAGTGTGTGCAATGGTCATCCACCACCTGAGAGAGAGAAGACACAAATAGAGCCAAGTAACAACTGAAATAGGATGCAGAGATAAAGACAACAAAGCTGAGTGGTGACGCCAACATTACATCCTCTTTTTAAAATCACTCACATCAGTCAGATCGTTCTCGAAATCCTCATCCTCAGCCCCGATGATGCTCATGGCTGGGTTAGAGCACTGAGCCCCAAACACGCCCTGCTATGGAGAGAGAGAGAAAGAGAGGGAGGAAGAAAACAAGACAATTAGCTAACATTATGTGCGATGTACTTTGAACCGGTAGGCTACCTCTTTGACATCCTGAGCCCCCGCTGAGCAGAGCCAGACATAAAGCCAGATTGGGGTTTGGACACAGTGAACTTTGTAAGTGCAAAATAACATCAAGTCTCTCTCGTTCTCCTTGAGAACGAGAGAGAGACCCGATGTGCCACAATGGTTCTAGAAGTTAGTAGGATCCCATTTATAGGAGCCATGCAAGGCAAAGAAGTATCAAGCATCAGCCAAATAGTCAAGATGATATGAGCAAAATTATAGCTTTCCTACATATTCATACATTATTTTAAAAATGACTTGAGCTATGGTATGCGAAACCACTGACAAAATATGGAATATTTATAACATTTACTTTTTCAGTAAATTCTCTCTCGAAATAAATCGAGAGGCTAAGCAATTAAAAAGGTTTTTAACCGAATATTTTTAAATGTTTTATTAAGAATTGGGTGTTTTCTGTGAAATTCCGAAGTCCTCTTCCCCCAGGCCACACTAAAACATTTAGTTTAGGTGTTGAAATCGGGCGGGGGGGGCGTTCAGTGTTTAAAATGCATTGCAAA
>NW_023339807.1:18187366-18202063 GCF_004916995.1 Morone saxatilis | reverse complement strand
TCAGTGTTTAAAATGCATTGCAAAACATTTTTGATTTGAGCTTTCTCTGAAGTTAGGCCAAATTCTGCCTCTGGAAATTGTTTTTCAGACTAGTTGTTGGGTTCAGTAATACACTCAGGGGAAAGCGAAACTCTTGTTGCTATGACGTAAAACCTCCAGGTCTAAAAATGTAACTAAAGTAATGGGAAATTAAAGGTTTATGCCAATCCTTGCCTTTGAAATCCATGAATGGGGAAAAAAATGCATCAGAATGGTTGACCAATTTACCCCCACCCTGTACACACCACACCACTTCCCCGCACCACTTCCTCTGCACGCATACACACCCAAAACACAAATAATACATAGCTCATGTACTGTATTCAGTCCTCTGAAGGCTGCAGACCCAGAGACTCTACCGGGGAACACCCAAACACAAACACACACACACACACACATCAAAAAACCTACACAACATTTACCATTGTCCACTGCTGGGTGAGTACAGAGGCCAGTGGGTAGTACAGAGAGGTGCAAGTATGAATCAAATGATAAAGTGTAGACCCTGTATTTTTAAAGATTTCATCAGTAGTTATTTTATAGAATAATGTTTCTTAATAACGTTTTGTATGACTGTATTGAATGACAACACCTGAAGGTCATCATTCTGTACAGGGTTGTAACAGTAACCCAATCCTTGAGCAGTGGCCTCTCCCCATATCTATCCCAGAGTCGAGGCTGAAGACCCTGAATCTGTAATAGTCTATGTCCTTAAATCCTATAGTAGCCCCTGCCTTTAGTTTATTAGGTTCCTTATTATTTTATCTTGTTTAGTTTATTTTATTCTTGTTTCATTTTTTTATATATTACACTATAGTGTTTGTCTGTTTTTGGTAGAAGACATTATTATTATAATTCATATACACCAAAACAATATAAATGAGTCAGATGTGAGATTTTATCATACCATTTATACTGTTTTAACTAAACCTTTAATATTACTCTCTGAAACTAGATATCTGATCCTAGGCAAAAATAGACATCATGCGTGGCTACTTTATCTAATAGTTGTGTTTAATATTACTATATTTTGGCAAATATTATTATTGTTACATAGAAATTACATTTACTGCAATCACTCACCCTTCTCTAAAAGGTTATCTCTAAAAGAAACTCAAGTAATTCATGTATTATATGTTCTTGGGATGTGTTTCTCCAAGGGACGCACTGATATACAAGTACTTACATTTGAGTACTATATAAATGTTGCTAATGTTGTAAAAGTTCCTTAAAATATTTGTAAGCTGCCTAAATTGCTTGTCCAACACTTCCTTAACTAACAACAGGTTATGTAACATCCTGATACCCGATACTGGTATCAGTATTGGAGCATCCCCCCTATAAGTAATGTAAAATTATTCAATAAGAAATTCAAAATTGTTCTGATAGAACCAATAATAGATTCAGATCTGTCAATACATTTTAAGTCAGTTAACGCATGTTTTTGTACTTGTTTGCATGTTCACAGAGGATGTGTAAATATAATTTAAAAAAAAATATTAAATGTGTGGTTATGTAAATTGTCTAGGTGTTTTTAAGTGGGAACTGAAAAATCACTTAGTGGTTAGACTTTATAAGGAAATGGAACAGTGTACACAACCACAGTTTGATTCCTGGCCTGAATACAGTGTGTATACAGTACAGTTGTAGGAAGGAGAGCCAACAAAAGCTCTGAGGTCAAGGTGAGTTCTTGTAAAGAGACGAAGAGACAGAAGCAGAGCGGTTAGTCAGTCAGGGAGGGAAAGAGAGGCCGAGTGAAACTGAGGGACACACAGACAGAGAGAGAGAGAATGTGTTCATTCATGGCCACATTCAGTGGGCTGCGGGTTGAGAAAGGCCAGCACTGGAGCAACATGCGTAGGAGGGGTTAGCCAAACAGAGAGACACAGGCCTGGACACAGGACACACACACACACACACACACACACACACACACACGCAGGGACACGCCTCCACTTTTTCACACACGCCCACACACAACCAACACAACCAGCCACCGAGCACCTTACCAAAATGAACACGCCAACGCCACCTGACAAAGACAAAGTTATGTCGCCATGACAACAACAGCTTTTCACTGACTAATGCTGCAAAAGCAGATCAAGCCATTTCCTGGTGGAAAGACAAAATGCTGCACCGTAACAGCTCAGTGAAAACTTTTTTTTTCTTGCACAACATACTATCTTGATGACAGGTGCGTCAGACCAACGGCTCTGTTAACTGAGAAAGGTAACAGGAACCTATTTATTCAGTTACAAAATGTTGGTCGTTATGCCTTGATAAAGAGGAATTCATTTGTCTCTATTAGTTTGTCAGTTGGCACGCCTTCTTTGTTTATCTGATGATGGCTGTAAACGTATTATGTCAAGTCAGTTTTATTTGTATAGCCTAAAATCACAAATTTGCCAGAAGGGCTTTACAATTTGCACAACAAACGACACTGTCTATACTTAGAACTTACTCAACTAAACTACTTAACTCAGATAAGGACTTGGATTTGGACTCCCGAACCCCCCGTAATAACATTAAAGAGTCTGTACCAGAATCTCCAATTGTTGTTTTCTCCAAATAATTTATTCAGGTTTATCCTTCTGCCAGCCACTCTTTATGGTCTAGTGTGAGGGACAGTTGAAACGTCATAATTAAATAACTGCAACTAATTGATTAGATTATTTTCTCAATTAACAGTTTGGTCTATAAAACCTCCAAAACTGTCAAAAATCCCCTTCACAATATCCTAGAGTTCAAGCTGCTGCCATAACATTTCATTGTTTTGTCTGACCAAGAGTCTAAAACCCCAAAATATTCAATTTACAATAATGTAAGACCAAGAAAAGAAGCAAATTCTCTCATTTTAGAACTTGGAACCATTAAATGTTTGGCACTTTTGCTTGAAAAATGACAAACAATTATCAAAATAGTTGTGGATTACATTTTTTCCGACCGACTAATCGTTCCAGCTCTAAAAGTGAGTACACTGACAGTGAATGATTTCTGTTTCCATCCCAGTTAAACTTTAATTAAAACATGCAAAAGCAGAAGATGCTTATAAAACCTTGTAAAAACACTGGAGCAGCTACATTGCACTAGTGATCACAGCCTCCTCATTACAGGAGATGCTGAAGCCAATCCTTTTGTTATTGTTATGTCTTGGTTGATATCGGAGATTCTGTAATACATGTTCATACTCCGAGATATAAATTGGAGCAGTCAGGGGGGAAGCTAATTGTGGTTACTCAGAGGGAAGGAGGGAGGGAAGGTCAACTCTGCTCTGCATTCAAAGAGCACGAGACTATAAGAGGGGCAGGAGTGGGCGCCTCCTCTGGCCCAGAAGGAGCCAAGTGGTACATTCCAGCATATGGCACAGTTCAGACAACAGATGGAGACAGTCTGTGAGTTTCAACAGTAACCAGACCCTCTTCCCTTCACCTCCATTAGTACACGATAGCTGGCATAAGCTCCAAACTATGAGGGGTCTTTCCTGGCTGATACAGACGTGGCCGAGGGAAAAATAAAATACCACAAGAATACAATATTTGAGCATAGCGCAGAGATCAGCTCTGGTGCTCCTGGGAGTTGGCAGAGCCCCCCCCCAACCCTGCCTTCCCCTTCCTCCCTCTTCCTCTCATCACATTCCAGTACTAACTAAGTGTCAGGTGGCATCAATCCAATGATAGCCATCAAGCGTACGTGCCTTTGTGTGTGTGTGTGTGGGTTAAGACTGAGCACGTATGTGGGAGGGGGGCCATTCCTATGTGATTGTGGGGAGCTGCCAGTGAACGTGTGTGTGTGTGTGTGTATGTGTGTTATATGACAACTGGTCTTTACAACAGCATTCCTCTCCATCTCTAGGCCGACCGGGCAGAGCTCTAATACTGTACATAAGCAAAAGAAAAAAAGAGCACCTGTTTCATGAGACCTCTTGAACTTTTTAGGTGTAGCACAGTTTAGCATTTCATATTTCCACCAGGTCACTGAGGGGGTTACAGTGCGGCCTAACTGTTACATCAGCTATTATGCAAACCCCACATCCTTTGTGAAACCTTTAAAACTATTAGCTGGTTTTTAGTAAAAAAAAAAAACCCTCAAACCAAGAAGAGAGGAGTCAAACTGTGACCTCACCCCAAAGTGGGCATCTTCAGCGTCCATACTGTAACCGGTGGGGCCCACACCTGTCAACTGGTGACTGTCAGAGAGGAGTGTGGTAAGTTTATTGGGCCAGGAGCAGCTCAAATGATGCAGTGACTATTAATGAAGGTTCTTCTGAGTGGCACCACAAACAAAGTGTAGAACCTCAACAAGAGAAAGTTCATTATTAAAGTTGACTTGCCAACAGTGATCTTCAGTAAAAAGAAAAGGCCAATGTAATACACCCGTATTTTAAGATCTCCTCCAGACACGTCTTAATATATATCAAATACTCTGCTCTGCTTTGAATAACTTCTGATATGTTTTTTTCACACAAAAAAATTACATCTACTTCTACTAATATATTTGTCATTTCGAAAGCTTTCTGGACACAAGAAATGTCCATTCTTCTGCAGTGATGTGCAGGTGTACTGTGATACCGGTGACTAAAGGAGAGCTGAAACTGGCATAAGCCTTTCAACGAGAAAGGGCAGTGCTTTTCATTCTAGTGTTTCAAAAACATTTCCAATTTTGGTGTCCCTTTCCTGTCTAATCCTGTTTTAATTCAATTCTATTCCCTTGTTTGGTGTTTTTTTTATGATTTTCATGATTATCTGCTCTTATGTTAAGTACTTTGTGTTGCATCTCATGCATTAATTTTGCTATACAAATAAAGTTATTATTATTATCATAGTGTCCTCTGTCTAGTCCCCAGGGATCCAATCCAGGGACACTGAAATGAATGTGCTGAAAGCAACACATGCTTCCATCAAAGATATACTATAATCATGTGACAATTGTACACATAGTGGCTTTGTATTGGACTAATATGTCAGAAACCTGTCTGACTATCTCTCTTCCTCTTGGCAATCTGACTTGATGCGTTTTTAAAGGTCAGCAGCACAGAGCATAAAAGTCTAAATATATTTCAACTTGCAGCAACAAGGTGTAAGATTAGAAAGATTTGCTGTCAATGGTTCTTCAGAGGAAATCAAAGCCTCGTATCAGCAGTTCTGCTGTTGATCATGTACAGGCAACTAAATGAGTGAGCAACAGGGGGAAAAAACATCAGTAAATGTAGCAGCTGGCGGGGGAACTCAGCATATATCTTCCTGCACTGAAAACCCTAAAATTAGAGCTTCACTCATTCACAATTACTAGATGCACCTGGCCACAGAACCCATTGTATAAGCATGGGTCACTGTTCTCTCCTTACACTTAGTCACAATAGGCTGTGTGTCCTGTCCTCTATATGCTATGAGGGCAGTGTCCAAAAATAGCCCAGCAGCTAATGGCTATAGCTTGCTGTGTTTGTACTGCTGTTTATCTGGCTCTCTCATCAGGCCACAGTCTCATTAGCAGTGACTGGGGGATTCCTACCAGCACCACTGCTCTTCCAGCGTCTGTTCCCTGAGGCGCCTGAGCAATGATGAAGAAGAAGAATAAGAAGGGAAAAAAAACAAAAAACTGGGGTAGTGGAAGGTGGTAAATGGGGAGGCACACAGACAGGAAGTGGGTGTAATTTCCTCAGGAAGCTATCAGAGCCATTTCTTGTGTGACCTATCAGATGAAAAAAAGCAAGAGAGGGAAAGAGAAAGTGAGACAGAGAAGGAGAGCAAGACGGAGAGAGTGAGAAAGGTAAAAAAAAAAAAGAAGACTGCATCAAACAAACTCCTGCCACTCGTCTCTATGTTCACGTGGGAACCAGAAAAGGAAGTTGCTGCACAGAAAAACCCGGTGATAAAAAAATGAGGAACAGAGAGTTTATGTGAAAAGAGTGTGAACAAGAGAGGGTGGCTTCAAACTGCAGGGTTTACATTTCTGCACACATTAGCATTTTGAATGGGGTTTGAGACGAGATGTCTTTTTGGCAGTCTGACGGCTTAGAGAAGAATGCTAGACCAAAATTAGAAATAAGAGCTGAATCTTTAACAACATGTGTGATCATACTTGTTTCTCAGTCAATTATTTCAGGCTTTCATACTTTCATAGAACTTGTTCTCAGTGTTTTAAAACCAGAAAATCAACATTTTATTTGTTGTAGTTTTACTGACATCGAGGCCAGTATTGCGTTCATTCACTTCTAGGACTTACTAGGCCTGGTAAACATGACTGTGGCTGCAAGCGCTAGCCTATATGAACTCTATAGACTAAACAGAGAGAAAAAAAGCAAGGGGCCTAGTGAGGAGGAAGGAGGAGGAGGAAGAGAGGGAGCGTGGAGAAGAAATTAAAAGAGGGGACACACTGCAGCAGGAAATGAAGAACAAGGCAGTTACAGTGGAAAGAAAGAAAAAACAGGCAATGGAAACTTAAGTGTGAGAAACTCTGGAAAGTCTAACAAGCATATAAGCATCCTGTGTTTGAGCAGAGACCTGCACCTGAACGGTTACAAACCTTGACCAAATGGTTTTGGTTTTGAAAGAGTGAAAACATGATCTGTGGTCTGTGCATGTTTGTGTCAACAGTTTCTATGTCACAATTTTAAGGTAAATTGCACAATAAAAAGGTTGTTTGAATGCAGATTAAACAAGTTACGCAAATATGCCAAAACTCTTTCATTCTCACATGATACAGCTTTGAATGCAAACTAATATCAATTCACTAATTGTTGTGGTTACAAGTATTTTGTGAGAAAGGGCAGACAAACACTCGCTATGTTTACATGGAGCCTAATATTACCATTATAATCGGTTTAAAATCCCAAACATAATAAAAATGCTCCATTTAAAACACCTGAATCAGAACAAGCGGGATAGATAGATTAACCTGATTACTTTATGGCTGCGTAAGGGGTATGTTTCTCCACTTCCAACAAATGGTAGCTACCAAGCTAAACTGGAGCTTCGTGGAGAGTTTGTTTTTGATACAAACTCAAGAACTGAAAATTATTGGACGCTAAGACGGTAGGAAAATAAGAAATAACGACCTATTCAAACAAGTCCAAGAAAAAGTCAACGAAGCCGGGAGAGACCAAAGTGTTGGAGTGTTAAAAACCGGCAGAAAACTTTGAAGGCCGCCTGTTACAACAAAAATGGATCCGACCCCACTAACTTTCCGTTTTCAGAAAGCATCGACACATTCATTGCTTTTGCAAATGTCGCACAGCTGTTATATGCGTCAGCGGATGTATTATTAAATCAGATCGTATGAAAACAGCATGACCCAAAATCTTCAACCTGAATGATTTCAATCAGAATGAAAAAAAGTGTGCATGTAATCACAGCTACTGTCTTACTGGCACACTGCACTGACTTTACACAGACATCACATGGGGAGCGCTACTCAGCCTGCAAAAACAGTTGTGTAATGTGGCTTGGGATGAAGCTTTCTAAAATCTGAGAAAACAATCCTAATATACGTCATCAGGATTATGATGGATGGGGCTCGAGACTTTAAAGTCTTAAAACTGGGGATGTGAAACACGGACATTTACCAGACATAGAGGATGTGATTAAAGACACTATGGAGTTGCATTATGGTAGTTATGAGTTGCATCCATGCTAATGACTGAAGGTCACAACATCTATTGAAGTAAACAACCCCCAAACCTATTAAAAGTGCAAAAAATTCTTTAACAAGTATTACTTCTGAACATATTAGCCTAACAGACAAGACAAGCGTCTTAAATTATTCCACAAACAGTGACTTTATTAAAGATAAGGCTCTTATCAATTCACAGAAAGATAAGGCTTTTCAAGATAACAAGGCCTAATGTGACTGGATGTCTGCATGTTAGCTCGGCGAGGTTAAAGGGCAACAGAACAATGGTCTGAACATTATAGAGGGCAAAGTTATCCCAGAGATCTTGTCACTGCACTGACAGCAAGCAAACAACAGAGGAGAGGGTGCACTGTGAGATACTGATGCAGCAGAGTGCGTGTACAGGGGAAGTGACATCAGTGTCTGTGAAAGAGCGAGAGGTTGGTTTGTGGTAAAAAGTGTAAGAAAGAATATGCCCTCTCAAACTGCTTTTTTTTTTTAATCCTTTATCTGACAACCACATCCTTCTCCTACCATCCCCATTTAATCTCTCTCTCTCTCTCTCTCTATCTTCTGTTTCATTTTACTCACTTTCTCTCTTAACCTCTCTCTCCTTCGTCTCCTCCACCTTCGGTCGAAAATAAAGCGGCCCCTTGTGCGATCGCTCCAAGACAGCCAGTGCATTCATGGCCCGCAGACAAGGGCCAATTATGTAATTTAACGACCATTACGTAGTGGCTAAAATAAGATTATGGCCAACAGCGCAGGGAAAACACAGGCAGGTCTTTTCATTGCTTCACTGGATCCCACCTTACATGTTGTTCATTGTTTTCAGCTCAGTCCAAAGGAATCATATTGTTGAATCCCTCTGGGTTTTTCCCGATTTCAAAAGGACATTTTGCACCACAGACGTGTCTCTTCTGAGAGTTTTACTGCAATGACCTTTTCTTGATATGATGTGATTTGGATACAGCCGTCACGGAGAATCATTGACCTTCTCTTCGTATGATTTTCAGTTGAGCAGACATTGCTCTTTTTAATGATGCCGAACGACCCCCCCCCATCCCCTCCCAATCGCAGCGCAAGACCTCCCAGCATTTTCAGGATGATGTTAAACAAGGTATACCAAAAAGCAAGCTACCGCTGAACTTCCTCCCTCCTTCACGCACACGGCCACGCGTATTCGCCGAGGCTTAACACACACCTTCTCTTCATTTTCTCTTCATGTCTCTCCTGAGAGCCAAAGTACACTTCACTCTCCCGGCTCCAACAAACTGCCACCCCACCACACCCACACCCACACCCACCCCCTCCATCCCCTCTCTCCCTGTCCCCGTATGGAGGTCACTGGCTTCATGGAAACAGTTGATAGGCCGGGGCCGATCGACTGGCATGGATTGGCAGTTCACAGTGAACCTCCAGCTTGGCCTAACTGCTTCCATGTGTGTGTGTGAGTGTTTGTGTGCAAGGATGGAGCAGTAATTGAATTGCTGAGGCCAAACACAGAAACCTCTGATTTTGTGACAAAAACCGCTCCTCGTTCATTCACAAGCATGTTGTGTGTATTTGTGTCTGCGGCGTTCATTAGCTGCCTATTTTAAAATGATACCAAACAAAGCAGCAACAGCAAGCTGATACTGAATATTTTTGGAAGGAATTTCAGCTTTCCCAGAATCAAAGTCTTTGAAGCCAAAAATGCCTCTGTACTTACACAAGCACACCTTGGTTCATGACTTTAACCTTGTGCCAACAGTGTACACCAGATATGCAACATTCTTCTCTCTCTCAGAGTAGGCCATTAATACGCCATCAAGGGATAACTCAATCTTTATCTCTGTAATGATCATAATCAATGTTTTACTTTGACATGAAATTCATATCTACAATGAAATAATGACTCCAGCTTTGGTCAGCTAACACTCTGGAAAAGGCAAACACTTGAGCTGATAGCTTCAGTATTTGAGAGTCTGCAGCCTTTGGGTCTATCTTCGGACTGCTGGTCGAACAAAAGAGCAATTCAAATATGTACATATAAATACCTTTGGCTATGGGGAATTATGACATTTTTCTCTACTTTCTAACATTATATTGACCAATAATCCATGAACTGATAAACGATTAATTAAAATAATAATAAATGATTCATTGCAGCTCTTGTAGACTTGTCAGTATCAGCCGATTACTGCTTTAAAAATAGTCTCTACCTATTAGGAGAAGTATCCAAATTATTTTTGGTATGTCATACTGATCTTACGCATTATGTGCCGAAGCACTGCACAGGGAAGGTTTCAATACTGACCTACAGTACATAATACATGCAAGAAAGGAGAAATGATTATAAGTGCTGTCTCAAAATAAATGTTACATGTACAGATGTACAACTCTATATAGGAAATCGACTGCACTTCTATCTCTGGAAGCGATATCCCTGCTCTGTTGCTCCTGTTCAGGTTTCTCCCTTTTGTTCCTTATCTGAATCAAAGCTGTAAGGAGGATGGTGGTTGTTATATGTTTTACAGATTGTACATAACCCAAATTAGCGAATTTGGGCTACTTAAATAAAATTGACTTGTCTTGTAAGTTTAGGTAATTTGTGCTTCTCATCTTCACTGCAAATTAGGGATACAATTGACTAACATTCATTTTTACTGTCAATTTATCTGCCAATTATTTTCTCCATTAAATAGTTGGTTTATGAACATCAGAAAGTGGTGAAAAGTGACATTTTCAACATTTCCAATGTTCAATAACCAAGGAAAGTCAATTTACTATCATGTAAGACCAAGAAAAACTGCAACTCTTAAGTATAAAAGTATAATAAGTCAATTATCCCCAAAGGAGCACATAGACATGAGAAAAATCTAGTAAAAAATCAGGACAAGTACTAATAAAGCAGCATCTGCATCACAGTGGCATTAAAATAATAGGTCAAGTTTACTGGTGGAAAGAAGGCACCTGGTTGTACCGAATTCAATCAAAAGAAAATAATAAATCTTGAATTATTCAGATGTAGGGTTGTGTAGTGCTATGACATTTATTGCAATATGACAAATATAAGATTTATTTTTATTTGTAAAGGCCTGAGTGCTCACATACAACAAGCACGCTGTCTGCACACACTCACTGGAGGACCTTTCACCCCACCATACCCCCCACATCTCACTCCTCAAGAGTAAACATCATCTACAGAGTCTAGCCTTGCTTTTTCCACCCTGACCCTCAAATGAAAGAGCTCATTCTCTGTTTCCTCCCTCTCTCACTCACTCACTCACACTCTCTCCGTCACATCAGCTTTCCAGCCATCTCTCTGACTCACACTTGGACACACGGATATAACTCTTTCCATTTTCTACCTTTTTCTTTTTTTTTGTGTTGAGTGTGAGGAACAAGCTGCTGCGGTCCAGGTTATACTTTCACAAAATCCTCCTGATCATCGAGAGAGCACGTAAACACTCACACACACCGAGATTGGCTGCTTTCATTTTGGCCCCCGAAGGGGTCAGTCAGTTGTCGGGAGGGGATGTCACAGCTGCACACACATGACTCACACGCGCACACACTTTGACCACACATACTGCATGTCGGGCTACTTGTCTAGTTTGACTAGACTAGTGTGAAACCGTCCTGAATGACAGCAGAGAGAGATGACAGAGATTGGCAGGTGAATGCCTGTGTGAGCTACTTTAACTTACAAATCACTGTCCTGTGAATGAGCTGATACCATGTGATTACTGAACAGTGGAACTTGTGTTTTAGGTTTTACAATGTGTGGTCTGAAACCAACTCAAGAAAACAATAATCCATGTTTTGTCTACATTAAAAAACCCGGTCAGCTCAGACAAAGTCAGAACAATTGAGTGTTGTGGGATTCGGTTTGGCGAGAAGAGCTGCACTGCCCTACTATTATTATTACATTGTTAAAGGGGTGTTCCAACAACTGTATACAGGTCAGTTTACTAGTACTAGTCCACCTGGTGCAAACTTTCTACAAAGGTGTAGTAATTTCATCGGGTTACCTCGGCTTGGGTTTGGAGTTTAAAATTTAAAACAGACAACATGTGTTAGAAGCTTTGGGTGTGGAGTTTCACAGATGTGGGCATTTGCCAGGTTGCATTATGGGAATTGGAGGATTTGTGCAATGTACGTCCACTAAAACGGCATGTTTTTGCCACTCAGGTCCAGATTGTTATTATTAGTGTCTGACAAGATTATGGAAAGAATCCCTAAAGAGACACCAGTTAAAACACAGCGTCATCTTAACACTTCATTCAAATTTGACAGAAACTAAATAAAACTCACCAAAACCTTGGTTTGTCTTCCAACTGTTCCAACAATCCCCAACTCTGGTTTAGTCTAAATAAACCCTTAATCCACCAAGTTAGACGGGAAAATATTCTGGCTCTACAAGACGTTTCTCCCCGCTGACTCTCTGATGCCCAACCTCCCTCTCGCTCCTCTCCTCATATTTTCACATCTAAGTCTTCAAAGTAATGGTGTTATTCAATCCAAAAGGTCTATCTGTGCAGGGATCTTCTCCACAATGGTGTCAGATACTTCAATCTGAGCCTATCAGTGGTAAAAACAAGCACTTTTATTGGATGCACATTGATGATACACAATTGCACAATGAGGATTACATTGCAAGCGCTCTCTCTCTCTCAATACTGGAGTGCATCTTGCAACTGTCTCTGGCTTTGATTTCTTTGAAGAGAGGATGCAGGGCCATTGAACTGCATCTACCCGTGTTAATCCCAGAAGTGGAATGTAACTAAGTACGTATACTCAAATACTGTATAATATTTTCAGTTTTTATTACTTTATATTGCTCCTCTAAAGATCTGAGTGCCTCTTCCACAAACAGTTAATCCATACTGACAGCATAGATAGTGCACAGTTGATTACTAGTAGTCATGTTTGAATGAGAGGTTCCCTGCTATCCCATTTTGATAAGATTAACATTTAAATAATTGAACCTGATGCCTTTACGAAGCAGGTTTGCTATAATAAATTATGCATAATTGTTTGTGCATTAAGCAAATGTAAAATCCGTCTCCCTGATTACTAATCGTTATCAGCCCTGAAAAAAACATATCAGACAACCCCTACCTAAATTCACTTCCTATTTACTATATAGTGTATATTAACTTTCTGCAATGTTATTGGATGAAATGTATGCATTAAATTAAAATTTAAACAAAACGGAATAAAATGTGTAGTGTCCATGACATGCACAGTCTTTTTAATCCCATTGTTACTCACTTTATCGATGCAGAAATAAGACTAGTCTGTCACTACTGATGCAAAGTGTCTAAAATCTCTGTTTACAGTTCCCTACAGTGTGACTGAGTGTGTATATAGTGAGTAGAGAAGTAGCCTTTTCTAGTATAGGTCTATTTCACAGCAGACAATTAGTAGTAAAAGGCTTAAAACACGTTACTAATAACATCAATGAGGTTCCGTTCTATTTTGCACTGATATGACTATGTAAAGGTAGAGAAAAGGCTGCTTTCCTAAACAAATACCTTTACTGAAGAATAAAGAAGGTAAACGCTGAATGTAACATATAGGCTACATTGTTAACCAACTCAAGAAATGAACATTGAGTATTCAGTACTGTAAAAACTATTTTTTTTAAATGTTCATATTGGATTACATGTATGCCAATACTGATAGCAATATGTCTGCAGTATATCTTTTGGGCTCTAATTAAAGGACTAGAAGCTGACAAACCTCTATTATCTCACTTGTGATCCATACAGACAAGTGCAGAAACACACAGTGACCACTTACAGTGCCCCACCTTGCTCAGTGATGACACTGGCTGTGGTTTTAAACGTATCATTGGTGCGGTGCAGTGCAGCTTAACCACCTTCCTATGTACTTACACACACACTTTTGTAACTTCACCCCACTGCGCTCATTCAGGAGGAATCAGTAGATTTCACTGCTGACCCACTGAGAGAAGAAGAGCTGCCCAGTCCGCTCTGTCTCTCATTATCTGCTGCCTGTGCGTCAATCTAACTGCAGCCAGAGAAGAATACCTGTGTTTCCTTTGAAGTGCGAGCCTGACTACAGTAAATTATTAGCTTGTCCGCAACTCAGCTCCAGGCCCTTAGGACACCCCCTGGCTGTTCCACTGTGGGTGCCATTACCTGTCATTCCAGTTGTCGGGTATCTCTCACAGAGCGGAACAATGACGGTTACGCCTCGCCTCGCCATAGCCCTATCCGACTTTATCTTCCTACCCTCTGAGAGACAGGGGATGTGGGTGAGTTTACGAAGGGCTATGACAATAGACAGAGTGAGAGACAGGGAGGGAGAGAGCAGCACAGCAACTCAGATTATAGCCGACATTCCTTTAAAAGGAAGAGAAGGTAGCCTTTGGGCTCCAGACAAGCCTGCACTTGTAAAACGTGGGGAGAGAGAGAGAGAGAGAGAGAGATGACAAGTGCAGTGCTCCTCTAGTCTAGCAGAGCGTAACAGGAAGTGGCAGGGCCTGCTTCACATGGGGCCTCTGGGGTGCAGCGGCTGGCTGTGGAACACCTCACAGCCTCCGAAAACCACCAGCTGCAACGCCCTTAACACACACACACACACACACGCGGCACCGTCTATTAATAATGAGCAAATGTAATCGTTATTAACATTCACTGGAGAAATGAGTTTGCTCACACGGAGCTCATGCTTGCAGACTCAAACCCCCCGGAGGAACAAAAGTGATAGAGGCACAAATAAGACAAACTGGCCTGGCAACTTTGCTAAAAAACAAACAAACGTTGTTCTTGTTCTTGTTCTGAGGAGTGATTAATGAAAACTTAACGGCTTGCTGGCGAGCACAACCCACACTGTTCCAGCCTCCTATCTTTCGTTAATGAAGCTGCACTAGATGTACAGTAATTGCAGTTTCCTGTGAGAGCAGGAAACCCTCGCCTATGCAGCGCAGGCGATGTCCTCTGCTTCACAAGGCAAAAGTCATCATGGGTAATCAATTATATGCAGACACTAATTACTGAACACTGTCTGCACTGGACCCCCCCCCCCCCTCTATAT
>NW_023339807.1:18158916-18187266 GCF_004916995.1 Morone saxatilis | reverse complement strand
TTCAAACTTTACTCCCTGTTTGGTCACCGGTTGCCTGGCTTGGATTTTAGCCTCCTTGCGCCACCTTGTGGAGAAACATAGACCGGATCTGGTCCCTTCCCAGCTGCAGTTTTTCAATGCACAATTTCAGATTTGACCTGGACTCAGACTAGTATGACCAGTGCCTGTTCTACATGAAACTACATGTCTGTTTTTAGTAAATCCTTAAGGTTTTGATGTCTCAGCTGAGATTAAAGTTCATTCTTGACCTTGGAAACAGCAAAACAATCTCATCTCTGTTTGATATCACATAATTATCATTATAATCTGTCAGTTTAGAGGTTTATTCTCCATGTTGGTCTTAAATAAAGTCTGCTTATGTCCATTTTATAGTTTTATGCATTACAGGTTGACACAGTACTGTGCAATGTATTCTGTTATCTTCCAGTTTAAACCAAGGAAGGCGGTAAGGACTCTGACCAGACATTAGAGTCTGTGGTTTACAGAGGACAGGAATGCTCTGTGTTTGCAGTTGTTGGCACATTTAGTGACCTTCTACCTTTCTAACTGGTACTATGGCAGATGTATTACAAACATAATCAAACACAGAGTTTGTATTAATCAGTATTTAAGTAGTGAAACGTGTGTGTCTGAATGTTCATGGCATCGTAACACTGACACTAACAAGTAACTGCAATATAATGATGAGCTTGTCACTTCCTGCTAGACTCTCTTTGTACTTTCCTCTCATTTACAGTATATCAAGGTCATAACCTTGATTAATTCTAGTTGTCATACAGTTTGAGTGGCAGCTGCATGGTGATTTAAGATTATTGATGTGATAGTTGAGCTCATAAGGTCATGTACAAACGTTTCTCGGTCGTGCCCTTTATAGTATGTATGTTCAGACACTGCAGAGAAGTGTCTGTTGTGGATGTAAGGGTTTTGAAGGATGCCTTCCTCACTCAGGATATGACTTACCAGATATCTGTAGGTGCTGTCTCACACCTTGGATACACATTCAAAACCAGTCATTTCCTGATTAGTAGCTAGAGGTTTGCAGATGTCAGAGGTGGCAAAGAAAAAGATACTGTTCTGACTGTTTTATGTCAAAATGTATTATACATGTGCTTAATAAACTGCTGTTTCTACCATTAATTGGAGCGATGGCATTGGCCTATAATAAAATAAAACAAGCCCAAAAATACAGATCTACAGTCAGTGTTTTTGTATTGGAATGTGATGTAATACAGACTGTATTATTGTTATTGTTATTATAACTATCCTCATCATCATTGTTATGTAAAAAGAAGAGTGCATGTATTCACCAAACTGTTGCATAAAAACAGAAAAAACAATAACACACCAAATAAGGAGCAACTTGTAAAACACCTTCTATATATTACTTTTATCAGCCATTTTCTGATTCAATTAATACTTGTGTTAATCTAATTAAACAAGGTCAAAAATATGAACTGTTTTAATAGAAATCTGTATCAATTGATTGCTATGATTGCTTCATTTCTTCACAACACTGCTCTAGAATTATATCAGTATTTGTGTCAGTGCAGTTTTTAATAACTTTGTTGTTGTTTTTATTGTCAAAACTAAACAAGATTCTGACTCAGTACCCAATATTTAAATTTGGCAGATATCAGTGATCACATATTAATTTTTATATATTAATATACTAACTACAGGAGATATAAAGTGATCAGATAGAAAAATGTAGTTTAATTCCGAATATTTAAATATACTGTGGTGTCCAAGAGACTATGTCTGTTTTATTAAGGTTTGTTAACAAATAATGTAGCAAAAGAAAATGTGGTGGAAACCGGAATTTAAAACATTATGATAGAAATTTGACAGAAGAATCTCACGTTTTGTTGCTCCGTGTCCCAAAATAAATCTGCTAAACAAACTCACAGTCAACAACAGTTCACTATCCAGAATAATGTTTATTGCTTTTGAAGATATTAATCTTTTTTCTTCTTTTTTGCACTTTCCATTTTTCCTCTTTACAGTAAAACAAAGAGAGATGACAGGTAAAACCACTGCATTGTCATTTTTGGATGTGTACACACACATACACACACAAAGGAAACAGTATTTACAGCTGTTAGTTAGTGTACTCCACATGGAGGTGACTGGAGGCCTTTCCTGTAGCAACTCAACAAACATAGAGCTTTACATTAACTTTACAATAGAGCTTTCACAACTAATCGTATACCGCCACTGTTTGACAAACCATAGGCTATAAAGGCTATGAAGCTGTACAATATGGTTTAGTGTTCACTGTGTGCTGAGAAACTGGAGAAGGGATGTTGTTTCATTAGATCTGGTAGAGCAAAGATAAACAGTTTTTGAATATTTTCCCCCCACTGTTTAATGTCCTCAAGCAAACCTAATTGCCCTGCTGCTGGCATGGACAAAAAGCACTGATTGAAAAATAATCAAAACAGATTTTAGGGGGAGGATTTAAAAAAAGAAAATGCAAAGACCAATATTATTCACATTAGACTAATTACAGTACAGTTACACTGAGTGAATGCTAACTATAAAAATAAGTCTACCGGCATATTTTTGAACCCCAAAGGGTTTATAGGTTGGGCATCTGGCAAAAATGACCAAAGGGCACAATTAATTGGGGTTGAGAAAATCAGAGACAATTCCCAGTGTGAACTCTGTCCTCATCATAGAAAAACATCTTCAGAGTGCAGATCTTCTGCCATTAATAATTTAAACTTTGATACACCTAAGCTTATAATTTTTCCAACATGTTTAAATACTGAATTAAATCACAACAATACAGCTAAATCTTATCATAGTGAATAATAATTAAATGCAATGTACACCATAATAAAATATATACACAGAAATATTCATACAAATTTCTAGATTGGTCCAGCTCCCTCTGCTCTCTTTTTCTTTCCTTTTAAGAAAATGTGCAGGAAAAACTTGAACCACAGGACAAAATAAATATTCACAGACTATCACAGTTAACACTATTAGAAATATGGATTTTAACATTTAAATTAACCCCCAAGAAACAATATCATATAAAAAGTAAGTGCAAAAGAAACTTAGGGCCAACAATTTTACTCCAACGATTAAGGAGATGAGATGATTTCATAGAAGGAGACTTGACTGAAAGGACCACTAGGTGGCAGTATTCGACTATGTCTTAAAGTCATAGTGATTACATATAGTCCAAATCTCAAGAATTACAGAACAAATCTGTAAAATTGGATCGATCTGAGCATTATTTGTTGTTCTGTTCTGTTAGTATAGGGATGTTGTTTGTTAATGTTTGTCAAGGCAGGCATTGCTGTGTTGTAATTTACCACCTCACTGCCTTCTATCATAGCTCGGCTGCAGACAGCAAATTGTAGAGTACTGCTGGCAACGCGTAAAACAAGTCTAGAAACCATGGAGCGATCATTTGGTGTGAGAGATCAAAACAGAAAGAACAAGATGGTGATACAGACAGCCGATACCCTAAAAACTGTACGCCTCATATATTCTAAAATGGACAAGTCGGTAGTGTAATGGACTGTAGGCAAGTTAAAAACGTACACAGCAAACAGGGAAACAGTAATTTTAGAAGTAAAGAACATAACTGCCTTTCCTTGAAAAAGTATTTATCAAGACTGATTGGGGGAGTTGACAATTTAAAGCATAAAAGTGTCTCAGAGAAAAGAAAGGAGAGAAAAAGAGAGTTATCAGAGCACAGACGGGCAAGATGGTGGACGCAGGAGAGAATGTATTAGCTGTGTATCATTTTGAGAGTCTCTGTCTCCCTGTGTCTTTCATGCAGAGCCATGGAGGGGGAAAGTGACGGAGGCAGGGACGGGGGTGGAGGAGTGATGGGCATCAGGCTCTTCAGAGGATGTGGGGACACTGTCGGGGGGAGAGAGGAGATGGGTGGCAGCACGCTCCCTTTCTTTCCATCCAACACTATCTGTGATCGGTTCGCCAGGCTGGATTCCTTCCCGATGCTGAATTCATGCTCGTTTTCGTTGTCCGAGCTGCAGTCGCTCAGATCTGTAATCTCCAGGTCTGAGTCTGACTCTGGGTCCTGCTTCACCCCTCCTCTCCTCTCTGTAGGGCTCTGCTGGCCTGTGCCAGTCCCGGCTCCCAGGCCGACCGCTCCCAGCCCCAGACTCAGCCCCGTGCCTGGAGGATTGGCCTCCACCCTTTCCCTTTCCCCCAATGACGCCCCGATGTCCGTCCGACCCAGTGACAGGCTCCCTGGGTAGGGTGGCAGGCAGAGTCTGACTGGCTGACCACCCGCCGTGCCGTTTGTCCCTCCGGTTTGCCCTGCTGCTCCCCTCTCACCCGCACCTGCCTCCCCTGGGGGGAGCAGGGAGGAGAAGGGGTGAGGCAGCTGGGAAAGGCTGCTCTGCAAAGGGTTGGGGTAAAACTGGGAGGGGTAGAGGGAGCCAGGGGGCAGTTTGGGGCAGTTATTGAGAGAGAAGGCCCCTGGGAGGTAGGGGTTAAAGCCCCAGGGGTAGTCAAAGGGTGGGTTGCGCGGGTACGGGCCCAGCAGGGATGGGGGTTTGGAGTAGCACGGGGCACCTAGGATAGAGAAAATCCAGAGATGGAGGTTAGCTCTCAGAAGGGCCAAAGGTTTCTTGACATACAACATCCAAGAATGTTCACTAATTATGCTCAACGATATTAGCAATTCTAATCAGAAGCCACAGGGGCCAATTCTGGCGCGGTTGCTTTTAACAAAAACCTGATGGTTCATTTATGCATGCCAGTACTGTGTAGTACTTCATAGTGCTGAAAAACAGATGTGAACACAAAGATCGTACACTGCAGTGAAAACTAAAACAAAAAATCAAACAACTAATCAAGCAGAGTTTACGTCTTCTGGACTACTTCTATGTATAAAAAGAGAAATATCCGGAGACATGCTGCCTCTGGTTTGGCTGCACATCATCACAGTCGTGACAGTCACCTTGCTGAAACATCTAGCCGAGAAATTATAAAGAATGCATCAACACCCGAGTCTGTGTACTTCCAGAGGTTAAGTGACTGACAGAAAGGAAACTTGCAAACTGTCGATCTCCTGTCCCCTCACCCCCCGATGTTTTGACATGTCACTGTATCATTTCAGATTAAGCAAAAACCTTAAGATGTGGCAGATTAAATATTGCACCGTATTTGAATTCAGTTCCTTGTAAGCGTCAGTTGATAACAGAAAAAGGGAGTAAATTTGAGGTGATGCTGGAATTCAATTTTAATGAACAAACAAAAGCATTGCCTCGCAACCTACTGTACTTCCTTCCAACTGACAACCAACTCAAAGATTCTTTCTCTCAGCTGCTCCCTCCACCTCTCTCAGTCTTCCTCACACTCTTTCTCCCTCTCTCTCTCTCTCTCTCTTTCACTCTGTTATTTACTATGCAGGGCTAATTTGACAGTGGTGAAGTCTCTGCGTGCTGGGCCAGGAGTAGCTGGCAGACACATGAATATTGAATCAGTCAGGCAGGCCTCACTTGCTTATGAAAACACAGTAATGGGCGCCCACAGGCCACAAACTGAAGCCTGCACCCTCAATTAGGGCCTTCCTGCCTGGGAAGGGATTAGGACAGCGGGGACACATGGGAGGGAGAGGAGGGTGAGAAGGGAAGAAGGGGGGAATAGGACCTGAGGACAAACAGAGTGGGGAGAGGGGGGGGGCAGGTTGTGTGATGAGGAGTGCATGTGTGTGTGTGAGTACATCTGTTTACACAATGCTTCTCTGGCTCTGCACATTCGTACACATTCTGATGCACGTATATCATGTGCAGAAGTACAAACAAAGGCAGATTTATGTATACCGTCAAGCAAACATACATAAATCAGTGCTGCTTTTGTTGACGGTGAGAAAAAAAAAGAAGAAAAAAAGAGGACAAATGCGAACAATCATGCTGAAAAAGGTGGATGATTTCACCAGCCTTGTTTCTTACCACCGCTGATATGCATAATTTACAAGCTAACCTGGCCTCTCTCACCTGAAGCACAGCCTCACTGCGGGCTGCGATGGGACAGCCATCTCTCTTATTTCCTTTAACAATAAATGTTCATGTCTTCCCCATATCCTCATTCTTCTCCCTGCTCTCCTCTTCCCCTCTACCTTCTCTTCCTGCCCTTGTTTAAGCAGGTTTGTTTTCTATGTATACACAGCCTATAGGCCTCATACACCCTCTATACAAGCTGTATTTTTTCCTCGTGCAGAAGGCTTTGTCTCTGGGATACTGAAAGAATCCTGTTTTTGCACTAGCAGGTTTCTCTTTCCATTAGCTCACCTGAACTGAGGAAGGGGAATGCGTCCAGTCTCAGCTTGTCTCCTTCGGGCCCTGGTGCTGTGGTCCCTCGATCAAACAGGGACGTTCCCCTGCCTGAGTCTGGCAAACGAGGAAACAGGGACTGTATAGCCTGAGTGACAAAGACAGAGAAAACAAAAGTGGAAAAAGATTAAAACGAGTTTGTGTACTTCCTAAATAGAGCACACATATTCCTATGAATCCGCCCTTATGCTGCTGCTGCATTGTGAGGGGTAAAGTCATATTTTGACGGCAGCACCCTGCAGAGTGTGATGCAAACAGTGACAGAGTCGCAGCAAGGACAGGATAAAAAGGGGTGTCATGGGACTCGGGGTAAAAAGGGAGGTAGGAGGACGCAGAAGCTCAGAAACTCAAAGGCAGGAAGAGTACAGAGTCAAATGGAGACCAGCGATTAAGATCGTGGGCACAAAGGATAAATGACAAGGAGAGAGAGGGATTGTGGGTCTGTTTGTGTGAAGGGACACAGGACGAACAGGACTGAGAGATGTGAGAGAATGACATCCATTCAGGATGTAGGGCGGCTGTGTGTGTCGGTGTGTGCACGTACTTTTTTTTTTCTGTGTAAAATTTGTGAAGGAGAAGGAGGCAAGGTAAAATAAATGGAACAGTTGAACCTCAGGAATCAAGGGGACAAAGGGGGGATTCTTTTCCCCTAGCAGGACTTTGAATCAATAGTATCTGTCACCCCGCAGCCCCAAGTTTGAAAGGCGAGACTGTACTCCCAAGCTGCGAGATCTGTGTTGCTTAACAAACCGCATTAATGACCCGCCATTGATCTGATCTGACGCGACCCCTTTGCTTTCTATTTCTTTCATTTTCAATCAATGACAGATGGATACGCCATCGGAGACGGGGATGAGAGAAGGAGGGGATAATGTCTTCTTTTATTTTAAGGACAAGTTAAAACCGTCCCCCTCCACCGTCTCCTTCAGAGTCGGTGTCTCCTTATCCCATCTTAAGGATAGCACAGACAAATGATGGATGATTCTCTTTTACTGTACTTTCAACTTACGTGCACTTTCTAGGACACTAGTTGTTTAAAATAAAATGATGCACTCACATCCAAGTTAAAAAAAATACAGCATTGTACATCTATCATGTAGTGTAGAAATTAAAACATTTAAATTGATTTGTTCATTGTTTTATTTTCTCTAAATATCTTATCACTTTTACAGATCCACAAGTGAAGTCATAACATTATTTGTTAACTAAATTAGGACTTTTTTCTTCATGCTTCCCCTCATGCTGTGTGTGTACAATTTATCTCTGTTAAATTTTTACAATCTCTCAGGGCAAATAATAAGCATTCTTACTATCACCATTAGAAAGTGAATAAAAGATAGACATGATGAATACCACCCATTCTCTTGTAAAAAGCGAATGCACAGCAGGGGCCTGAGAAATACAACAGTAAAATCACTAGAGTAAAATGGGTTTCAGTTACCTGAATTAAATCACTATTAATAAAAAATTAAGGAGTTGAGCACTGCGTCTTGCTATTTCTCCTCCTTTTTCCCTGTGTATCCTGCTAGACATGATAACATGGTTATAATTTCAGTGTGTCAGACTGTAAATTTCTCTTTATTTTCTATGTGACTGACATTTCATTATCTGCATATTTATCTTACAAAATATATCCCTCTACCAATCCCACCCTCTCCCAGTCCCTTCATCCTACCCTTCGTACCTCTGGGCTGCAGTCTGGTGCAGTGGAGCCCCCGTTGAAGTGGTTCTGGGCCAGAAAGAAGGGAGAGTTGGCCATGTCCAGGATGGGGTAGTTCACTAACACCACCTTACTGAAGTTAAACTTGTAGGTGAAACGTTTCCCTTTGGTTTTGTGCAAAATGCGCTTGTTGTAGTAATACCTGTGAAGGAGGAGGAGAGGATATCGAAGGAGGGATGGAGTGAGGGGATAAAGGATAAAGGAAAAAGGAAGGGGAAAAGGAAAAGAGGAGGGAAGGATTAATATAATGCTCACATCAAGGTTTTGTGTTTCATCGCTAACCGAAAAGAATAAGTAAACAACTTCAGCGCTGTAGGGTGAGAGCTATGCTGATTTCCCACTGTTTTTATTCATCTCCTCTTTCCTCAAATCAATTCATGTCTGGCTGCCTTGATTCAATACAATATGTTCTTTAAAGGGAAATTTTATTCAGCTGTTAACAGACAAAAAGTCAAAAAGCCAAATTCCTTAACAGTTAACATTACAACAAAACAACAGAAAATACCCCGTTCATCAATTCAGAAAATAATGTTGGTAGATTGTGGGTATTATTTATTAATGTATAAATTATGGCATTAAAATAAATTAAAATATACTATGATGATCCTGAAAAATACTGGTGTCTTAAAATGAGAAACCAAGTATATTTCTACTAAGTAAACAGACTGATTTTATTCAGATAAACACACACAAATGCGTCACAGTTAAAGTGAACAAGATTTACAAAATTGTAGGATGGGTGTGGTATTTCATTTGAATCATCAGATGCAGTTTGACTCTGAAACATGATATGCAGTCCAGGTGATGTGTAAATGTAAATGACACTGAGAAGCTGTCACTGTTTCCGACAGCAAAGCACATTTACACTGAGGTGGGACAACAAGAGAAGTCTCCATGGTAACGACCTCAGGTGTCTCCCGCTGGGCATGTCGAGCCGCCGTCATGCCAGTTTCCTGTGCCACCCACTGAGGTGTCACAATGTACAGTCTGCCAGGATGATCAACAGTAAAGGCAAAACATGGAGCCATCTGGCTCAGGTAAAGAAGCTGAGTGCTCACGTGGGGGAGCGTGCGGGGGGGGAGTGGGATTCTGCAAATTGAAAAACCTGTGAATGTGTTATCGCGAGATAGAAGTTTAAATCTCGGAAAGCATTTCTTTGAGCATTTGGATTTCTTTGTTTTAAAGTGACCACAGTAAATGCACCAAATACAGAATGCATTAGACAACCTCAGCATTAAATACTGGTGTGCACTGGCTCATTATGCAGACGCACTATATCAACAAACATAGCAGCGTGTAAGTATCAGCATGTATCCACAGTGGCTGCACCCGGTGCAATGATGTGTACGTGTTTTGCTTTGCGTGGCAATTGTGCCGTGGCCCTTAATTGAGCAATTAAACGAGGCTAATTAAGAAGGCTAATTGTGGCCCCAGCCAATTCATAACAATTAGAGTCTGACGACAGCCCCCATTAACGAGAGGCCAAAGGAAAGCAGAGGGAGGGGGGTGGGGTAGCAGAACAAGTAGGGGTAGTGTGCATTTGCATAAGAAAAACTGTGTGTGGTTGGGGGTGTAAACTGCTGAAGGTATGGAGGGCGAACAATATTGTTTCAATCACCTTCGGCAAGTTTGGTGCCGAGCAGTTTCACTATTCCCCACTCTTAAGAAGAAGTCCAAGCAATTTCACACTGGGGCTTAATTTTAAAATCCCTATTGAATTTTTTATTTGGCAGCTCAATGGTGAACTTTCCATTAGGATGTCCACAGATAAGGAGAAATTGAGCGTATTGACGTTCCCCAGGAAAAGCCCCACCTTTATCTTTCCATTAAACCAACATAAAAAAAGAGAGACGTAAGTAAGGATTCAGTCAAACAAGAGTAAACAATTTATGTAAACTGTGGTGTGATAAACATCTTGATTTATCTGATACTATCAGTGTTATTGCTTGACATTCAAACACATACCTCAGTGCCCTGCTCAGCTTGTCATAGTTCATGTGAGGTTTGCATTTCCTTATCCCCCACAGCCGAGCCACCTCGTCTGGATCCTTGATGACAAACTCTCCGTAGTCCCCCTGCCAGGCAATCACCCCCTGATACTCCTCCTTCTGCAACAGCTCCAGAATGAAGTGCCACAGCTGGATCTGTCTGGACCCGGGGCTCGACTCAGGCTTGTAGGCCCAGTCTGGGAAGGCGAACCCTGGGCAGAGGGGAGCAGGAAAGACAGGAGGATGAGGATAGGGCCTGTCATTTGTCCCACTGCTTGCCGAGGGGGATCGCTGTCTGAATGACTGATGAGTGATGGAGGTGAGGGATGATGTGTTTAATATCACAGCACATGCCTTGAGCAATGTTAGTCTGCGCTAATGCCCTCTAGCCTCAACAGATTGGTCAGTGGGATGATGACAGCTTGCTGGGAGAGATCTGATTGATGCTGCTCAGGCCTGAATTCTAAAAGCCGACTGTATGCACATCAGAGATGGAGTTAAGTAGCTTTTCTGACTCATCCTGAAGTGAATCTGGCACTAAGTAGCCTCGTAAAAACATTACACATACAACCAATTACTACCAGAGACTGAATTTGTTTACCAATGTGTAATTTTGAGATGGATTTTAACATGTATGACTGTGATTTTGATGATGGTGGTTATGTTTTATCATGACTGAATTGGCTTGTTTTGGCTGTCTGGTTACACTCAATTCACACACGTGACCTGTGTCTAGATTTAGAGGTGTGCACAGAGATGGAACAAAGAATCTACACCAATTGCACGAGCACGATGATGGGACTGACCTGGCGTCCAGAGTGCAGGCACCGGGGGGAGCAGCAGATCACTGACGCAGTTACAGTCCATGCCTCCACAACACCTGAAACAAAACAAAGAGATGGCATAGAGGGAAAGGTCAGTCAACAATGACAATACTTGTCTTTTTGCATATGAACTTGAACATGAAATGAAAATAGAAGAGTAGTTGCTACCCAGCATGTTTATTTCAGCAAGTTGAAGAGTGTAAACTTTGTTGAAAATGAAAGTATTGCACAAGGGTCTAAGGGCGCAAAATGAGTTCAAAAACATACCTTAAATCAATATGAAATATGGCAAGGTTATGTTTCATATGTCTTTGGTGGAGATCAGGTGTTTGATGGATGTTATCTTGTGTGGCCACCTGAGGCTGTGTCTGATGCAACATGGTGGACATCCCTATAGTGCATTTATGAACCGGCGGAATTAAATAGACTTTTGAAAACCCAACTTAAAGTTGAGCCATGAAATACATTAAAAATTTGACATTTTAATATATAATATGGCTTGGGTTTTCCTCGGGGGAGTTTTTTAAAATTAAAAACTGCACATTAAGCCAAAGATTTCCATGTGCAAAGTTATGTTCAGATACAATGGTAAGTTTAATGGTCCAGAAGAGAAAGGGCTTTGTCTTTAATCTTTACTGACTTCTTTCTGGTTGGAAGATTATAAAAGACTTGAGTTGTGTTTCTGCAAAGGAGCTTCGCAAATATAAGCTGTTCTTTACGGACAAATGTTTCATCACTGAATAACGATATATTTGGTGTCTTAGTTCATGCCGGCTGGGTACTTCTGACACAAATAAACTACCAGTACATTGGTATAAAGTGAGTGTATAATGTTTAATTATCAGTGGTGGAAGAACTCATCCAAAAAATATGGCCATGTTTGATATCACAAATGCCCAAAAAATTTGTAAAATATACAGCTGTAGTAGTAGTCAGCAGTGATTCAAATATCTCTCTTAAACCCTAATGGATATTTTAGTTTTTCTTTTTGATATCTCAACTGTCATTATCTTTATTTTTACCAACGCAGTTGAGTGAAAGCACCACAGGTGTGCATGAAAGCCTTAAACAAACTGTTGATTTCCTATCCATTGCTTCATGCTCTTTTTTGTATGCGAGCGGGCGATCTGAACACATCGTAAACAAAAACGTGTGCCCGTGTGAGTGAGGTTGCTTTATTAACTTGCACCTAATAATGTCTCCTAAATAAATGCATATAGACATCTGCTGACAGGAGAAGGTAAGGAGATTTCGCTGTTTCCATGTCGAGCAAGGGGACGGGATCTAGTTTGGATATCACAGTTTCATCAGGGTTGTTTTACAAAGCTCAGATGGAAGAGATGCCCTGCTGCTACACTGGTATCTTTAATGCTGGCCTCTCTATCTCTCCCTTCACTCTCTGCCTCTATTTAATTATGCTCTGTGAATTTTGGATTTTCCCTCCAGCATTGAAATGGAACGTGAATTATTAAGGTGTGTTTGTATAAATTATTATTGCTAACTCCAGGCATTTCTCTCTCTCTCTCTCTCTCTGACCGACTCTCTATCCATCTATCTATCTATGTATCTCTCGCTCTCACCCTGCTTCTAGCCTTTGGATTGTGGCCCCTCTCACTCTCTCCTCCCTCTCTTCATCTTTCTTGTTTTCAAGCCGCTCCTTCTGTCTTCAAATATAGAGTTGGCATTCATCCTATCTCACTCACATATTTTTTTTCTTCTTATCATTCATGTTATCATTTCTTATTTTTCATCTTTTTCTCTGTCTTGTGTCTCTGCCTACACTCACTTTCCGATAATGAGACAAAGTTATCATGAGGGTTCAAATAACCGCTATGAGTTGTAGCTTTGCAGAAAGCCCCTCATTTTCACGTGGGACTCCACAAAACTATACCGCACGTAGCCTGTAACAGATCATTTTGTATTTAGTGTACCAGCAGGATATCAAAAACACACATTGGCCTTTGCACGATTAGAAGGCTCTCTTTCGAAACGTATGTCTTTCTAATAAAATGCTGATATCTAACCTGTACATCTGACTGAAGGCCTCAGCAGAGACTGGTATGAGACTTTAGAAAATAGGATATTCTTTGTGTTCGAGGTAGTAATCTATAAGTTTTCCTCTTCCCTGTGGGCTACAGGTCATCAATACTGTATCTTCTCTTTCATTTGCCATATTCTCGTGGTCCACAGCATGTATAAGCTCGTCTCCTCCGAGAATGTGCACTCATATCTGTCAGGGTTTCTCCAGCTACCTCTCATACCACCTACGCATCCGCCTATATCTATATCCATCCTCCCTTTTCCTATCCAACAGTGTATCTATACAGGTGAATCCTCCTTTCCTCTATCCCACCTCCTTTCTATTCACACACACACACCTATCCACTGTCTTCTCCCCCTCCCTCCCACCCCACCCATCTCCTTTTCTCTCCCTCTCTCCTGCTCTGTGTGTTTTGCTTCGGCGCAGTAATTTTCCGTTTGATTTCGGAGGTAATGCATTTTTTACAAATCAAAGAGGAAGCCAGGCTGCCCCCCCCTCTCCTCTTCCTCCTCCTCCCCTCCCGCTCTACCCTCCCTCCTCCACCTTCCCTCCCTCCCCAGTCTCCCGTTCTCGCCCCCCTCGGCCCCCCAGGCCAGAGAGGAGATAAAGGAGCCCCCATCATTTCCTTGTTAGTTTTGATTTGGGCAGCGCAGGGCTTTCAAGTTCCCCCCATCACCCCCAGAAACATTATAACTAGCAGCCCAGGGAATACTGTTCCTCGTACGCACACACTCTTACACACACATGCATGCACAGACTGTCAGATACAGACGCTCACAGATTGTAATGGATTTTACATGCACAGTAAACACACAGTCTCAAGCAGATATGCCACAAATACACAGGTATTCAGGTAGCAGACACACACGTACACTCACACAGTGAGAAGCAGCACACAAAATAAGACATGGAGCCCATAGATATTGACTGAATCAATATAGGCACACTAACACACATCTCACCGAGCTGAAAGACAGAATGCACTTTGTTTACTAAAGATGTTGTGGTAGTGATGTAGCACCCGAGATGTGCACAGACAAAAACACAAATGCATTTTATTTTGCAGATCGACTGTGGGCACAACAGTCCAAACAAAGGACCTCTATCCCACAAAAGGCCACCTATGAAACCCAGGGTGGATGATGGATCACACAGTTACCAGTGACAATGGTAAATATACACAATACCACCTTCACCGCTCAAAGGAAGCCTCAGTTGTGCTCCTCCACATGTTGTGAGTGTAAGCCTACACTAGTTTTAGAAAACCTCTGGTGTGTTGATGACTCAGAGGCTTTTGATAATTCAGTTTGAAAGAGTGTGCTGGTTTTAGGGACAGTCTTTCCTGTGTTTTTAGGACAGTACAAAGCCCTCACACACTTATGTATGGTCAAGGCTAAAAGGTGATTGTGCATTTGCTGATAATGCTGCTCAACTTTAAAAACAACAAACAAAATCACAGAAAGTTAAATTGTAAAAGCTGCAATATGTGACTTTTTTGGCTACTTGGTAGTAAGCTGTGGACACAAATTGAAATATGATCACCACCAAGTTGATACGGTGAACTTGTTAGCTCCCAGTTGCTTATTTACACATCAAGCCAAGCAACATTAGCATTCATTTAGAGTCATGTTTCTGGCTATTTGGTCAATCTAAGTCCAATATTTACTTCCTTTCAACTCCTGAGCAAAGTACATGGCTATTTGGCTGCTAAATGTTCCACTTTCTTCACAAGCTAGTTGATAACTGTCTGTCGTTTGTTGCTGGGGTGGGGTTTTTGGGCTGATGAAGCTGCCTGCTGCATCTGGAAATGAGATGAGAGCGGTGAGAGGGAACCACAACAGTTGGGAACAATAAAAAAACAAACAATGATACTAACATGCTTCATAGAGCTGAAGATTTATCACTACATGACCCATTTCCAATTACGGATTTGATCATTTCTTAATATACAAGTATTGATTATAGCAGCTTTAAACCCCTTTGTTTTATCTGTATGTGGTTTATACTTTTTGTCTCCTTGTTCTTATGTCTGTGTCTCTTCTTTGTCGTACTTCTCTTTTCTTTTGTCTTTTTCGTCGAACTTTGTAACTTCTGTTTTGAAAAGTGCTACAGAAATACAGCTTGTTGCTTGTTTTAATAGTCATATAATGTTCCCTTGTTTTTGTTGACTGGAATAAACCTTCTGAGATTAAAAAAAAAAAATCCTTGGTAAGTATGATCATAATTAGGATAAGGGTAGGGTTAAGAGTCTTTTTTAAAAATGTGGAAAGACATGAAATTAAAGTCAATACTTGTAGTTACAAACATGATGCAACATTAGGCTGTCAGTTCTATCTGCTGGTGTGCATGTTCTGGTTTCTGGCACAAAGTTTGCAACAAGGTTGGTAATCTATAGGACGAGGCCCGTCAGCAGAACTAGTGTAGTTGTGGAGCCAAGGTTAGTGGGCCACTGACGGGAGTGAAAAGGAAACAGCGTGAGGAATATACAGTAGTACCAACTATGTTTTGAAATTCTGCAGAGTGACTGGGGTAGAGGGAGGAAGGGGGGCAGCCTGACATTCAGGCAACATTATGTCTCCAGTGTTGTCTAAAGAAGGAAAGAGTGATGGGTCACGATATAAAAAGATAGAAAAATATGAGAGGCATGAAGAGTCTGGCCTCTCCCGCTTTCTTTTTCCACTAGATGAAACAGGCTCTGTACATCTGTCTCATCTTCCTTTTTTCGGTTGCCCCTGAAAAAGGCCCAACTGAACCCTCTCTCTCTCTCTTCCTTTCTCTCTACTTGCCTCTCTCCCGCTATCTCTGTCTTTCCCTCTCTCTCTGTTCCTCTCCCTGGTTAGCTCTGACACACTGGTCAGCCTCAGGGTGGAAGAACAGAGGGACTCTGCTATGGGTTTGTTAGAGGAGATGGAAAGAAGGAGAGAGGAGAAACGAGGAGGGGATAGAGAGAGGAGAGAAGGGGGAGGAGGAGGAGGGAGAGGGAGGGTTTGTCCAGGAAGAGGGAAAAAGAACCTGTCCATCCAAATGTTAAAGAGAAAAGTGAATGCTATAGTGGCCTATAATCATTCTGAATTAGCTAAATCTCTTGTCTAAATTATGAAATATCATTTCCAATAGGTCATCCATGATAAATAATGAATGGTTTATCTTTTTAAAAACATATAGCATTACACAGACAGAAATATACTGGTGAATATCCATCTAGCCTGCACAGAAAAGTCCTACTTTTCTGTACAAATAAATAAGAATGGTTCTTCCATATGTATCAGTATAAGAATCAAGTGATGAGACATACATTTTGTAGCAAGACTTTTCGACTCTGTGGACTTTTTATTAAACTACAAGAAACTTTACAACCTTATCCTCAACTAAATGAACCTCCACTTAGCTTAATCAAAATATTCTAACTTTAACCCCAAAGCAACCAATTAGTTGTCCTTGTAGTTAACGGATGAAAAAATAGGGCCAGTTTTTATGAAATAAGATTTAAAACATTGAGCTTTTTTGGTATTTTATACAAAGTACACTGGAATAAGAATAGACTGGAATAAATCTAAGTCATTAAATGGGCACTGATGTAGTTCTGGTTTAAATATCAATGTAACAACTGTTACTTAAATGTAACTCAAAAACCTTACCAATCCACTTTTAAGTTAGTTTTGTGAACTTCTTGATTTTGAGTTAGGAAAACTCAATGATATACAGTAGCTGTAGGACTAAAAAATGAGCTTAACCAACTTTAATAGAGTAAACATTTAAATTACACCAGACTTGATTAAATTGAGTTGCTTCAAATGTCATTTTTTAAAATCCTTTTAACCAACTTTTTTTTCTTTTTTCTGTGTATTGCTTCAAATCTATTGAATAATTGTCATTAACACAGTTTGAATTTTGACAAATAAAATGCAGTTGAAAAACAAATATGTTAACATTTATTCATTTATGTTTAATAATCAAATATATTAACACATTCTTGTTAGTAAGACTAACTTCCTGCAACACAGCAGAGTCAATTTAAACAGTTTAATCACTGACAACCACATCAGAGGCAGAGACATTAGGTTTTACGTCCCTCTTTTAACATCTTTAAACTGTGTTATAATTAGTTATTTTCACTTTTGTTGTACCTTGAATTAGTAAATACAACTACAGTATAACAATTGTTGAAAACACTATAAAACTATTGCATTCACAAACATTAGACTGGCCAACTACATTTCCACATGCTCACTCCTTTGTACCTTGAACTCTGTATACCGATCATACTGTCATATGAAAGAGTGAGAAATCAGTGCACCACTGTAACAAGAACTGACAGCGGTGCAGTACTGGCAGTGTATTTAACCAAGATATATAGTTACAGGAGTACTGAGGCTCTGTGACTGCTCGTTCTCCCACAGAGCGCCCATTACCCCACACGGCAGGAGCAAAGCTAATACTGAGTCCCTCACACCGAGAGACAGGCTATCACCTGACAGAGCTGCCAAACCAGAATATCTTTCAGTGAAATTCCCTTTGAAACATATACTACACGGGTGGGTGTAGTGCTGGTGAGGCCAGTGTGGTGTTTAAAGTGGCGAGAACATGGAGAAGAGGTCCTAAAATATATGTTTTAATAAAATCCATCCATATGACCACTAAGTGCATAATTGAAACAGCTGAAATGTTACAAAAATATTTCCACAATAAACAATAAATTGGTTCAATAACAGACAGTCACGTTCAAGGCTCAAGTTGTTCTTCTTGACAACAAATCCCATGAATAGACCCAAACAGGCAACGTGTTAATCCGTTAATCCTTAAGCCCCTCGCCCATTTGTCCTTACAGAAGATTTCCACACCTAAAAATGTGTCACAAATACACAGTTTGATTCATTAAACAGGCCGAGTAATTGCGTAAAACAACAGAAGCACTTTTAGCAAATAAACAGGAGCAATTTGTCTGGGACTATTTTCAGCTGCTGATTATTAAACATTTGGTGCCCCAGTGAGTGTTTCTGGCACCAGGAGGATAAACTACAGTGGCCATGAAGGGACATGTAACTCATTGCACCAGTGATGCTCATTTACGTGTTTTTTTAATATTTTTTTTTTGGCTAACAATAGAGGTCTATGGCACATATAGGAACACAGACTTACTACTCCTTCATAGGATCAGCTCAAATTGGTTTTGGTCTTTTCACTGTAGGCTATTTGTTGACTACATGAATGATACAGAATATCACCAGCGGTATCCTTTAAAGGCCAGTTTGATTCATGTAGAGAAGTTTTAATGATTCCTACAGTCAGGTGAAGTCGAGACTGCTGTTCGGGTCATAAATAGACTACTGTAGCTTCTGATAAATAAGGAAACTTGTTTTTTTTTTTCACCCTTTCATGAAAGGCGGAGAAGTCCAACAGGTTTAAGAAGAGGTGAGTGAAGATGAGGATGTGAGCGCGTGAAAACGGTATTAGTATGGTATGGAACGCCAGCCTTAAGAAAATAAGGAAAAGAAGGGGAAAAAAGGATGAAGAGAAAAGTATCAATCGATAGGGTTAAATTATTCATCGTCATTAATTATCGATCGCTCTCCGCTGCCGGCTCGTCCGCCTCGCGCCAGAGTTGAAAGGAGGGAAAGCGCGCTTTATTAAAACCGGCTCGAGCCTCATTGTTTCATGTCCCGCGGCAAAGAAAAAGCTCGAGTTTGGCTCTGCCCGCGCCAGTAGAAAAATACACACACACGCACGCACACACACATTGCTCCACCTCCCTCCTTTGCTTTCTCCTTCTCTCTCTCCCTCTCTCTCTCTCTCTCTCTCTCCCTCTCCGGACGCGCGGGAGGAGCTTTGGGGAGCCTCGCGCGGTGTTCACGGGGCGGCTGTGTCTCGCGTGGATCGATGAGGGATCAATGGCTCGCGCTGACTAATAGCCAGAGAGCGCCTTTGATCTTGCGGCTGAGAGATCAAAACCTGCGCGAGAGGGAAGAGAAATAGGAAAAGAAACTGCGCCGGCGAGCTGACCTTCACACACGCGCGCACACACACACACATTTACGCAAAACCCACGTAGCCTACGCACTCGCGCAGCTTTTAGGAATTTGACTGCAGGATATCCTACCAGCAAACAAACTATGAGGGATGCATAACTAACGAAACATGAGTTGGACATGTTTAGAATAATGTCCAGTCCATCTATAGTCACAACAGAGGTCCTCCACGACAACTCTTCCTCACACGCGCATGTACGCACGCGCGCCACCCTGCTTCCTAGTCCAAGTTGTTGCTCTTTGATTTTGACTTCCTCAGACAAGGTGACACAGCCAGAACAAGGAAACCATCTGTTGTTCCCAGAGAGCAGATGAGTGTCCTATGGGCTCAACTTCACGCCTATAAGAGAAGGAAGAGGTGTGTGTGTGTGTGTGTGTGTGTGTGTGTGAGAGAGAGAGAGAGAGAAGTCTGTGAGTGCCAGTTTATGTGTGTATTGAAGTAAAGAGAGAGAGAGAGAGAGAGAGAGGGGAGGTGGCTGCAATGTCTGAGAAAGAGCAGTTTATAAAAAGCATCAGAAATGTTTAAGTTTGTTTAGTATGTGAGAGCAGGTTGCTTAAAACAACTATAGTTCTGTATTGGGAAACTAAAAATGTCCCTTAGAAACATTGTTGTGATAATAATAATAATAATAATAATAATAATAATAATAATAATATTAATAGAGGTTCTGAGGTCATAATAAATTACTTCCACACACTATATAAAAATTACACCAATATTGTTGTTTCCTGTTTCCTGTATAATGTTCTGTTTAGGATCCTGGAGAACACAAGCCCCATCTTACAGCCCAAAAACCAAAGCTAATATTTTCCAAATTTCAAGACAACTGCTTATAAACTGAATTCTGAATTGATTTAATTTTAATTTACACATTAGTCATGTTTAGAGACCCCAAGCTGAAAAACATATTTGAATACAATAGATTTGAAAATGCTCTAAAGCTGTGACTGTTGGTGACAGTACTCTCTTTAATCCATCCCTAATTCCACACGCTGTGAGTCTATATAGGATTTGTGTTATTGGAGTTTTATTACAGAGGTCTAACAATGAGTTTGACCATTTACAGTCTAAGTTTTGACCTCCAGAGGTCACTACACCGGATGCCATATTGCACATTTATAACACATAACACATAACACATAACACATAACAAATATATATTTGTTTATGCACAGTACAGCATAAATCATAAAATATACCCCTAGTCTGGTGTAATAGAAATGCTTTATGGTCACTTCCGTGTTTTAGTAAAAAAATTAAAATATTTTTCTAATTAAGTAAATTTAAACACAGTAGAGCCCTTATTAGTCAATAAGAACTGCAACACAACTCCCTACAAAATAGTGTCCTGTTTTCCACACTTTTACCTAAAGAAAGGCACTTCTCTCTCTCCCTCTACTCATCCTGCTTCCTCTATATCTCTCTTTATCCCCCCCCCTTCTCCCCTATTCCTCCCACCCTCCCACCCTCCCTTCTGGTCAGTGGTTACCTCTCTCTATTGCTCTCACTTCCGAATTAACCACTAAGGAAGTCACCACCGACTTCAATAATAGTCATACATAAACCCTGGCTATAATCGCTCCCCCTGCCCGTCTGGTCTGCCTCCCTTCCTCTTCCTCTCCTCTCCTACCCTTTACCCCTTCCTTGGCTTCTAACTGCGATCTCTTCTATCCTTCTGTGTCAATGATTCGTCTTTTTATGTTCCTTCATCCTGTCCTTCTCTAATGTTTCATTCAACTCTCTCCTTCCGTGTGAAACCGTTGGGACCTCTGTTCATAAACACAAGGGGTGGGGGGGGGGGGGAGTCAATTATCCTTCTCTTTAAAAATAAAAGCCCTCACTCCATACAGGGTCCTGCTCTCGGCAAGATTTTGACTAATTATATAAAAATTAATGGTCTTTTCTTTGAATAGCAAACGTTGCAGGCCATGATGGGCACATGATCAAAGCTCTCTCACTTGACCCTGAACCAACAGGTACATTTACTACTGGTAAAATGGCTTCAGCATTTCTCCAGAATACGTCACATTAATTTTTAGCACTTTCCTGGATATGATGTAAAAATAGCATGAAAGTTGGGGATGCCACTTTTTGTACAATTATAAGATTTTACGCTTTTAGGAATTATCAAATGCCTTTTTTTGTTATTGTGGCAAAATGATAAGATATTTCTAAACATATAGACCTTGCCTGGGGTAGAACATAAAGTCCTGTTTTGTTATCCTCGTGTTTACACAGATCATCAACCTTTTCTCAAGACTGAGACAGGCAATAATAATCACGTCCAATCTGGACTTGTTGTGTGTCTCTAGTGCTGAATACTTAGTCTGAAAGTCGACCTGATGATATTTGGGAGTATTTTACTCTTTGGTTTCCACTGACCTTTCCATACTATTCCTTTAGGATTGATACTTGTGTATGCATCCCTCTAAAATTTATTACAGGATCACACTAATTCTTTTACAAGTGCAGGGACACCTATCGGCCATGTTAGTGTGTCCAGCCAGAATGGGCCCAGTATTGGCGTTATAGCAAGACAAAGGAGACATCAATATTGCATTATTCATGTATTAACTGGTGAGACACAGTAGTTGTTTGGTGGGCCTTAAAGATATTGTATTACCAAAGGGAGGATACAGGCAGACATCCCACACACCACACACACTCACGCATGAGGAGAAAAAAAAAAGGAGAATAACACACAGAGAATTTTTAAAAATTATAGGGCCTCTACCCCCTCTGCGTCGTACCCCTTCTCTCTCTATCTCTCTTTCTCTCTCTCTCTCTCTTCACTCGCTTCTTCTCTGCCTCTTCTTCCTCTCTCCAAAGTCTTTAGATTCGTCCGTATGGTTTGATCTGCGGATGAGAGCGAGTTTTGTTAACACATTTCTTCACGATCATTATAGCACCGGGCAAGGGGAGCGTGAGGGCGGAGGAAAAAGAAGAAGGAGGAGAGAGAGATCAGAGAGAGAGAGAGAGTCGTGAGTGTGTGGTCGTGTGTGTGTGGGTGTGTGTGAGGGACGTTTAATGAGCGGCAAGACGGAAAGACAGACTGACGGAAAACTGCAAGGGATGGAGCCTCAATATGACTTACTGCTATACTGCAACAGAGCAACAAAGACACTCTCACACACACACACCATGCACAATGCGCACGGACAACACACACACACACACACCCAACACCAACACACACAACACACACACCACCAGGAGCCCAGTCTGATGGTTTTGGCACAAGTAAAGCATCACAGGGGGTTGAGAAATGTGAGGCAACAACGAGAAAAAGCAAGTTATCAGGTTTTCCTCATCATTGCAGAGGGTGGGGTTGACAACTCCAACACTGGTATTTCCGATATGAACTTCCTTGGACTAGGTGCACCCATATAAGAGTCTCACACCACTCTCTCACACATCACACCAAACACAGACAGGAAAGTTGTTGCATCTCGGTTTGGGATGATGAACACAGAAAACAGAAGAGAAACAGGGCGGTCTGAAAAACAGGATTATGGGCCGAGCCAATAAAACGCACAGCACAGACTTGTAAAAACAACACCGCTGTGTAAAAGCTGAAACTAATAACCAGTGCGAGCTCTCTTCCACATTTCTCTTTTTTTTCACCTTGGTTGGAACACTTTCTTTTCTCATCTGGCAGCTGCTTTAATCCGGTTAGGTTCGATTGCTCGGTAATGGCGCTAACCGTCGCTTCCATATACCGACTCGGTCTCCACGGGACGCGGCGGGAGAGAGCGGACTCCGGCTGAGAGTAACAGACACCGGCGGACGGGCAGGTGACGCGATCCAGGGAAGAAGATGAAGATAATGAAGGATTGATGAATAATAAACATAATAAGGGAGAAGGATGGTGGAAGATGGTGACAATGGAAGAAGAAGAAAAAATTGTGTGCCACAGTCCAACTCAAACGTATAACAAAATTCCACCCAAACTTTCAAACTTCCCTTTCATATATACAGGTGTTTGAAAGAGCAAGATGCAAGGAATTTCGGAAATTTGGTGGAAGGTTGACACCATCAACACACACCAAACAACCCAAAGGAAATTTTTAATTACTTCTTGGGGGGGAAAATCTATTAAAACATACCATTTCTGAACGTTTTGGGATTCATCTTAGGACACATCCCTTCAAAAATAAAAGAAACACATTTGGGGTTTACTAACACAACTCGTAAAGGCCCTAAATGCTTAATTAATATGCATTGAATTATAATCACATTAATAATAATAATAATAATAATAATAATATAATAATAATAATAATAATAATAATTGCATTTATATCCAGCGCAGCTGAATCCATGTTAGAACTTTCTGGATGAATGGCCTCCTTCGACTTTCTGGCAAAGCACGGGCTGGGGTTAGCATGCAGGCCATCACATTTAAAAGTGCTTTTCCACTTCGAGTTTGTTTGTTTTCCAAAAGACGGGAAACACTCCTCAACAATTACTGCTGAAATCCTGGCGTCGTCGTTAAAAAAATGGATTTCTTTTCATTTTTCCTTTCCTTCCATTCTTTTTTTTTTTACTTAGCCTACTGCTTTTTAGAAAGAAGAATAGCTGCAAGCAGTTAAGGCCGGTTGTTCATGAATATGTGTGTAGTGTGTGTGTGTGTGCATAGTGCAGTGCAGTGTAGTGTAGCGTTTCCTCTTCCTCTCTCTTTCTTCTCTCAGTCTTTTCTGTCCGGGGAATTGTTCTCAACGTCCACAAACACATTGCAAATACCCGCCGGCCCAGCTCCATCGATTTCTAATTAGACGCCAGGATAATCGTTGGAGAGAGATGAAAAAAAGGAGAGAGTGATAGCGAGACCGAGTAAATAAATATATAAACGAATTAGAGCCCAGATTAATTGAATGAATATGAGCATTAAAAAGAAACAAAGGTGATCTTGGCGGATAAACTTTGCGTGGACTGAACGGGAAATAAGGTTTAGTATTTACACGCAAGAGGAGGAACACAGGGCTGGAACATAGATTTTAGGAAATTAGGTCCTATTCTTTGGTCAAAATGTTGTTTTGTAATCACTGATGGGTGCATATTGGTGCATCCGCCGCCTCTGATAAATTCATTTTAAAATTGCGTGAAGTTCCCATGCCTTGTATATAATGACAATGCAGCAGATAGCTCAGTTTTCTGCAAGACAAACGAAGATGCTGTACAAGAAACTCCTCCAGACGCCCTGCAAGCAACTAAAACAAATAGGAAATGTAATCAGGAGTGCAGGAATATGATCATAAAAGTCCAAACTGACTTAAATTAAAATGTGTGCATGAATAAAACGGGGTGTCAGAGTTCGACCCGCTGATAATTGCTGCATGTGGTCCGCCACTGACTCCTGAAACTGTGACAGCAATCAACCTTGAACTAAAGCCACAGCTGGATTATCCAACTTCTCTCCTGTTCAGTCAAATTTCCACCCTCCTCCTCCTCCTCCTCCTCCTCCCTCCCTCTCCCTCCCTCTTTCTGTCTCCTGACAGAGTGTGACAGGGGGTTAGCCGGGGAGCTCAGGTAGCTCGTTTACTTTAATTAACGTTTCATCATCCTCGGAGCGGGACCGCGCACCGCATATACTCTTTCATGCTGCTCCGTCTCTCATCCCTGTTCTCCATCCATTCATCATCGGCCCTCCCTCTCTCTCTCTCTCTCTCCTCCACCTTCGGGCTCACCTCTCATCTTTTCTCCAACAACTCGCCATATCGCCCCCCCCACCCTCACTCTCTGTCTCATGTCCACTCAGGCATATACAGGATAATAATTCAAACACTTTCCTTCCTTCATTCCTTCCTTACTTCCCTCCTCTTCCTCCTTCTTTTAAAAAAAAGCCTCAACTCTTTTCTCCCCCCTCCGCCCACCTTAATATCATTGTTATAATGTTGTAATGTTTATTATCCCCATAATTACAGGACAAATACGCTCTTAAAACAGTTTGAGTGCCTCTCTCTATGGGATCAATGTATGTTCAGATTATGAATATGGAATATTCTAATCATTTATGGGTTCTTCGGCATGGATACATTACGGCACTGAAGATGAGAGAGGAGGGGGGTTATTGAGCGGTATTGACTGCCTCTGATCATATAATGGAAAATAAACCTCCAGTCGGTGATCATCATCATCAGGCAAGCAACCGCGATAGATAAAAATCAATTGTAGGTCTCTTTCAGTAGGCGCTAGTATCAATTAGTGAGCTAATGTTTCTATAAGCGGAACATCTTTTGATTATTGCTTATGTTTTATTCTTAATACACTTCTATGGCAGCAAACTTGGGTCACTCGTTTGTGTGATTTGTTTGTGTGTAGGAAGTGAGATCCAGCAAGGGAAATGTGCTGCAGGAAGAAATGAGATGAAGGCAAGAGGTTTAAAAGTCCGCACTTTGCACAACGTTGTGCGCAATATACGTTTAAATGAGGAGCTTCCATAGAGAGCGTTTTCTTTAAAAGTTCGGGTAACTTTTACGCATGTCTGGATTCCAGTTAATAACGCGTTAGATAACTTTTCTCTTTGCACATATTGCTATCTGATTTTTGGCGTTGTTACTGGAGCTTTATAGGCTACCAATTACAGGTTATCACATTGTTTAAAGTCTCGAAAAACTTAATACAAAATAAAACAAAAATATTCGTAAATCAGCAAAAGAACTGACAGAAAGGTTAAAGGAGGGCAATCCGGGTTATCGCGATGTTTGGGGGAAATAACTTGAAAAGTGAAAGGATGGCATGACGAATTAAAAATGAAATGAGCCAGGATGTATATTTAGAGTAAAGTTGTCACTTATGGTGTTTGGCTTGTCTGAGTAAGCCTGGAGGCTCCTCTCATTAAATCAGTCTTTCTTTTCGCAATAATTGGCCCTCACTCTCATTTGAACTTTAAAACATTTTCTTGAAGGCATAAAACAATGGTCGTTTTAAGTTTTACTAAAACCTCTAACGACGCATTATGCTAATTGATATTATGTTATTACAAATATGATAGAATTACAGTCTGAGATAGGCATTATGTCTATGTTATAAATCTATAATCCTGTAATAATAATCATAATAATTCTAGGCTAAACAAAAACAGTAATAATGTGATTCTGATATAGACAATCTGATTGTAAAAATTCCAAAAAATAAAAAGTTGGATAGTCAAATCACATAAAAGTTATTTTGCTAACTTGTTGTTAATGAAAAAAGGAATGATGAAAATGAATCAATAAAACCAACAGTAAAAACTTGAGACTATCACAAACCAATAGTACTGAATCCCCTTGGAGTCAGCTTAGAGCTGGAGTTTGATAAACCGGTGGAAATGGCAGGTGTTATATGGAGCAAAAATAAAATAAGAGTAAAAGGTAACGTAAATGCAGTTAGACTCATATGGTTCAGTGTGGTCTGGGCGTGACTCGTACACACAGCCTGGGACTCAGCATGGAGCATTTTGATAGTTTAAACAGTTTAAAACACTTACAGTGGTAACCGGATTTGTAGCCTTGTGGGGTTAAGAACTTGATGAAATCCACCGTGCCCACCGGGACTATAGAGGTGAGTGCTCACATACAAATTGCCATTGATAAAGAGAGAAGGGGAAGCCCCACCATCACAAACCTTAAACCCCCATCCCTCTCACACTAGTTCAGACAAAACAAACTCTCATACCCAGAGTGCAGTGCAGCTGGCACCATCTGGGACCCCAGAGGAGGTGAGATTGACATTATTGCACAAAACACTTTTTTGCTTTGCAATTTGTTTTCAATGGAAATCTATTTTTGACTAGTGGGATGACCCTACTGCAATGTATGCAATCAATACTGTGTGACATGCAGGAACATATCTGCTTTGTTGAACTCCAAACTTGCAAAGTCAGTAATGCTCAGTAATGGTGGACCAACTAAAAGACTGTGTCTGAATTTCTAGAAACGCACTATGATTAATTAGTTTGATACAACAGCCACACAAAACGCATTTGCATGACCAAATGCCACCCTGAAAATCGAACAAATAATTATGGTGACATTGGGACAGGTAGTAAGGATTCAATACAAACTACAAAATAAGTATGAACAAAAAAATATTTGAAATAATTATTATGTTGTCCTGGATATAGGCTTGTTTCTGGTTGTGAGATTGGACAAAGATGCAGGAGTGGTTGAACACTGAATTGTACAAAGCAGCATGCACAGTGCAAAGATCTGGTTTGTCTGCAGTAATGTGAATGTGCTAGACCGCTAAATTGGCCAATATTAGCCTATTGTACGTATACATTTGTTTATATATAAACAAACTAAGATAAAATAAGTACCTGCCTTCTTGGATCATTCTAATGGATTCACCTCTTTTGTATTCCCACCGTAACCCTTACCACAGCAACATCTAACCTCACTGCGTCCAACTTGAACATACACATAACAATTTCTAATAACTTTGTGTGGTTTACATCTAAATATAATTCTTTTTAATCTCACTGCTAGTCACAAGCTTTGGGTTTGGTGAGCCTGTCATGGTGCGTCTACGTAACCCAGTGGGATCCAGAAGCTAATATTCATGCAAGAGGCTCACCAAAGATCAGGGAGACTTAATGTTTGGACCTCTGTTGGTGGATTTATTCCACCACTGTGAGATGAGTTCGATAAAAACCGGCGTGGCGCATAGCTTTACACTGCTGTTGTAGACTAATGAGGGTATATAGAGAAACCTTGGCTAAGACCTGGCCAGTGAAACTGTTACATCCCTTAAGGGTGTCTATTATTACTTTCCTAGTCTCTCCCTTTAGTCCATTACGATTAGTGTGACACAATGAGTCCATATGATCTAATAATAAAATGTGGGGGCGTCCGTGTGGCTTAAGGGTTTAAGTTGCTGACCATATAAACGCAATGTCCATTTTGCTGCATGTCATCGCTTCTCTCTCTCCCTAGTATACAGTGGCTGTCAAATAAAGGCCAAAATGCCAGAAATTTTTTTTAAGCAGGTTTTGAAAGCAAGTCCCTAATTATACCCTTCCATTATAATACATTTATTATAAATAACTGATGGTACAACAAAGCTTACAGACAAGAGAACTGAGTAAAAAGCAAATATTGAGAATCAATACAACTTGAAACTTTTGTACTGTAGGTCATATTATAGCCTTGTTTTCAGACGGTTTTATATTCCTTACTAGCGGTTGACTGGGTTACATGGACCTTAGCTTCATGAAACACATTCAACACATAGATGAGCACAAACTTCGAAAAATATTTCAAACATACAAGACACAGAAAACGCTGAATGAATGGATTGAAGCCTCTGTGATATAGGGTGTCGTTCACTTTTTGACCACGGTCTCTTCTGCTGTGACTGTTTTCATGTGATTTCTAATGTCTATGTCTATTCTGTCTCTACTTAATACTATCTCTGTCTCTTCCCATTACACAGACCTCTTGGACTG
>NW_023339807.1:18158667-18158878 GCF_004916995.1 Morone saxatilis | reverse complement strand
TGCATTTCTATTGAAGTCATATATCCATGTGCACACATTCTCAGACTCATATATACACACAGACCAGCACACTCACATACACACAGTCATGCACACGCACACAAAAATTCAATCTCTCCATCTTTCTATCTGTGTTTCCCTCTCCCACTTTCCCTCACACACACACACACACACACACACACACACTCAGCGCCCGTCTGCCCCGGCCCCC
>NW_023339807.1:18153402-18158567 GCF_004916995.1 Morone saxatilis | reverse complement strand
ACACACACACACACACTCAGCGCCCGTCTGCCCCGGCCCCCGTCGGCCCTCTCGCCTGTGTGTGCGTGTCAAATCGAATCTCCACCTCAGTGCGTAGTACACCTGCTGTGCCGGCGTATAATGTGCTGCATACAGTGAGTGCACGATGACGGATTACTGAATTAGACCAATAATGACAAGTGACACTTCTGTTACCGCTCCCTGAGCCACTGCAGAGAGAAGGGGAGAGGTGTAAATAAAGAACAGACACAGCGACAGAGAGAGAGAAGGAAGAAGGTGGGAAGGGAAAAAAAAAACAATAGAACAGAGACGGAGGAAGTCATGGCGATAGATTGGGAATTTTCAGCTTGTTCTGTAAAAATAAATAAGTTCTGTTTCATTCGAGTGTAACTTCTCTGTCCTGTATCTTTTTCCCCTCCTCTCTGTTTCTGTAGTGAGAGTTGTCATGGACTCATGATGGCAGCTCAAAACAGATTCATACCACAATCAGTGTTTTTTTTTTTAATACCTTCCTTTTGTTTTCTCTCTTGTAATAAAAATTTCAAGACGAGGTCCCGTCTGGACTCGAACTGGCCTTATAGGTCACATGTGGTCAAGGCATCAGCTAAACTAAAATCCAGGCAAAAAATATCGGCAACATTGCAACAACCTCACGTTTGGCAAGACAGAACTGTTCTGCAAAGTTTTGACGTGTTTTTTAATGAATAAACATGACATGTAGAGCGGGGTAATTTGTGAGTGTCCACCAGTTGTAGACCGGGGCAGTGTATCTGCAGGATGTCTGGCCCCCCCATGGACCCAGGTCTCCGCAGGCCTGTGCTCAGGATACTAAACCATGCCAAATGAGGAAGAGGAGGTGCAATCCTCCCTGGGACCACATGAATAAATCAGCCTACCACCCGGTGCTTCTGTACCGGGGCAAAGACTGACTAGAGGAGTATGCACAGAGACGTACACAAACACATGCATTCATTCATACATGCACACATGCAGAGGAGAAACTGAAAAACAGAGTCTATGTAGGTGTGATAGGTGTGAAACAGCAGTGCCTGTCTGCTTGTTTTGGGGGTTTAGAGACAGACTTCATGATATGAACATCAATGAGAATTTGTGTTGGCGCTCTGTCAATGATGTCAATTTAACTGCAAGGCTCATCATCCTGCCTGTATTGTACCATAATGGAGATTCATTGGGGGATATAAGCCTGCCAAGTCCTCAAGTCATTGTGCCGAAGTCGTGTTTGGCTTGCGAGCCAACCCTCAAAGGCACAAGCGACTTCCAAAACGTATACCTTCTGTATATCTGATAGAGAGAAAAAACAGGACCAAAGATGAACAAGGCTGCGGTGAAGAAGAAGTGAGCACTTAACTGGGACAAACAGACACGTCGAGAGGGAGAGGAGGCACAATTGGAGTTGGGAAAAAAGAGAGCATGGGAGCGAGGGAGCAATAGGGAGAGCACAGAGGAAGGAAGACAGAAAGAAATATTGACAAAGCCTAGATATACACATAAGTCACCCGACACGACCCGCCTGCTCCCTGTATTTTATAGAGCTGCTCTGTGCTGGCGGAACAGCATGACAGGCCAGTTCCTTCAACGGAAAATATGGTCCCTCTCTACCCTCCCGCCTCTCGCTCCGCTATCACTCCTGTTTTCTGTCTATCCCACCTGATATCATTCTGTCACCTCTGCGCCAGGCTCTTTTTTCCATCACCCCCCTATTTCTTTCCTCCCCGTTCTCGCGGTTTTTATTGGTGCTCTACATTCCACCCGTCATGTTTCACTCCCCCGTTTCTATCCATCTTCATGTCGCTCTCTTAATCCCCTCTCATTTGCTCTCCTCGGCCCTCATCCCTCCCGTTTCTCTTCCTGCTCTCCTGAAGCCGTTTCCGTGCGCTGTCCATTTCCACCTACTCCTCTCCGTTTCCCTCATTCTTCCTGATTCATTTCCTCTACGCTATCCGTTCCATTCATCCCTCTTCCTCCTATTTGTGCTACCTACATCACCATCCCTCTCTACCCCAGGCTCTTCTAGCTCCATCTTACACTTTTCCAACTATATTTCCTCTGACCTCCACCGTTGTTCTCCATGGTTTTTAGTTCATCCGTCTCTCTATCAGCCCCGGAAACTTTATCAGTCCACTTCTTTAAACTGAATATTTTAGCTTGGCCTTTTCACTTTCTTTTTTTCTTTCTTCCTCTAGATTTTCTCCTTCTCTATAAATGTCTTTTGTCTCTCCACAACTTGAAATAAGCATATGCATGCATCTCATGTTCCACTATTTTGCTGTTTACACTGTTGCCTTACCCTCAGGTTCCTCTTTCTACCTCCCCTTCCTTTCTTTATCTTCTTCATAATTTCTTTCTTATGTCTTTCTGTCTTGCCTTTCTTTTATTTGTCTTTCTTTCCCTCCTCTCCCTCTGCATTCCAGCTGGCCCTCCCTCTCTCATCCGCAGCCTGAGCACAGAGCCCCATGTGTCGGAATCAATTAGGGCTGAGAGCCGTCGCGGCCGCTCTTTCACGGAGGTAAATATTAAACTGCACCAAGCACCGAGGAGGAAGAGAGGGAGAGAGAGGAGGGGAGAGAGGGAGCCCTCCGTCCCTAATCCACCGCATCGATCAGGCGGGGATGAGGGTAATATATTATTTTGACAAGATACGATTCTCCGACGCGCACCGCTATCCCCGGCGATCGATTTCTTTTTTCTCTCCTTTTTTCTTTCCTTTTCTCCCCCTCAGCGAGTGGGACAGAGTTTGTGTGTTGCTGGGTGTGTGTCTGAGGGTGTGTGTGTGTGTGCAATTGTGTGTTGTTGTCGGGCATCTTGGCGTGTGCATGTGCACTGGAGTGTGGATGGGTGACAATAGGAACAGCATTAGGAAATGTGGGGAAGAGATGAGGATGGTGCTGCTAGTAGGTCTGCACTTTTACAAACAAGCTCCTGTCTAAACAGCTAGATCACACGCTCGCCCAAAGATGGATCGTTGAGAGGAGAATCTGAGAATTGTATTTTGTGTTTATTTTCTGGCGTATGAGCATGGTGCAGCACACAAGGCAGAATGTCAGTTAGTCAAATAGGCAGAGTTGACCTATTGTAAAGTTAAGTGTCCTCCCCCGCACGGTCCCCTCTGCTCATGTGCCTCCCCTCTATATCGCTTTGTAAACTGTGTCTAAATGCTAAATTCCCGGATCAATTTTTTTTATTCAACCTCTCCCCCCATCAACGCGCCCCCCCTTTGCCCTCCTGCCTCTATCCTCCTCAAACAGCTTCACGTCTTGCTGTCCTCCAGTGATAGAGGGTGTCCTACCATCCTTGTATGTGTGTGTGTTTGCAACTTATTTCCTCAGCAGATCTTCACATCATATCCTACAGAAAATGACAGACCTAGTTTCATCAGAAAACTAGAACAATGCTGTGATAGATTTTAGGGCTAAGCAGATTTTTGACATTAACATTGAATCAAGTGAATTTGTAGTGTCAAACCCACTGAGGATCAACAGCCAAGTCTAATGCTTTTAGCCTCTTTTATCTCATTCTTTGGTTTCTGTGACACAAATAGGCTGCGTAGCTATTTCTCAATAGCATCAACACCTAAATGAAATAAGCTGTCATTTCTATCTAATAGCATATGCTTGGATACAGTGAATGTACGCTGCCTGGCTAGCATGAAACTGCAAAAAATTTAAGTAAACCAGTTGCTGGAGAAAACAGCCTAGCCATGTAGGCAAGAGCTAAATATTTTTCTCAGGTGTTGGTGGAGACCAAAACGTAGCAAAAATGCCTGTGAATATTGGACATTCATTAGATGGGCTAAAACATAATTCCACTCTGATGCTCATGCTTCTCTGTGTCTTCTGGATGTGTAAGTAGGCCAATGTTTAAATACACCCAACCCTATCATCAGACAAGTCCGTCCATATTGGAGGATTTTGCAAAACCTCGGAATACGTTCTAGGACAGTGTTCTTTAAAAGTTTTTTTTATGTCCAATGTCAGTGCTTTTAAAATGATCGCTTTCTACTATCTGTGCATGGCAACTGCAGTATGATTCAGTGTAGTGAACGATTGTGGTTACGGCTAATGAAAAAGCATTAGTTGCAGGTCTGTGATGGGACGCAAATGTGCTACACACCAATCCAGCATGCACACCCTTGCACAATGTCTACAAAGCCTGCGTACAGAAAGCACCATGTTAGTGGAGCGGCCGCAGAAGCTGTAGTTTCACACATTTATATGTAAATTGTGAGGTACAGAATCATCCAATGTATACATAATTCCAAGGATGCTTAGCTGGTAAACTGTATCAGGTGCTATGTTTCTGTGAATTTGATTCACATTGTTTTCTTCCCCCTAGTGGTCAGAAGTTGATTTAACGCAGCTTTAAGTTTTGTTTCCTAGGGTTAAGTTAAAGCAGGCAATCCATACAGCCTTTCTTCTTCACATACATCATAAAAATAAAACAAAAATAAGTTCCTACAAATATCCAATTAGAATCAGGGTTGTTATATATGTATGAGCACTTCTACATGCAGACACAGTGACCCCAGCAGACAGCAGAAAAGCAACCCATGGGACACTGTGTGCACAATTATTTAAACATCTATATGTAAGTCTGCACTCTTACATATGTGTACGAATACAAGCACGCATTGTATTTTGTGTGAAAGACATGTTTCAGTTTCAATCTGTCCTCTTGAGCGTTGTGAAGATACAAACACACAAAAGTCTATACATGCACACACACCAGCACCCAACCAGGCTTCCTCTCCTTGAAAGCTCTGCCCAAACAAGCACGACAACACCCGCTGGTGTCTCCTCCAGCTCACTCTGCTCTCTCTTACTCCTTGTCTCCCACGTTCTCTGTTTCTGCCTGCCGCGACTTAGTTTTCCTCTTTCTTTCTGTCCGCTCTTGCTTTTATTGTGCCATTTTCTGCCACTTTGGTCCAAGAAAGGGAGGCCGTAATGCAATCTCTCCCCCTCTCCATCCCCTGCTGTGAGGGAGAGTAGCTTGGCCTGTGTGCTGGGCCGGGGAGAAGGGGGAGAGACGGGGTCAAGGTGAGCTCTAATACACTATTGATCCGCCCCAATTGAAAACCTGATGGAAATTTTACCCCCCTCCCCACCCTTCCTCCTCATCCTTCCCCACACTCTCTCTCTCTCTGTTCC
>NW_023339807.1:18146519-18153302 GCF_004916995.1 Morone saxatilis | reverse complement strand
CCCCCTCTTCTCTTCCCTTATGTCTTTTTTCCTTTCCTGTGTGTATCCTTCCTGGTGTCTAGAGTCTTCCTCTTTTTCAGTGTCTATCCCCGTTCACTCCAATCTGTTTTCTCTCCCAGCTGAATGTCTCTTTCAACCACTGACCACTTTCTCTCCCTTGCTATCTATCTTTGTGCGGGGCAACGCTGCCTCCATGTCTTTTAAACCGCGCTTCTTATCATTTCCTCTCTTCTCTTCTCCTCCTTTTGGTCTCACCATCTCCCCTTTTTCAAGCCCGTCCCTCTCTTTTTCCCTTTAAATCCTTTGCTAACCCACCCCTCCCTGCTGTTTCTGTCTCTCTCACTCTTTTTCCTTCATCCCCCTCTCTGAGTGTGCATCAGATGGTCCATTTCTCTCTAACCCAGTGCATATTGATCCCTATGGCAGTAGCATGCAGGGTGAGGGCTGCGAAGAACACTGCTACAGTGTATTAAACGCCACAAACGCTTTGGACGTGGGGCCTGAGACACGCCTCCCCGGCAGGGCCCTGTCAATAGCTGCTCCCTCCTGTCAACAGCAGCCAAATGGCCTCTCAATCTGGGACTTGTGATGGGTTACAGATTGGTACACAGAAACTGCGATGGATGCGCCACAGAAAAATAGAAAAGCCAGTATAAAAAATGAAATTAAATAAGGAGATGTGTATAGGTAATTTTGCCTATAATGGCGGGCTGCTTTTAAAAAACAGATGTATTCAGCATTGATGTTCGTCAATGAAATCATGTAAAACCATTTCCATCAGTAGCCTAAAATGTTGCACAACAAAATCTATGACCTCTGCTTCCAATTTGCTCCATTCTTTGCCTTAACAGGCTTCATAATAACACACTGTTGTCCTGCAGTTATGTGGAACAGCAATTATGGACGCAGTCGAGTGTGCTATACACTGTTCAAGCACATCAAACAAAAGAGGCACAAACACTGGAAAGGCCTGAACAATAGAGATGGCAGCAACAGAAGTAAACCTTTTACAGCTACCCATTACTTTCCCACTTAACAAGACAGACCACAACCTCTCCCTCTCTCTGACTCTATGCAGAGTTGGCTGCTATCACCGCACTGCTTGAGTGGGAGATAAATGGAGGGAGTGCGTGTATGTGTGCGTTTGATTTATGTACCGTTGTGTACGTGTCAGGCGGCCAAGCTATCAGGACCACAATCTCCCAATAGACATAGAAATGCTACAGCAGTGGAGGGACCCCTCTGTCGACCCTGAGACCTCTGATACACATCTGGAAACAACAGAGCAGCAGGGATTGGAGGGGTTTGTTGGAGTAAGACGAGGAGGAAGAGGATGAGGAGGAGGAGTGGAGCTACCTTCATTGCTTCTGTGCTTTTTTTCCTTTTTCATTCAAAGAGGATTTGTCCACTTTGTCCCTCACTCTCCGTCTCTCTACCTCTGTCTTTTTCTCCTCTCTGCCACAGTACTTTCACCTTAAACTCAACTTTACAACTTCAGAGTTCTAAGAAACAGCGGGAAGTCCTGGTTGGTTGCTTTCACGTTAAGCGTCCGTCAACAAGGATACCAGTGTGTGAGAAAAACACGACCAAAACCTTATGTACTAACATTTTAAAAGATATATTTCATCTCTCACTCTAACCTCTGTTTGACCTTTAACAGTTTTCCCACCTTACTTTGTAGCTTGATCTAATTTTAAATCAGTGTTTGTACATGTAGTAAAATATCAGAACTGTGTGAAATTATTACATCGCACAGTTTGAAATATATAGCCGTGTTTTCTGTTTCTGATTTGTCCACTAACTGGCATTCAGAGTTCTAACACCTGTTTTATTTTCCCACTTTTCTCTTTCAATCACTCTTCTCTCCCTCGCTGTCTCCTCTCTTTCTCCCCCCTCTCTTCACCCTCTCCATCTATTTCTTTCTCTCTAGGAAGGAATCAGTCTCACCTTAATTGCTCTTAAATCGGATTAATGACTGACCGGGGACAACTTGACTTAATCTCTCTTCTAGTAAATCTCTTCCTCTCCCCTCTTCTCGTACATCACTCTTAAACATTTTATCCTCTCTTGCACTCTTTATCTCTTGTCCTCCCTTCTTCTGTCTTCAGCCCTTTCCTCCCCGCATCTCTCTCCTTCCTTCTCCTCCTTTTTCAGCATCTTCTCATCCATTTTTTCTCCATTTCATCTCCCTACATCTTTCTCCTCTCTCTCCATCACTCTCCCTGTGAGTCAATCATTCTTTCATCTTTTTGGACGCACTCTGTCATGCTTCAGCTCTGCTCGTCATCCGGGTCCCTTCATCATTTTTCTCCTCTTCTTTTCACACTCTTTCGACAACTTTCTATCATCTTTTAACTTTGTCATCCTGAGATTTTGCCAAAACCTCTCTGCCTTGGCTGTCACATTTTCTCTCCATTCTACACTTTGCCTCTCTCTCTCTCTCTCTCTCTCTCTCTCTCTGTTTTTTCTCTCTCTACAAGGTTGGCCAGTTGCAGGGTGGTGTGTACGTACGTGTTAGCACACGTCGATGTGGTCCTGTCATTGCCTCCTAAGTGCTTTGGCAATACTAGGGATCTGCTGTCATGCCAGTGCAACTAATCTCAATCGAATTACATTGAACTTGTATTGAGATGGAGATAAAGGACATGAGCCATCTGTCTGTGTGATTGTTAAAGCAGCTCTCTGGCAAGAAGCACACGGACAGAAAGTGAACATGCACACACACATTAAAAAATTTTTTGTGACAACTGCATAATTTTGACCCTTAAACCTAAATTAGATTCATGCCTTAATAAACCTCAACAAGAAATGAAGTGTGCATTACAGTTCAATGAAAAACTGCCGCCATGTCATACTGGGATGATTCTTGTTAAAGGTATAAGGGCAAAGATATTGTGCCACCTTCCAAACCCCTGCAGTTCAAAAAACTGAGGGAAAAAAAGAGAGGCCAGCCTTGTGGACAAAAGCTCATTTTCCTCTTGGTTGCACACTGCTGCAGGCGGGCTAACATGCCACAGGAGAATTCAACCACTCATACACCTTTGTTTTCCTCAGGTTTTTCTCAACTTTACACACAGCAGCAGAGCCATAACTGAGAGTAAACCAGGATTTCTATGTCAGCCCAGCCGGCATGTGCATGGCCTGTCCAACCTGAGGTAAATTTGATGATTTGAGAGCAAACAAAGTCGCATGTTTGTTTTTTGATTGTAACAGAGAAAAAGGTAGAATGTGTCATTTCCAAATGCGGGCACATTTGTTGACCTTCCAGTTTCACTTTGAGCCACTTCCACGTCTCCTTCTTTCTCCCATTTCTCTCTTCTCTCCACTCGCCAACTCTTTCAAAGACCCCCCCCCACCAACCTTCCAACCTTTGCATGTCCATCTGCTTCACAGCGCTCCTGCATCTGTCCTCTCTCAATCCTTCTCTCTCTCACAGTGCAGTCAGGATTAAGCATTTATCTCGGTGGTCCTCCTTTCGGCCCTAAACGCCCGTGAGGATGATAAGAGTCGCTGGGATTTGTCAAATTGTGCGCCATTGATTAACTGACCTTTCACGCCTGCAAGTCTCTCAGCCACTCCACTAACTGCCGACAGGCTAGATAGAGAGATAGATGGATACATCTGGCTGTTATTATTGTGTACAAGTTTGTAGTTACCAGGTGTGGCAGCGAGAGACAACAGGGGTACGAGGGCGACAGGAGAGGGGGGGGAGGTTGAGGGAGAGCCTTGGAGATGGTGGGAAAAGATACAGAGGAGTCCTTCAATTGCCCTATAGTCTTGGAGTGTAACAGGTAGAAGTGTGTCTACAACCAAACAGTAATGTGTGTTGAATAATGAATAATGAAGCACAAATTTTAAGGTGCGCCAAGGGGCTAATATCAGACAGGAAGAATTAGGGGGGAACAGAGGAGCCGGAGGAAGCGTTCAGACATTGGCTGGCTGGAGGAGAATGTTGCACGTGATCGGTAATGGCCAAGGGCTATTGCATGGCGCATTAGACACCTTTGATTATTCACATACAGGTCTGTATTGCTTCACCGCCAACACATTTTCAAAAGCAAGAAAGAGGTGTTTCAAAAAAAGCACAAATAAAACAAAAAGACTGATCAAAGTATCTGAACAAGAAAATCTCGCAACATCCAAAACTTAAGCTGCATATTGTATCACAGTCAAAATGTCTTTGTTCATAGTGGGCCATCTTTCTCAGTAACGCTCACAGAGAGTTAACTCAAAGATTTCATATTGTGCAGTAATATACCTTAAAAAAAGGATTTATAATAAATGACTATTCCAACTGCAAGTGTCATATTTTCTACCTCCACATAGATACACTAGTCAGTCCTGGTCTTCAATTTTAAACCAACAACCCACCACTCCTCCCAAGGAAAAACATATTGACCTTAACTGACTTAAGGTACTTATAATATGAAAATATTAGGTTTTTTTCCTGCAATTAATGAGCATCGTTTAAAAAGACAAATAAAGGCAAGTGAAAAAGAAAAACAGCGAGGAAATCAGAGGGAGACTGAGACTGAGGATGAGGAAGAAGTTCACCCACCTGGACTTCCGCGTCGCCCCGCCTCAGAGATACACCTGAGGCCGAAGCCCGATCACCGTCTCTCGGACTGGTCTGGAGTTCGTTCGCCGCTGCGCTCGTTCCGATCCGGAAGGGAGGAGGCGAAAGGGGAAAGTGCCGCACTGCACGAAAGCGTCACTAAAAAAAAAATAACACAACAGATGATAAAAACAAATTGTCATTATACAAAAAACTTCTTTCACAAGTCTGTGAGGAGAACATTTCCATTCAAATCCAAAAATTAAAATAAATGAAACAACATGAAAATAAACTCGGGGACCGGTGGCGCATCGGTGGTCTGTGCCGAGTGAAGCCGATCCTGGTGCTTGTGTTGTGTTGTTTTCCCGCAGGACCACTGCTGCCCCACAGACCACAGATCAATCACCTTATTTACTCTTTACTGTCATACAGTAACGGAGACAGCGAGGGGGAGGAAGACATGCCAGTAGGAGAAATTACTTTAATAGTCCTATGATGACTTTAATGGTGCGTCTTTTGTACTCAGTTGTGAATGAAGTTGACCTTATCGCACTTTACTGTATTTATTAGTCTCTTCGAGTTGAAGTCTCCAAAATATTTCAACAAAATCTCCAGACTGACTTATAATGAGGCTGTATTTATATTAAAGCATTTTTAAATGTTCCCTATATATGCAGTTATTGCTCATTTTACGCACGGGACGTATCCGGGTTTATCGGCACACACAGCTGATACAGAGGCCCTGAATGCAGCTCAGCGAGAGGCTCTGCTGTCTTGTTATCGATATATGAGAAGCTTGCTGGAAAGGATATTGACCGCACTAACTAGCCGCACTTTGATCATACGAAATTGCTTTCCAGATGACAACACATTAAGGATGAGAGCATTTTTAAAAAATCAAACCCGCCTCTCGCACCTGTCAGAAGTTTCTTTTCCGAATGAGATGGAGATGAGGAGAGGTGAGAGCCCCCATAGGTCGACTGCCTTGATGAATAAAAGAAAGCCAATAGTCTATTTCCAAAAAGAGGAAAGACAAATAGCAAAAAGAAAGAAGAGAAAAAAGATTATGAAGGGTGGTTACATCCAAAATCTTTATACCTCACCAAGGAAACACGATTATAACCCGAAAAGTAGGTCTGATTCTAGGCATAAATTGGACTTTAAAAACTCAGGTAACTTTTTTAAAAATCCGGAATTTAATCTAAGATAATAATTCTAACAATTATCTACAAATAAAGCAAAAGGACAGATATCCAGTAAAAAATAAACAGCAACATTTATATGTTGTGAAAGTGGCGGTGAGTGAATTACGCACAGAACAGCAGCAAATTAGTGCAGTATTTTTGATTCTTAAACTTTAAATTAAATCTATTAATCTGAACAAATTAAATCACACAACAATTATGATAATAATATAATAACATCATCGAAAATAAAGTGGGAAAGGTTGAGTTTCAAGTTCAAACCAAGAAGCTTTGAGAAATAAACTCTTAAGTGCAGATTATTCGTTCGATAATAATAATAATAATAATAATAATAATAGGCCAATTAGTTTGAAAAGAAAACAAGTTTTATCCTGCTTGCTATATGATAATGCATTAGAGTCTTCTTATTATTACTGTCCCTGTAAATAAATGGAGCAAAGAAGTGCTCTCGGTGATTGGAGGAATATTTACAATGTATCTTTCTTCCTAGTAAAGCGCGTATATTATAACAAATGTAATTGGACGGGTTAACGAGTTCAAAGGCGGCCGTGCAGAGGTGAAGGATGAAGGAGGGGAGGGTGAGTGACGTGGGGAAAAATTTCCCCAAATGCCATTTAATGTCGGAAATATTTCCACCAAGTATTGACAGCACGGAGACGGATGAGACGGCCGTCGAGAAGAGGCACAAAACCAGAGAAATAATCCAATTAAACGGCACGAGCTCATGGAGGGAGACAGGAGACGAGAGGCTCAACACGTTGGCCTGAAACTTCACACCCAGAAAAACACACACTGGACGGACTGTTTCAAAGGCTGAAGCACGGACTGAGCTTCTCTGATTGGAGTCAAAGTGCAAAAAGCCAAAACCACTTTTAGTGCTGCTGGAAAACAGATATAAATCAGAAAAGTAGACTGTAATTCAGTATTATTCTATTTATTCGTTGTATGTTTTTGAACAAATACATCCAGAATCAATAGAAGGTATATTAAGATTATTAAGATTATTATTATTATTATAATAAT
>NW_023339807.1:18130882-18146419 GCF_004916995.1 Morone saxatilis | reverse complement strand
TCTATGGATGGTAATGTTAGTCAGTTGGTCCACCACGTCACAGACTAAAATATCACAATAACTTCCGGATGGGTCGATAAGAATTCAGAGACATTCATTGTCCCCAGGGGATGAAGCCTAATAACTAATGGCAATTCCCTGACTTTTCTACTAGCGCCCCCATGAGGACGATATTTTGGCTTTTGAGTAAAATCTCTCAACAACTATGAATTTCCATGAAATGTATTAAACATAACCCCCTCAGGATGAACTGTAATAACTTTGGTGATTCCCTAACTTTTCATCGAGAGCAACCATCAGGTGAAAATTGGTTGTTAATGAAATATTTTCATCAGCTGTGCTTTGCGTTTAGTACCAAGTTTTAGTTTAGTTTAAGTATGGTTAAATGTAGGTTTCCAATGCTGTCAGCATGGAAATTTAACCTCAATGTGGAATAGAGGCAGAAATATCAGAGACAAACATCTTAAAATCTGGGCAAATGAAAAAAAAAAAAAAACCTCTACAATACGATACAATACTTGACATTTAAACAATAAGCCTGTATTATACTTTGTGTGTTGCAAAAACATGGTTTTCCTAACACTTACTTGCTCACGGTCACTTAAAACTGAAGCTCATCTTGGGTGCAATATTGTATGTGCTTTGCCATAAATCCATCAACAGCAGGGGTGATGTCTTTGAAAAGAATATCTATAAAGACCATGGCATGTACAGTGATTACAGTTAGCCACTTTCAATACACAAAATGTAATCAGCTTAGAGAACAGCCATCATTTCACATCATACAGAGTGCAGGCGATCCATTCAGAATCAATTGGTCACATCGGCTACAGTGATTGCCATTATTTCTGTCATGAGACAGAATATAACATATATTTCTGTAAGTAAGAAACATGCAGTGACATACATCACATAGTATGTACTGCTGTGATTAAAGAGACCAAACTGGTAACCAAAGTTGTTTCCCCCTTTCACAACAAAGCTTTCAAACATCCACTCTTCTATTACTAAAGTGAATACTTGAGCTTACTCAGTACCAACACTTGGGTTTAGCTATTGAATATTGTAGTCTACAGCTTTGGGTCTTGCCAATGGAGTCTTTGCTTACTGCCTTCCACTGAGACTGCTTGAGGGGAAAACACACCACAGAAGCTCTTCCCTGCCACCCGAGGCTATACCCAACTTTTCCTCCAATCCATTCTACTTACTCTAGTCCTTTTGAAGTAATTTCATAACAGAGCAATTTTCTCGTTAGCGTTTGGCTTTAATTGTGGGTAATTAAGCGTGCCCCAGCAGTAGAGAGAACGCTGTTTGAAGGACTGGGGGGAAATTAGCCGTAGTTCAGCTGTGAAATATGGGGTTAAGTGGGAGACGGTAGGGAGAGAAGAGAGCCAAAGGGGGTCAGTGACTCCAAAACAGGGGGCATACTGTCTAAAAGGAAAGCTGCTTTGGGTGTAGCGGAAGATGGGAAGGTAGCAGAAAGAAAGTGGCGAACACAAAAAAGGTAGTTTTAGCACGAGACACAACTCAAACAGAAGCTCAACAGGGCAGAAGCATGGACTGTGGGGAGTGCAAGAGAATAATGATGATCCTGCAGAGGGAGGAGAGAGAAAGGAGTGGACACAAGCTCGAAAACTTAAATTTGTGCCAACATACTGAAAATGGAAAAAACGTGTACAACAAAACAAATGAAAAGATGTGAATTTTAGCACAACTTGCATGTCATCAAACTGAGTATTTTATACATAAATCCGTGCAATAACAAGAGTGCATGTATATGGCATTATGTTGCTAACTAATGCAGAAAGTTTGACTGTACACTACAGATTATTTGAAAAACATCCAGCATAAAGAAAAGATCCGGATTCTACATGAGAAAAGATCTGAAATTGTACTACTATTTTACAGATACGGTATTGCATGTTTCAGCTAACATTACTATAAAAGTTTTATTATCAGGCGCATCGGGTCAAAAATTGTGACAAAATCATGCTTTTTGTCTATATGACTTTACACAACAAAGATCTTAGGACCAAAACGTTGTCAATAAATTGAGTACAAGTGATCGAGAGTGTGCAGGATTTTTTTTCTTCGTCACGATTCAGTAAATTAAATTAGTACATTTCACCCATCGTCTCCCTTGAAGCAACAGTGTATACAAGCAAAACCCTGGGGTGGCACTAACTGTCAGCAAGTGGATTACGGACTTTACACAGAGTGACCCCTGATTAAATGCAGGACCCTGCTGAATAGAGCCCCTTCCCTTCGCATCCAATAATGCTTTCATTTTAACCCCATAACAGCCGTAAACGTCGGTGTGGCCATAAAGCAGATGAGGAATGATTGGAGCCATTGACTGTACTGTCAAATGCTGGGCGTATGGGGACATACTCCGTTGGGCCCCTTTATGAGTGCTTCATCCCTCGGTGGAACCATCCCCGCTGACTATAATGAACCTGTTAAAGCCTCTATAAATATTGGCTCCCATGCTTAGCGATCGTTTGAATACCTCCGAAATAGAGCACTGTTTGCAAACAAGTGGCTGGGCGTTGGAGGTGGTGAAGCTAATACCTAATCAATGGAGGGACGCTCCCTTGCAGTGGGCCCTCACGGAGGCTTGATTCATACAGAGGGTGCGGATATAATGTGGTTTAGAATAAGCACAAAACTACCGTATTGATTAACACATTATCAGTGTCAATAGGAAAACTTCTTTCATGAAGAAGGGAGAACTGCTGGGGTACTAACATTGGCTGTGTAGGAGAAAAAATATACATATCGAAACTGCAGTGGGAACTAAAAATCTTCCTGCCTGCTCTAGAGAGGAATTCGGACTTAAGAAGTCTCAGGCAGGGTCACTCTAACCATGTTGGGTGCCTGTGTTACAGATTAGATGTGAGTCCAGGTTCTTCGACCCCAGGAAATCCAAACATTCCCCACTCCCACAAAAGGGAGATTCTCTCCGTGATGAAGGGAGATATTTAGGTTTACAAGGACTTAAGCAAGGCTACTCTGCTACATTTCGATTACTTAAAGGAGAATAAGGTTGCATTTCAAGGTTGAACTATGTTATTTAAAAAATGTGATCTATATCAACCAACACAGTCTGATACCATGAGATATGAGATACTCAGATCAACTTGGGTGCATCCTTTACTTTCGGCACCTTATTGTAATTTTGGACTTTTAAAGACATAAACATAAGACATCTAAGAGAATGTTGTAACAGGCTACTTATTAGTTGCTTTGTAGATTAATGAGTATTTAAGAGATGCAGTTATTCAAAAAAGTGAAAAGCAGCATCTCTTGCCTCTGAAATCTGAATAGGTTCAGTTGAAGCAGCCAAACACAGATGGAGAAAACTGTACACTAAAGTTTTACTGGAAGTGTTAAAATTCACATGCATACTAGCTCATGTGATGCAAGCTTATCTTTGTGTTCAGTCACATTCGTCAGCCTATTCAAGACTACTATTGTTGCACCTACGTAGAGGAAAAACAATATATACATTTATGTTGTCATATCTTTGTCATAAAACCACTTGATTGGTTCTGATATTGATCAGGCTCATATTTTAGATTCAGCACTCTAAGTATTTTGCAAATCATTTGTTCTGATTATTTCTTTTATTGTATCAAACAAACCAAATATGTACTATTTAACGTCAACTGTGTTGCACTGTCACCGACATTTTCGTACTGTAACTGCACGGATAACACGGACAGAGGACATTCCTCATTTCCCTGCCCATTGAGAGTCTTATAATTTCATGTCATTTCATGTCACACATTGGATTTTGATCTATAAAAGAGAAAAACTGGCGCCATCTCAGTTTTACAAGTGACGTTTTTGACCTTGTGTGACATGAACTTGAAATCAATGAAAAGGTCACGCTGACAGTATCCAGGGGTGCTTTTTTATAACGCCTTATATGTCAGTAGAGGAACCACCATCACCAAGCAAGACAGAGCATGGGAAGCAGTTTTACACTCTTAACAATATTCAGTGAGCATCAGTGCAGTATTTAATTAGTGCTGTCTGAGGATTTTGTCTTTTTTGATCAAATGTAAAAAAAAAAAAAAAACATTTAAACTTAAATTCAAACATCAGCTGTTTGTGTTCTTGGAACATCACTATAATAAAACTGCAAATGTTGAGGTGCTTGATGGTGCAAAATATCTAGACTGCCATCTGCTCATGTATCTTATCCATATGTACTGTGTGGTGAAAGAGCCTATATGTGACCTTGACCTCTGGAGCACATACATTTGTTTTGAAACTGAAAACATGAAGATAACATAAAGCTTGCAAAGATGTATAAACTCACAAAGTCAGTATGCAAGTCAGATTGTTTTGATATACAGCCAAAAATCACAGTTGGCCTCAGGGGACTTTACAATCTGTACAATTCTGTATCAAACTCCAGAGTAAAGATATTAGTTGGACATCAAAGATTAGAGTCTCACTTCTCTGCTCTCTGTGTTTGGTGAGGAGTTCTTCATAATCACAAAAAATTGAGCGAACAACCCCGGGCCACAAGAGTATGATGCTGAGATCTTGAACTGAGTGAAATTCCCTTTTATCACAGCATCCACAAGTTAAATTTGACCATATGTGTTATGCTTATGTGATATACAAATGGTATATGTGGTGGAAAGTTGTGCACTATAATGAAAGGATGAGCAACATATGCATTCCTGCTAAAGCAACTGATCATATACCAGCTTTAAGGATATGTTTAGCTGTTAAAATAATGGAGTCAGTGTGAATGTATTGACATGAGTACTACACAAGACTGTACCTGCACGGTTATGGTCCTCTTAACACAAACAGTATTAATCCACAATAGCATAAATAGCTTACAAAGCATCAATCATTGCACGCGCATGTGCACGCGTATGCCGATTTTGAGTTGGACAACTTTTTCGAAAGTAACTATCCTCATTCCCCAAGTTCGTGTTCCACTTCCCCGACCGCTCTCATACTTTTCATATCACATTTGTGTAGCATCAACCTCTCTCCAGCACGCCTCGGTGCCTGAAGCCGCAGTGGGATATAAATCACAAATGCAACGCGCAAACACGTTTTTCACTCTAAAGCAGGAACCTTTTAGGAATTACTGCCGATCTGTTTCGGAGGGAGACGTACTGCGTACTGCGCGATGTTCGACAACTCTCCGGCGCACAAGCGTACACAGCCTCCATCAATCAATTTCTGCAGGAGGTGCGCATGTTTCCACTCTCACCAAAGTGCATTATATTTCTCATGAGAATCTTATTTGTGACGCGTTTCTCAATTATTAATGCTCCCTCTTTCCGTAACAGAATGTGGAAGTAGGAGGCTTACCTTCACCGACGCACCTTCATTGACTTGACCAGCAGCTCCCCCTTGGGTTGATGGGAATCCTGTCGACGTGCGCAGAGGACTGATGGTAATCTGGGCAATTTAACAGATCGGACCGCGCATCCTTTCCTCCTGCATTAAACTACATTGGTGAAGAGTCACACTGACATGATCTATGACTGGCAGTGTGAGTGAATACCGCCCGTAGGGGGAGAGAGAAACAAAATCAAGATGAGTAAGATAGGGAAGCAGCGCGCAGGACTATGGGGAGAGAAAAGTTGTCCTCGGAGCAACAAAAAGTTGACAGGAAAAAAGGGGACTCCACTGCAACCGGCTACTGTCCGAAACCGGTGTGATGTAGTTTACATGAGCAATGTAACCATAAAAAAAAAAGGAAAGCAAGGAGAAAACCGGCAGGTGTTAGGGAGGGAGCGCGAAGGGGAGAGATCCGGGAGGGATGAGAAGATGAGAGCGCAGAGAGAAGGAAAGGGGGGAGGAAAAAAAAGAGAGGGCGCTGAGCCTGAACCTCCACCTCACATCAGCCCGACTGCGTTTAAGTTTCTATCAGCTGCAGACTGTGTTCTGCACGTGTTCCTGTGGACGTGAGACAGAAAATTGACCTGCACAGTGAAGAGACCGCACAAGGAAAATATATGTAGACGGGTGGTGGCCAGAAAGCGGATCGATCGGGTTATAATTTTGTCCAAAGTCGAGGGAAAATAAAGTTCATGGAGGAATGAAATTTGAAAACAGATGGCGAATCCCGTCGCCCCTAAATAAGATTCGATCTTTGGGAATGGAGTGTAGATAATATTTGGTTGGACGTTTGATGAAAATGACGGATTTTTCATTTTGGCCAGGTGGGGGTAGATGGAGTGAATGGGTGAGGGGAGACAGAGAAAGGTGTGTGGTTGGGTGGGGGGGGGGGGGAACAAGAGGTGGATAGGGGCTGGATATAGGTGTCTAAGGGACAGAAACACTTTTAGGGAGAGGAGGAACGGGTGTGTTTTTTCCCCCTTCAGGATTTCATTCCAAAGATCTCACCCCCTTTTCTCATTTTGGGCGGCGTCAGCGAGGAGCAGGCCCCGAAAACACAAAACACACACACACACAACTCCCCCCCCGCAAAGAGGGGCGGCGGGTGGAAGGAGGAAAAGGAGAGAAAACAAGAATACCAAATAAATGAGAAATTTTCGTACAGGCCCCGCTTCCGTGCGTTCCATGCTAGCAATAACAATTAAATATCGACCGCTTTCCCGGCCAGAGAGAACCTGAGATACCCAGAGACTGCCAAGTACCGAGACCCCCCTCCCCTCCATTTCTCCCCATCTTCCACATATGCACTCACTCACTCTCCTCCTTTTCTCGTCATCCCCTCCCTATACACCTCTTTTCCTTCTAATCCAAGTCCATCAGGCCAATCTCTTCTAATTTGGTGTATCTCATTTCTCTTGATTCCATCCCACAACCCATTTCAGCTCCACTTTTATCATTGCTGATTTGGGGGTGTCCTCTCGGACACACTCCCATTTTCTCTCAATGCAAGAGGACTTCCTCACACCATGCATGTTAGTTTATCAAAATCAATTATGGGATTGAGATTCACATTGCTTTCCCTTTGGATGTTAGAGCACAGGCTCATTGGAGTTAGTAGCACACTCTTCTCTCTTCACTTGACAATTGATGTGTCATTTTCAACACGTGTGGTTCTGCTTTTCAACACAACATGCCTACAAAGATGTGCATCGACCCAGCATTGTCTTATTAAAATATGCTGTGTTTAAAAGGAGCACAAATACATGGCACATTGTGTGTGAAATTAGAAGAAATCTTATCTTGCACAGTAATGTCGAAACCAGCAAGATATTAACGTGACAGACTGTAGGTAAATGGATGCACTGCTGTAAGATCTAGGGACTCTTTGAGAACCTCTTACTGGATTGTTGTCCTTTGTGGCATGGGTTTGCCATTTTATTTGTCAAACCTGTAAGGCTCCTTGTAGAATACAGTACCATGTAATTTGGGCCAAAAGATAGAAGTGCCAGATAAATATCGCAGCGTCTGGTCACAACCAACCAAAGAATCTAACAGGACCATGGTTTTGGCTACGAGTTGTTATATAATGGTAAGAAGATGAGGTCCTGTCAGATTCACTGACTCTGACAGGATGATAGTTTTCTTTTATGACATTAGTTTATGGTGGATGAATGATTTTGTGAAATTTTATTTGTGAAACCTTTGAAAATCGCTGTAGAATATAGTGAGCTATAATTTGGTGGGACAATAGATGGTCTAAGAGATAAAAGTGCATGTATTAGAAGACTATTGTTTTTTTTGTACTTCTGGCAGTAGTTTTCTGAATGGTAAGCGAATGCACCTTTTTGGTATTTATTTCAAAACCTGTGTGGCTCCTTGAGCAATATGATGACCTATAATCTATTCTCTATATCCAACAGGGAACAATGGAGTCTGTGTGTGTGTGTGTGGGGGGGGGGTTCAGACTTTAGACCCAAAGACAAACAGGTAGACTCCATTCCTTTGCAACAACCTCCTTTTGTTGATTGACAGGGCCCCTGGATTTGTGCAACTCGTGACAAGACTGCCAGAGGAGTGGCATTATGTTGGACTTATAAGTCCTGAGCACGGCAATGCCAACTTTCCAAACGAATTGCACAACTATCAAAAGTTTCTCCATCATTGTCGTTGTGTCTTCTCTCACTCCTCTTTATATTTTTTTCCGCCTCAGAACTTCTCTCTGCTCGCACCCAAGCCATTCAATTTCTATTTATTTCACCCCCCCTCGTCCTCCCCAACACCACTCCCCTACTCCTCTTGCTTTTCCCACCCCCCGCCACCCAACACCTCCTCTCGGTCTCCCCTCATCCTCCTGCTCATCTCTCCCTTTTTCACACCTCTCCGCATCTCCTCGCTCGCTATTAAAACCCATTCTTCCCCTGTTGTCGCCCTAATTCTCCTCCCTCCATCCCGCCGTCTTTTCCCTTTTCCTTATATACTTCCCCTCCACCTCGTTATCTCCCCCGTTTGACTTTAATTAGTTAATGCATTAATTATCTACGCCCCAATACCTGCACCATTAACATACCCTCTCCTCCCTGTGGCTCCCTCTCTGCCTCACCCTGAGGCCCTCTGGGCTGGAGATGTTGCACGGACACACGGGCAGGCGCGCACACGCACAGACACACAAAACGGTTCTCTCCTTTTCCCTCCCTTTTTTTTTTTTTTTTTACCCCCATGCCTCTTTTCACCTCTATTTCTCACCTCTTCCTCTTTTGGCCCCCCTTAAACGATTCCCCCAAAGTCATCTCTCTCCCCCCGTCTATCTTTCTTCTGCCCCCCTATACTCTCCTCTTTTTCTCTCTCTGTGCCTTGCAGTCGCCTCTGCCGGCTGGTCTCTCTCCCCGGCGACGGAATTATGAAAAATGCGCCCATCGACAGAGCGCCTCAGCTTCGATTAGCCGAGATGGGACATGACAGGCCGCGATCAATACTTATACCGTCCTATAACGTGTCAACTAATGAATCAATCTCGGCTAAATTTTCCATTTTTCAAAAGCCGACGCGAGAGACTGGAATATCCTCTTTTGTAAAGATATTATTATCGATTTCGTCGGCAATTTGACATCGGGGGTAGTTAATTCCACTCTAGAATAAAATTGAAAACACTTGAGATTGAAGTGAGAGAGGGAGAGAGAGAGAGAGGGAGGGAGGGGAGAGGGAGAGGGAGGGGAGAGGGGAGGGAGGCAAGGGCAGGCAGGAGGGGAGGGGGAGACGGCTGTTGACTTGATAAAAGAGAATGGGAAGATGGAAGGAAAGGGGAAAAGGGGGTAGGAAGAAGAGATAGCACTGGTGGTGTTGCAGCAGCAGCAGTCTGTCTATCTATCTTTCTATATCTATATCTATATAAAATATCAGAGAAGATACTGTGCACTTTTATGAGGGTGGACAAAATAGCAAACACCTGTACAATACAATCTAATATGGCCTTGTAATAAAACCTACTAGATTTGTGATGCTCTATTTTTGTGTTATAGCGGTGTTGAATTAACTTTAAAAAGAAATTATATGGCTGTTATTTTGTCATACCCCTTGATTTAGATATGCAAGGAATAAATGTCGCTTTAGTTATGTGTTTCAAAACATTGTTATCCGGAGAACTGTAGCTTGGGTTTGTGTCACCTCAAGTCGCTTTTTTAATGGACAAACTATAAGTGCTTTTAAACTAAAAGGAGGTTAGTAAAATAGTCATAGCGTGAGATAACTTCAATAGAACTGTAAACGTGCATTTTTATATCCTATTAGCAAAGCGTAAGTTATGATAACATCACCGTCTGGGTGTTTCTGTGCATGTACGTGCACATGCGTGAGTGTGTGTGTGTGTGTGTCAGTGGAGACAGAGAGAGGCAGAGAGTCAGCATGTGTGTCAGAGTGAAATATAGATGGAGGAGGCCGGTGTGTGTGAGGGTCAGCGAGGTGCAGTGTAACTGTCGACAATCACAGCCTTATTTACCTGTCAAAAACACTATCATCCCACACAGCCCCAGCCAAGCAATTTCTCCTGTCTCTTCCTCCCTCACTCTCTTTCTCTCCCTCTCCCTCTCTCTCTCTACCTCCAATTACAACCTAGAGGGCTATTTCTCTCCAGGACAAAAACACTCCCCACAAGCCCTCCCTCTCCTTTCCGATAGCCCCTTCTCTCTCCCCATCGTTTCTACCCTTCTCTCTCTTTTTTCCCCACTCTCACCCATTCTTTTCCTCTGCTGAGAGTTGGAGAGTGGAAATGAACAAGCTGTAAACACACACCACTTATCACAGTGTACGCTGTTGTGTATTTGTTGGCGAAGGCTGGCGAGGTGAAGGCTGTGGTATATGAGGCCAGAGGTGTGGGATACTGTACCAGACGGAGAGACTTGAAATAAAGATGCACCACAGGTTGATAGGCAGTTTGATCAATGCACTGTTGGTCGCTCACTATACCCTTCTGCTCTAAAACTGCAACTGCTGAAATGTGCACGGTTACAGAGTATGTTGAATTTTTATAAAGACCGCAGAGAACATGTCTTATGCTGTCTGGTCTCTTATACTGTTTGCGATGCCCTGCTGTCCTTACAGGATACTGCAGTCAATTCTATATTTTTCTTATTGTCAACAAATCCTAAATAAAAGACCAAAACCATCAATGATCCTACTAACAAGAGCAGTCTGTGTAGCCAAAGCCAGATATAGCTTATTAGTCTGTGCCGTAGACCTCCATTGTTGTCCAAGAACACGAGTGAGACACACCATCAATCCCATTCCAACCTTGTTCCATAAATACTTACTAGAGAACCAGATGTGTAATTATCAAACACAATAGTACAGTCTCTAAGAAATGTACTATTTGCCATTGTTTGAGTCTACATACAGCAGCAGTTGTAGGAAATTACAGAGCATTAAAAAAATATACTGAAGATTTACATCTTGGGCATTGTGCTGCATACAGTTTAGGAAGGTTGGGACGTATTGAAATATGGAATAAGGCTTTGTAGGTTTCATGGGATTTCTTGACAAGAAAAATATAGAATAATGCCAGCCTCATCCTTGGAACCACACTTATAAATAGAGACTTAAGGAGTGCTCAATGCTCTCAACACAAAATCCTATATGTGTATTATATTGGTTTAGCAGTGTCTAGTGAAGACCATAAAGCTACAGTATAATACATTTTAAATGACAGACACCTAAGACTGTTCTAAGAATTATGGTTTTAAAAGGACCAGTGTGTATAGTGTTGTAGTTACCCATTACAATGCCTTCACCTCACCTTCCTGTTCCAAACGTGTAGAAGCAACTACAGTGGCTGTGAAACTCGTGGAAAACACAAAATAACCTATTTAGAGCCAGTTTTTGATTTGTCTCTTTCTGGGCTACTGTAGACAAATGGCATGACAGACTGTAAAAGAGGACCTACTCCCTTTTGTAGACAAAAATGTCTTAATCTAAGGTCACAGAAAGACAACTATTCTTATTTTCAGGTGACTAATACAAAAATAGGATTATTATTATATTGCATTTCTGCCAGTAGAGCTTCCTAAATGTTACGCACCGGACCTTTAACTGTTCTGATGCATTAACGACAGTTGGTGCCTGATTTAAACCAGAAAAATACATTTTGTAAATGGCAAAGTATTTTGTCCAAGACACTGGAAAAGACAAAAAACAGACAATAGGGCTTCCACTTGGATGTTTTTGTGTCAGTAAAAGAACATGATGATAATCGCATGTCACTGCTGAAGTTGTTTTTCCTTAAAAAGAAAGCTGTTTAATGTTTATGTATGGAGTCAACAAAGTCTTTTGTGCTCCCTGATAATATCTTGTGCATACAATATGAATTAATATTATCTTTTGGGAGTTGGGGGCTCCGTTATAATAACACTAGTCTCATTAGATATAACCAAGAGGCATTTATTATATCCATTTCTTATACTACAGCCATTACAGTAGTTATTAGTTTTATCCGAAAATCATTCTGTTTACCTTATCTCCTGTTGAAGGAAATGTTGATGTGGATTTAGCACTATAGTGCTGAGTAAAGCTGATAAAACACTGACATTGTGCACAACAATGCATGCATATGTGCTGTGCCTGTGTGGTTATGTGTGTACACATTACACAATACATTTGTTAATGGCATCATGGCACCGTGTTGCAGAGATGAAATTCTGATTTACGAGATCTTGGTTTGTTAAGTGAATTCTTTCAGAATTTTGCCAGTAATTATCTTTCTATAAAATAACATATCAGACAGATTATTAAGCATGATGGCAGGCTGCATGACAGACAGTGACAGATTGGAACAACAGCTCTACTGCCTGACTGGAAAGCCACTCAGAGGAATTTTGCTGATACACGACTGTGGCGGATACTTGGGTGGCCTTTTATTTCCTGAAACGAGTCCTGATGCCTTTGACTGAAACATACACGTACGCATGTACACACACACACACACACACAGACACACACAGACACACACTCAAGACTGATAGAAGTCTGCTGTCTGTCTTCATGACTGGCTCTGTGAAAAGGCCATCTGACAAAGCCATTAACAGGGCGGTGTAATACCTGTGTCTGTAGTGAGCTGAGTGACACAAAAAGACATTTATGGGCACTGCCATGACAGGAGCAGCACTGTGACATCTGACTGACTGACTGACTGACTGGATTGCGAGCTGGTTGACAGATAAAGGCCGGCAGAGACACCAACACCACTGAGACAGTGATGGAGAGAAGAGACGGGACACAAATTGTGTCAGTGAGGGCGAGGGAGGATTCACATGTTCTACAAGGCTGCCTGATAGCTACACACGGGAATATGTCAGCATAATTTCACTCACTGTATTGACATTTAAGCACCAAAGTTTTTTAAAATTGATCAAAAAAGGGCCAAGATTGTACACAGCTAGGGTCAAGTCTGAGCACACAAGGTGTAAAGTTGATGGATCACTGAGTGTTGTATCTTGAAATTTCACAAAAATGAATTTTCATTATCAGTAAAGGTAGCACTCTGCTGTAAATGATGGGGAATTTAGATGTCATTTTAGGATTCATCCAGAGACTATAAAGAGTAAAAGAGAGAAAGAGCTAGAGTTATAGACAGTAAGACAAAAAGAAAGTCAGAGCAGAAATGTAAAGTGGGAGACAGAGACAAAGCATGAGACCAAGAGAGAAAGAGAAGAATGATGTTGAATTGAGTGTGTGCGTGTGTGTGTGTGTGTGTGTGTGTGTTATAGTGTGTGCAGCCAGGGCAGCAGGCAGAGGCAGCTAAGCAGAACCAGCCAGCCCTCACAAACCAATCAGGCCTTCATTAGGCTGGGCGGGAGGGATCGATGGCCAGCCCGCATCAATTAAACAGCACCCGCACCACACTATATATACACACACATGCACCTATTCTATACACTGCCACCAGGACATACACCATTCACAAACACACACACACACACACCTCACCTATTATGTTACAGCAACACTAAACACATACACATGCACACGTATAGAAGCTAGCACAAAATATGCAAAAGACAAGACTAAATATTGTGTATAACTATATCTTTCCACTCTGCTATTATGTGCAATAGCTAAAACATTCACTGATTTTCTTACTCAACAGATCCATTTCTCTTGTTTTTCTTTTTAGGTTTTTAAACACCTTTGCTAATTCTATAGTCTCATACAAAACAAACAAACTCAAAATAAAGGTTATTGGTTTAATGAGGGCTGTCACAAATCCTGTAACTTATAGAATAAATGAAATTTAAAAAAAGAATTTAATATCATTAAAAAGAATTCCTGCCTTTAAAAAATAGAAAATAAAAGAAACGTGTGTACTTTTGAAGGCATTCTTTAAACTGCAATCACACTGTAACCTGTCCACTCGCTCTTTCAACCCCGACATACACTCACAACATCGATAACACCCAATTACACACAAGCTCACACATGGTGGGTCCTGAAAACACACAATTACATGCGTTCCGGACACACTTTTTATTAACACTCAATTACACACACGCATAAATCACTGACGAGCCGTGCACCCACGAGAGTATAACTGCTGTTTGAGGGATGGATCATTTTCTTTTGCCATTTCTTTCACAAAAGGCCAAAAATTATTTAGAGGTACAGAGCGAACAGGGTATGCTGCAGACACTGTATGGCCTTTAATATGTTGTTTTTTTATATATAGTTTGGTCTTAATTTTCAGAAGTAAATGCAAGATAAGTGACATCTAAGCAGGTAAGTTGTTTTCTCCAGTGTCCTTATACCAATGTTCAGTGCTGGAAGTTAAATTGAATGAACATTTTCCAAAATGCAGTGTTGCCTCACAACAAGAGAATGTTGGGCTTTAATCTCTGGTGAAGTTTGTTTGTTCTCCCAATGTCGCATGGGTTTCCTCTAGGTTCTCCATTTTCCTCCAACAATTCAAAGGTATTAAGGTCAGGTGAAAAGAGACTCCGTGCTCCCACACATTGCCCATACAGAATCACTAGTGACTCACTACCAGTAGTCTGGTGCGTGCTGATATGGATCAGTATAATTTAGTAAAATGTATGATGTAACATTGTATGTGGCACGTATGTGATGCCGCGCATGCCTCTGATTTATACGGTATGTAGTCTGTATATGCTGTATACAGCATGCAGTGATATGTAGGATATGAGTTGATGTGTTGAATGTGAAGCACTTTGAGACAAGTACCAACAAACGTGACTTCACTCTTGTTGTTTATAGCAGTATCAAAGGTATGATCCATAATCCAAATGCAAACACAAGCATAGCGTCACCACCAAAATGTAGAACACATTACATTTAATAACTCCTGTATATTTAGGTTTGCTTGTATTTGTAAGCTTCATACGTTTGTATGTCCTATGCACAGGGTTAACGTGTATTGGGGAGTCAATTCCATGCATGTGTCATCATATTCGGCCATTGATTAAGAGGTCATTAAATACACAGATAAACCACTGAACATGAGTTTATAATGTTTTCTGATGTTGTTGATGTTTTATGTATATTAATGATGTGTGTAATGCAGGTTTAATGCATATATTTAAAATTATGGGCAAAATTGAAATTGACAAAATGCAAGATTTTTTAGTTTGTAAGTCAAACTTTTCAATCATATATGTGATTAGACCTGTCATTTATATGATCTAACATACTTATTGGGCTTTTAAGGCACTGAAACAAAGATAGGAGTCTTAAATGGTTATTAATGTCACCACAACAATACCAACAATGGATGAAAAAGTAGAATTTGATAACCGAAATGTTGGAAGGTTATAGTGCTTGATGAAAATGTGACATAAAAGGACCACTGTATAGGATAGCGGCATCTAGCAATGAAGTTGCAGACTGCAACCATTTGAAAAAAGCTCTGCCTTCCAAGCATGTAATTGCAACTACAGTGGCCGCAATACTCACAAACAAACAAAAAAACCTGCAAAAGGCCCTATCTAGAGCCAGTGTTTGGTATGTCCATTCTGGGCTCCTGTAGAAACGTGGCGGTTCAACATGGCGGTCTCCTGGAAAAGGTCCCGCTTCCTCTGTAGATAAAAACGTCTCATTCTAAGGTAACAAAAGCCTTACGATTCTTATTTTCATGAATATTATATTCCAATAGATCCTCCTAAA
>NW_023339807.1:18124272-18130782 GCF_004916995.1 Morone saxatilis | reverse complement strand
GATTTGTCGTAATGGCCCCTCTCTGTGCTAGCAATCAACCTCACTCTGTTTATCCACACATAAGCCCCCTGATCCATCTCTGTCTGCGCTCCCCCAATCTACATATCCGCCACTGTACTCCATTCCTCTGGTCCTGATGCAGGGCCATTTGTTGGGGTGCTGGTGGATGCCTCTCTATCAATCTGAGTGTCATTAGGGAAGCTGAGGAGGAGGAAGGGGCCTCATTGTCATCAAAAAGGGGGATTGTCATGAGACGGGAGGATCGCTCATTTTGGAAAAGTTATTAATAGGCGAAGTGCAAGGATACGTTGGTGCAAAGATGGTTTCATGTGTCCAAGGATCACTCATTATCTCTCATCAAATAAAGTATGTTGATGGGTGCTTAGAACAAACCCCAAGAGTGAAGGAGATTAATTCATTATTGTTGTAATTTTGGGGTGGGGGAATGCTAAAGTACTGTGACTCTTGTAATGTGATATAAACTCATTTAGCTAAACTCTCTTGGGGGCAGTTTGTTTATTGTTTTGCATTCACTTATACCCCCATGGGTGTAGTGTTTAATGCACCAGTGGTGGAGTAATCCGAAGAGCAACGCTTGTGATGACACCAGAGGCCTTTGTGACGGGAACCATTGATGTGAGAGCCTTTTAGAAAACAAACTGGTCAAGCAACTTAACAGCAGTGCCCCTTTTGCACAAACATATACAGTCCAAAGTCTAGCTGAAGCTAATGTGGGGCTTCGGCAATCTGAGTTGTTCAACATTACATTACATTAGATTAGATTGGAGTTGTGCTAACGTATAGCTTCACAGTCAGAAAAGACAGAAGAAAGCAACAGCTCATATGGGCATGCAAGTATTTTTTTAGCACAGAGCATAAAAAAATAAAAATCATCCAGGCAGGTCAGTTCCAAAAATTCTCCGTCTGTGTAATATACCACACCTTCTATTTACAAACTCAATTTGGAAGAGACTGTCCTAACAAAAACAACAGCATTAGTTGTTTCAGCAAATTCCCAATAATGAAATTTGTTCATGTTCAAGTCATAAACACTTCTAGCGGGTGAAGGAATTATGACTCTTTGTCCGTCTGAGGCAAATAGTATGACATTGTTATAGATCCATAAAACGTTGGACTTTGACATGGGATGCTACAAATCGTTTCCAGTTTTCCAGTCAACACAAACATGTTCATGATTGCTGCCCAACCCTAACCAAGTTGCTTTTGTGCTTAAACATAACCAATCTTTAAATGTAGTGTAGTCTTTAAACGCTTTGATTAGTAAAAAATTGTGTAAGACGCTGACAAATGATGACGTCCTTCCAATCGGGGTATCAGATCAGTAAGTGTTATTTCTGGAGGGCAGTTACAAAAGATATGAAAAGATTTTATAGTTTAATTTGGAGGAGTTGGTGCAACTTTTTTTAATCGGAGATTCTTCTAAGTAATTTTCAGACCACGTTGTGCACACATACATACATGCAGGACAGTACGCACATACATGCACTGACAACCCCTCAGCCAGCTCGGTGGGGATCTACCTGAAGATTAACTCAATGAGCTTTCTCACCAACAACTCCACTTGACAGCACGCCTTGCTTGAGCCATTTTGTACCCTGTGAGAAAGGTTTGCACTTTCTCTCAGCTCTCCCCCCTCCATACCTCCTAGAATGTTCATTGCCCAGAAAATAATTTCTCTAGTCATTTTAGCGCCTTTGTGAGCGGCAATCAATTTCTCTTCTCTTCATGATGGTCCCGCGTGTGGGCACAGAAGTTTGACCTTCTCTAAAAGATCTATCAATTTATCCGTCCATCCTGCAACCTATCCATTAATGTTTTCATCTTCCCCTGTTGTCTTTTTTCGTCTCTGGCTGCTGACTGTTGGGTGGTAAAGTGGCTTTAAGCTTATGTGCTCTTCAAGACCTAGTGAGTGTCTGTTTGTGCAATTATACCTCAGTCTAAGAGCTGGACCAAAATCAGCCAGTGGAGAAAATGATGGTAATTTTGACTGAGGAGAATATGCACTTAAGACAAAGGAAAGGGAAGCCCATTTTAAGCATGGTGACGATTGTGAACCCTGGGAGGGGACAAGGTCGGGCTAAGGCTAAATGACATATCACATTACCAGCTAGGGGTCACCCAATTTCTCCCAATCTACTAGCAGCATTTATATGGCAACAGCTCTGTTAAAAGCTATATATATGAAAAGCAATGTCTAGTGCACTGGTTCTCAAACTACGGTACCTGTATCCCTGGTGGTACACGAGCTGCCTCTAGACGTACACAGAAGAATCTCTGAAATATTTTTTAAAAATGAAATAAATTAACCTGAAGACATATAATACTATCAAAATACTACAAAGTTTAAATGAAAATACATAAACGACGGGATTGCTGAAATGTAATTTTAAATAAGTTTTGAATTTCCTGTAATATTTTGTTTCCATACCAGTCACATTCACGCACATAACGCATGCATACATCAATGGTTAGTTAAAAGTCAAAATGTGATTGCAAGATAGTAAGCAGCGGTAAACTTAATGGTTAAAAAACACTGCAATCGTGTCTCCAAACACAAACTATTGGGAAGAGAAATGTGGACAAGGAGTAGCCCTTTTCCACCAAATTCCATTCAGGATTCAACAGTCAACAATAAATAATCTTGAACCTGCCTCCTGCGTGAACCGTCTGAATAGGGTCGGCCTACGCTATTGTATTTTTAACATCGGTTGCCATTGGCCGATGGTGGTACTTGGAGAACCTAATAATTTTTGAGGTGGTAGGTGGTGGAAAAGGTTTGAGAAACACTGGTTTAATGGGAATCAGTGCTAACATTAGCAAGCTGGGTCAATTAGAGGGCGGAATATAAACAGCAAAACCTCACAAATGTTGAAAATTGGTGTGTTGGAGCTGACAGCTTAAATCACTGGCTGTTGGTAGCCGATGCTATGTGGGTTTGTTTAAAAACAGGAAAGAAACATCCTCTATCAACGTTCATAATCCATACAGTATGAGTTCTCCTGTCATTAACGCACCATGGAAGTAGACAGTGCAATGGCTCTCAGATGTCAAACTCTGCCATGGGAAACGCCCACCTAGAGGCTTGAAGCTTAAAAACGGATAAAAACAGTTTTATCCTCTTTTGAAAATTACACACAATAGCTCAAGTATGATAATAATTTAGATTTTCTTACACAAAAAATGGAGAAGACAAGACTGTGTGCTTGGTCTTCAACCAGAAGATGATGTCAGCAGTGGACGGACATAAACATAAAAACTGATGACAGTATTAGAAATTCTACATTTGTTTTCTCCGGCTGAGGATAAACTACCTCTAAGAAATACGGATGAATTTATCAGTAAGATGCACGTCATCTTTGACCACATAATGATGTAGTCTAAAAGGGTGCTCCTTGCTTTCTGTGTCAGTCCCACTGGGAGAGAGCTGACAACATAAGGAGGTCCCAGGCTCTGTGAGAGGGGTCGTGACCCCAGGAAGTAAAACCAGGTTAGGAAATAGTGACAACTGCCTCCTCTCTTCCTGTCTGGAACATACAACAAGGCTTTTTGGACAGATAAATTATTTAGGCCTTGATAAAAGAACTTTGCTTTATGCTGCATCTATGTGAGGTTCAAACGAGACAAAATTGCGTTAATTGTTAAAGTGTTCCTCTCTTTATAATGCAGACATAATCCTTTTAAACTGATGCTGTTTAATCGCTGCTTTTTGTCTCTGTTGAACTGTCAGCTAAAGAGAACTTTGGCTCTGCAAAGCTTCTCTCCATGGGCCTATTCTCCTGTATCCTCTACATCTCACTGATCCCTTTCTTTTCCTCTCTCCCCCCGCTAACCCTTTTCTCCTCTCGTCCCCTCCACCTACCCAGAGCCTTTCCATTCTCATCTCTCTCCCTCACTCGTTTTCCCTTTCCCTCATTCACACTCTTCTCTCTGTCCCTTCCAATCTCTCTCCTCCTCTCGCTCCCACTCTCTCTAGCTCACAGGACAGTATTATATATTCCAGTCTCATGCTTTGCATGATTTGGGCAATAGATGAAGCCATATCCCTCTCTCCTCTTCGGGCTCTCCCCTCCCTCTCTCTCTCGCCTTGTTGTTTAATGTTTCAATTTGGAGGAAGCAAACATTCAATCAGACAGATTAACTGTTTAATGCATGTCATCAGTCAAACTGTCTACGAGAGGGGGGCCCCTCGGCCTGGCGCTGCCTCCCCCCCCCAACTGCCGCTACGTCCTTCTCACTCCCTTGCTCTCCCCGCGCACACTGTCTACTCTCATATAGACAGGCCCATCCAGGCTCCAGCCTAGACGCAGAGGCATCTGCACACACACACATCCACACAAGTACAAAAGCACATATATTTACTCATGCACACACATCCACAAACACAGACATATACATGAAACGTACACTGGCAAGCACGGACACACAGTCATATGCTTGATCATATACTTAGACAACCATATACGTATGCATGAAAAACCTCATGCTGATATCCATATCAATATAGTTTAAATGAAGCAGAGACTGCATTGAGACACCTGCAACCAAAATAGAAAATGTGTGTGTGCGCATGGTTCTAAGGTACTTGGATTACGTGAGACATTCCATGTAATTCCAATGCCACATATACTGTTGTGCTAAAGGACACATCCACTGATTCACTTACGATTGTGAAACTGCTTTACACAATTAAGTCATGCTCTCTTAACAGACAACACACATGCTCACACATACATTCTCTTTCTCCCTCACACACACACACACACACATCCCACAGGCCAGTGGATAGGGAAATCAAAGTGACACGGAGGTAGAGCAAGGGGGAGTGAGAGATTAGAGGAAATGAAAAGAGTAAAGAGGAAAGAGGGAAAGAGGGAATGGGAGGCTGAGCATGCTGCAGATGGAGTAGACTGTAAAATAGGGAGTGACGCTCACACTGAGTTTATACATGATACTGTATGAATTCAGGATGAGGACCTACAGAATGACATTCATGACGACAGCCTGAAACATGATTGGGTTTATCACATCAACTTATTATTACATTGCCTGCAGTGAATGTCCAATATATCTATCTTTATCAATAAGTATGAACGACATCCATCAAGCTATCAGCACACTATTCCCAAATCTGTCATCATGCTTCCTCTTATTCTCAGTAATGGTTTCTTAAAACTGACTTTTCGCTTCGACAGAACAGTATCACCCTTTAGTTTGCACATGCACACCTGAAACACAGTCAGCCGCCAATGTCACCCACGACACAAATCCCTAATCCCCTACAAAAGGTTCAGCCTATGAGTTGCCCACAGAGCAATTATTTCAATAATATATTTTTTTTTTCGTAATATTTCCAAGGAAGTGTAGGTTCCATTGTGTCAAAATATTTAAATAAATTACTGTGTTGCACTTTTAGATTTTCAAAATGTATCAATTAATTGTTTTCGCTTGTTTAGGCGAGCTGAATAAATAAACTCTCAGTTCATATCAGTAGATTTCTCATAAGATCCTTCAGTGTTAACACTACGACAAGAGAAAAAATAACTTCCACAACCGTAATACTACTTTCAAATCAAACTGGTATATGAAAATGACTAAAGGTGAAAACACACACAGCTATTCTAGCTTATTCTATTGAAAGCATCAATTTAACATTCATCAACTATACCGGGTGGCCCCCACAATTCTCTCCCTTTAGTTAGCCCTCACTCTGAAAAAGGTTGGAGACTCCTGCTGTAAAGCTTCACGTGCCAAAACCAAGAAGGCTCTACTAAAGTGTAACAGCCTTATAAGGTTTCTGACCGGCTGCTTCACACACTGCCTCCCTCCATCATTTTCTTCTCCACCCCTCTTTGTTTTACTCTCCCTCTCATTCATTTTTATTTTATCTCCCGGTGCTGTGGAGCATCTCGTGTATCTCCCTCTCTCCCCCACTCTCTGACCACAACGCAGAGGGTGGCCAAACCTGGTAAGTATTGACAGGGAGCTCCAGTGACACGGAGAGAGCCAGTCAATGCCCAGACACCCAGGGCAGGGGTCAATGACAAAAGGTAGGCCGCCTGGAAAGAGGGAGCCCGGGAAGGAGGGAGAGAGAAGAGGGGAAGGCAGTTGATAGATGGCGAGGCACAAGAGATATGCGGCGAGATAGTATAACTTTGAGGAAAGATAAATACAAGGTGAAAGAAAAAAGCACAGAGGAACATGCCAGACAGAGGAACAAAGACAGATGAAGATGAAAGAACAAATGATGAAAAGGTGGTTTATATTTCAAAGATGGCAAACAAGACAATATCTAATGAGGGTTTGACATTTAGCTAATGCTACATTAAAAGAGATCAGAGCCACGGATCAAGTTAATGTGAATAGTGGTTAGAAAATGTTTTGAAAAAATTGTAATTGCAGACAATGAGTTCAATTCTAATAGGTGCGACCGGAAACTGGAGAAGACAACATGGAAGTTCAAGACTAACTGCGACGCAGGGAATGGGTGAG
>NW_023339807.1:18122529-18124252 GCF_004916995.1 Morone saxatilis | reverse complement strand
TTCCTCTGAGACCGTGGATGGGACAAGTGAGATAGGACGTTAGACTAGGATTAACAGACCTGTATCAGCAAACACACACACACACACACACAGTGTGTTTGTGTATTGACACAGAGAGAGAGTGTCAGTATGTATTGAACGGCGGGAGGTAAGTGAGCCCTCCTCTTCTGCCCATCCCCTCCTCCATCTCTCCTTCTCTCTATCGGATATCAGTCCCTTCTCCTCTAATCATTTCCTTCCTTTTGGCCCTCTCCTCTTTCTAATGCAATTATCCCTCATTCCTCCTTTCCTTCCTCTTTCCCTCGGTTTCTACTACTTCCATCCTTCTCTACCCATTGGTACTTTTCTGTTTTACTTTGTAAGATTTTCTGTTTCTTTTCCCCCTTTTTTTGTTATCTCGTCAGTCATGTTCTGGCTAACAACACTGTGTCTACCATTGTCAGTTGTACTTATTGTTCCTCCTTGTTTACTCTTACCTGGCTCTCTCCTTTGTTTTGATCTTTAGTGATCAGTCTCCCGTAGCCTCGGTGTGTGACAAAAAGGTTCTTATTAATCAATATCACTCTCCAAATGTGATAACATTCTTCTCCGAGCCTCTGCAATATGGCAAAGAGAAACATACATAATACTTGTGAACAAAGGGGTTAGAAAAAAATAACCACCACTTCATGATCAAAGACTTTGCGGTGAAAAGGGAGGTTAGATTAGGTTGCCTGGCCAATAACCATATTTGTCAAAGCTGTATAATACACGTACATGTCCATCACATCCGTTTCATTTTACCTTGCTGCTACCATCAACATTTGTTGGTTAAGTTTCAGATTGGTATATTTTGTCCATATTTTCAAGACTTTTTCTCTAGAAGAGTTAAATCATTTTGCTGTTTTGTTTACTGATACACATTTTTTTTAACAAATAACTTGGCTTTGTTTGAGCTTTGCGTCAGTCTCATGTTATTTTGAAAACTCACTATATCAAAGTGGTTTAATTGTCAAACTTGAATTTAAGCTGGAAATATTTCTGCTAATTGCCTTGTATCTAATGTGATACACCTTTGTAGCAGTGTTTGTAATTTCCATTAAGTTATTTAGAAGGTTTAAGTCCTGTTGCATAGTTAGTTTACACGATTTCACCTGGACCTGGAGAGTCAAACAAGTGACTGACTGTGCATTTTAAAAATACACACAATGGAGAAAGATGTGTCCCGTTAACACATTAATAGAGACCTTTTTCCTTGGCCTCAGGCTATGATCCTGTTAACACTTTCAACTCACTGTGAAGTGTCTGCAGGTTATTTTGGTTTCAGGTGATACATCTGCGGGCCTCATCATCTCACCTTTGCAGGGGTAGGAAAAAGCATGCCCCCCTAAAGTGACAGCAAGTGGAGATCTCATCATATTCCTGGATCAGCCCCAAATCCACCAATAGTGTATCCCTGCTAAGAGGGATAACTCTTTATACAACAGTGCTCGACATTTCCCCTCAGATATATTTGTTTAAAATAAAATTAGGAACAGGCCGCTAAGAGGAATTTGTCTGATCTGAGGTAGGTTACAACTAGAACTGATTGAGTTAAAAGATGGAAAGATCATATCCTCTCCTCAGCAGAGTATAACACTCTTGGCTGCAAATGCCCAGGGCCCTTCTCATCTGAGAGGTGGAGATTGGTTTGTCTCTCTGACAGTTTACCTTGACACTATTCCCTCTCTCTCCCTCTCTCTCT
>NW_023339807.1:18120013-18122486 GCF_004916995.1 Morone saxatilis | reverse complement strand
TCTCTCTATCTCTCCCTCTCTCTTCTCCCTCTCTCGCACACACAGGCCTGAACACACCTGTGGAACAAACATAACTCCCACTAATTGTGGATTGCGGTGGTGTGAACAGGTAACCCTACAGTGAACTGTACCACAATCAGTTTTACTTCATCAGTGATCTATCTCTAAAGGTGCACTAATTTGCCACTCCTCTCCTCGTGCAGAGTTATTAGGTTGCTCTTCCGTTCTGTTCGGCAACACTTCATTTCTCCTGTTAGGGTTTACGGGCAACCCCCCACGTAGGAAATTTTCAAAGCGGCGGCGGGGAGAGAGGTGGGGCGGGGGGCGATATTTCACAACAAGCACATTGGCAGACAACCACCTTTCCTCGTAAATTTGTGAGCCTCGCTTCCTGCATGCCCCGCGCCCGGTGCTCTGCCGGAAACAGATGGTTCCCGGAATGTCCTCGAGCAGAGTTCTGAAGAGCTGCTAGTAGCCCGAGAGGCGCGTGAAGGAGGGAGGGAGGGAGGAAGGGGCGCGCGTTGTCTCTCCGACAAACTTCTGCCTCTCTCTCTCCCTCTCTGTAGCTCTCTGTCTTCCTGCTCGATTAGGATACTTAATAATAGTTCAATATAATTATACTGTCAAACAGTACAGCACTTAAAGTAGCTTCATTTCGCTGTTATTTTACTCACTCAACTTTATCGCATTGAAAAGGTATTACAGCAAAGAGCCCCATTATACCGATTTTTATGAGAGGTTATTTGGTGTAAACCTGTTATATAATCTGCATTAAAGGATGTGCTGTCACAAAATCCTCTGAGACTGTGTGCATATCTAGAGGGGGTTGGGGGGCGGCGAGTTTAACAACAGTGAACCCGTCAGGATGAGTTGTGGTTTTCGGTTCGTTCGGTTATGGATGGGCGTTTATATAGTATTTTATTAACTTAGCCCAAAACTGGCGATATGATAGACACATAAGGTTAATTATGCTTGAGGAGACCTACAAACAAATTAAAAAAGGGAGTTTGGCTGGCTGAAAACAGTGTGTCGATCGGGGGGGTTTCAGCACCTTGGACAGCGGACATGTGTCCACTGTGGCCCCGGCGCTGTGGCGTTGCTCAGCAAATTCAGCACCACGGACAGCGAAGCGAAAAACACCATGAGACCCTGTGCTGAAACTGCCCCGATGTGATTGCAGTACTGAAGTGGTCTCAGTTCTGGGAAACACTGTAGGCCACATCCAGGCTTGTGATGATAACTGTGTGCACTGATGCAAATAAAACCTATGGTTCTGGTTACAAAGTCAGATGAAGGGAGAGGACACGTTGAGACTGTGTCAGAAACGTTTTGATCTTTATACCCAGCTGGCTTTTTAACCCACAAACAGTGGAAGTAACATTTTCTCAATTACCCTTTTGTACTAGTATTTCCATGTTATAATACTTTCAGAGGCATATATATCACTCTTTTACTCCACTACTCTTAAAGTCATTGTGGAGATCAAGATTTTTCAAACAAAAATATTATCATCTTGAAAAACTGTTACACATTAATCTACCTGACCATATATATTTAACAGTTAAAATCAACTCCACTACGACCAGCTGAAACATTAAAATTGTGGTTATATGTTAACGCATGATTGATAGTAAACCCACTACTGTAGTATATATGACAACACTCTGGAAAGTCAATTTTGGTGATAATACTTTTGGAATTTGACTTGACTTTTAGCCAAGTACCTCACAGCATGATGCTTCCATTCTTCCACCACTGCATAACAAATTGCTCAAAAATATTTAGTGCAATATGGCCATAGTTTCCACCCCTAAAAGTAGCCCATAACTGAATTCAAAATCTTGGTCAAAAGCGAGAAAACAACAACAACAACAACAACACCACCAACAACAAAGAACCCCTGGCCTATATCTCAGCCCCCGTTAATGGACTGAAAGCATCCTTTCTAATTAGCCCGCTGTAATCCGCAGCTCATCCCTGTCTTACGCCCCACTTGTCCTACACCCGATACTTTGATCCAGACTTGGCTCCACCTGACGATCCGGCCCTTTGTTATAGAGCACGCCAGGGCTAATCTCACTGACCCGGCGCAACCTTGACCACCCACTCCCCCGGCCTTGGGCTTGGTTCACCGCCGCCCCGGACACACAACACTTCCCGGGAGAAAGAAATAGAGGAGACCCGAGAGACTGAGAGAGAGAGAGAGATACCCTTCTTGATCGTTTCATCAAACGCGTCCCCGCTGCGAGAGCATGTGCGCGCCGCCGACCGCCCACTCGTCCCAGCAGCGGGGATAAGGGGGAAGTCGATGCAACAGCGCCAACACAGTCAATGATCCATAAACAGGAGCCAATAGGCGAGGGGGTAATGAGGGACTTCATTTGAACTTTATGTAAACAATAAGGAGCAATACTCGTTGGGGAATGGGGTAGATATGAAGGTTGTAACCTAGATGGATGGACAGTAAAAGCAC
>NW_023339807.1:18116265-18119913 GCF_004916995.1 Morone saxatilis | reverse complement strand
CCACCACCACCACCCATCCCCACTCCACACTTGCACGCTCACACGCACGTGCAAGCCAGGCAAGTTTGGAATGACACAAAAGATATCCTATTTGTCATGCGGACTAATATTATATATTATGGACCTAATTGTTTTTGCACATTGCTTCACGCACACACACACGGGCACCCATCAAATCTGAACGCGGCTGCTTTATTTTGCCACTTAATGTCTTCCCGATCGATCACTGTTCTAAGGATGTTATCAATAATTTGAAAGCTTGATTAACTTCAACGTTTCCATAACAATTCTACCACGTTTATCCTCTCTCGAATTTTTAATTAACGCTTGCTTAATTAGTTCGAGATCGTTTGCGAGTGAGATACTTTATTTTAAGGGGGAAGGGGGGTGGGGGGGAATTAACATAAAAATCTCTGCTGATAAATTGATATATTATCAGGAAAGAAATGTTGTAGGAATTTCTAGGCGGAACGAGTCATAAACACACATCCATCAAAATAAGACAGCTTGAGACAATGTATAATTCTTTGGCAGTATTTTTTAATTATTTAATGACTACACTATTCTAATTTCTCCAAATAATGAGGGTGTAAATTCCTTCTGCCTAAATCATTCATAGACAAAGAGACCGATTTATAACATGTAGCATAAACAGGAAACCAATTTCCTCAGGTGACAAAGTATTTTAAGGAGCAGTCAGCCTGGTAGCTGGGTAGGTCTTGAACTTGCTCAAACCGGTATCATCCTGCAAGTTGTGACTTTTTTAAGGGTACAAATGTAGATGTTTGCCCAAAAACAGCAGAAAATCCACCGAAATTGTTGACATAAAATTCTGTATATTTGTGTGGCAATTGATCCTTAAATACAAGTGGTAGGCTGCCATGTAAACTATTGAATGACTAAAAGGCATTTTAATTAGAGTGATTAGTTAAGGAATCAATGAGCTGGCACTAGCAGAACTCACAGGGAGACCTGAGATCAGCTAATGGAGCAGTAGAACACTAAAGTAAGCTTTAACACCACTGCTTTGACTACAACTCCTTTTGTTATTGGCTCGTTCCTGCAAGTGTAACCTTCAGATTCTGGAAGTTAGGGATTTTGTAAAAAAAAAAAGTCATTCAAGTGCTCTACAAAGCTAGCAATAAGTATTCTAAATAGTGGTTGAAATCTGTATTCTTTTTAGAGCCTTTTCTCGAATGTATTAGACTAAGAGATCATGCAGCTGTTTATTCTATAAGAGCTATGTGTGATTCTCACTGAATTCAGAATTTTTATGCATGCCATACATCACAGATCCAGTGTGTTTAGGAGTCTCTTTGCATATAAACTAGGAAATGGGGAGTGGGAGTGTGTGTATTGGTTGCTGCCAGCTGCCATGCAGCCTCCAGGTTGTTTGGTGAAAGTGAGGGTGTGATTTCCCCAGACCCTGCTCTCCGGGGACGCCTGGCTCCCCCTGCCATCTCCCCAGAACCCCAACGGTTAAACGGACAGGTCATTGATGCACACACACCCACACACATGCACACACAACCTCCCTGTTTGCCTTTCAATCTCCTCTCCCTAGATGGGCCCCCACTGTCGTATAAAGGCCACATTTCCCTGGTCATTACTGGCAAGTCACTGAGAACTCACCTCACTGTATGCACAATAATCAGATCAAACCTGGAATTACCGTCATTAGAAATATTGCAGGAGGCGAATCATAAGGAAACGACCTCGTGAATAATAGCCTACACTGCCAATGAGAGTTGTAATTGTAAATCTGATTCTACCCCTCAACCTCATGCTGTAATGAGCACCCGGCATTGTTTAAATGACTCAAATGAAATTGATGCCGATTCACCAAGCATGAATGACAGCTCATATGAAGATGTGTGCTGGGAATGAGATATGATGGGGGGGGTGTGTGTGTGTGTGTGCACATTTTGGTTGTGTGTGTCTGCATGTGCGGATGGCAGCAGCCCTTGAATGGGGTGTTTAACAGTGGTATTAATAATCTCCATGATCTATGAGCTCGTCTGATGTCACTCAGCCATTAGAGAGACCGTCTCTCTGTGTTCTCCACACCTCGTTTCCTCCCCCTTGCCCGTGTCGGCCTCCCAAAATAATTGTGTGTTAATGGGTAAGGAGGAGGGGTAGGAGGGGTGCGTATGAGGGGGATTAGAGCCTGAGGAGGGAGGATAGAAGGATTATCAGGGAGATGGGTCACTGTTAACAGAGGAGATGATGAGGTGTGATGACTGACCCTTCCCAGTCACAGAGAAGGTGGAGGAGAAATGTGGCCGTAATTATATGACAAACATTGTGTTGGAAGAAACTATGCAAAATAAACAAAAAAAGTGGTAGGAAAGAGACCTTCTAGGACAAGATAGATGTGAGTGGGTGATAATGAGAGAGTAAAAAGTAATAGTTTGCCTGTATTCCTGTGAGATGGGGAGATCCAAAGCCAGGTGAGGTACCCTAAAGCCATTTACAGGTCCTAATCTGGGTGGAATGAGCCGTAAGAGGAAGAAGGAACTAAAGTACACTGACTAACAGGTCTCCCCTGACCCCTTTCCAACTCCCACTCTCCCACCACTACTTTTCCTCTCCCTCGTTTCCTCTCTCTTTCCAACCCCGCTTTCCACCACTTCCATCTACAAAACAAAGTTGTCTGGCATTGACGGAACCCTAGAGGCTGTCAGCGAGGAAAGGTGGAGTCACCCTCAGCCAAGAGAAAGAGGTAAGAAAGTGAATGAGGGAGAGTGGGAGAGAAAGGAAAGAGGGGGAGTGAGGAGATTGAAGCGTTTCTAATTTAAATAAACCCTTTGGCAGACTGAAACTGGCAGCGAGCTTCCCCTTTGCTTGCAAGGAAAAGAGGGTGAAGAAAGGAAAAGGGGAAAAGAGGGAGGGCAAAAGGAAAGGAGAGATAGATAGATGGATATAGAGATGTCTCCATGCTGGTTTGCTTATCCGCATGGGAGAGTTAGAGGCCAGAGGATGGGGAATGGGGGAATATAGAGAGTGAAGTGGAATAAGATAGGGAGCTAGATGGAGGAGAAAGAGAGGGGACACAAATAATGGGGAAAAACACTGACAAGCTACAGGGGTTAAGGGAGGGGAGAATAGGAAAGAGCTGTGAAAGTTAGGTAATAGAGAATTGCGTGTGTGAATAGATAGAGGTGTGATCCATCTATTGGGAAGAGTTCATCCATCCTCCCCCTGTGTAAGAAACACACACACACACAAGGAGAGAAAGCAAAAGAAAGTGAAACAGGGTCTCACAGCAGTGGGTCCGATCAGTCTCATCTCATCAAAACTTGGCTGAAGTTTTTTGGATGGATCCCAGCTCCAATCTACTTGAGCCACCACGCTCTTCTCCGTCACACTGTCTCCCCCTGTCTGTCCCTTCGGCTCGTCACAGCAGCGGCCTGCTCACCGGGCTATACACTCCTAATAGGCTGCCATGGAGAGAGGAGCTGCAGCAATAGAGGTTGTAATCTAAAGTCTCAGTACTGAACGCCAGAGGATGCCCATTTTGTTTGTCTGCTGGTTGTTTTGTTGGATGGGTAAGAGGTAACAGGCAAACCATATAGCTTGGAGATTCAGAGAGGAGAAGTTGCTCCCGAAACACTGAAGAACTACAAAACAACAATAACAACAACAAAA
>NW_023339807.1:18084542-18116165 GCF_004916995.1 Morone saxatilis | reverse complement strand
AACGTTTGTGTAAAAAAGGACTTGTTTATTGCTGAAATCTGCATATTTTTGGCTCAGTAGGCAGAGCAGGTCGTCCACTAACCGCAGGGTTGGCAGTTTGATTCCCTGTCCATGTGTCAAAGTGTCCTTGAGCAAACCACTGAACCTCAAGTTGCTCCCCGGGTGTCCACGGCTTCACACTGCTCCTAGTGTATATGGGTCAAATGCAGAGGTCACATTTAGTTTTCATGTATGCAAATGCTATGAAATGACAATAAAGGCTAAAGGCTGAAAGGCTGTAGCCCTGGTTCTTCTCCTTAAAACAATATAATATAGATTATTTTTTTTAAATATATGGGTTTATTAACATCACACCTCTCCTTCTCAGCATGCATAGTAGAATTTACTTTATTACAGACCTCTGATTGGATGATTGAATGATTGAGGCAGGTCCTGTGTGTAAATATATGAAGTCTTGTCATGCTGCCTATATAAATGATGAAAGTCATGTAAACCAAAACATTGTGTAAATATACAATACTTTTTTCAGCAGTAAACAGGAGAGTGTGCAAGACTCCTTTTACCTTTTTCTTTTTTGAAGAACCAATCCCCTTTCATGGGAGGCCAGTTCTACCAGGTGAGCTACCAGAGCGCTGCATATGAACAACTTGTTAATGTTGTACCCGGTAGAAGTAGAGTTAATTTGAACAATATCGTATCAGAGTTAGACCGATACCGTCTAGATCTGTATAGGCACATATGTCGACCAACAACAAACTGCAGTATGAAATGCCAAAGATGCGTTTGCAGTACAATACAAAAACTGTGACGCCATTACATAGTTTGCCCACCAGAGAGCACTGACAACTTTATTTTTAACTAAAAAATGTCCCACTCAGCACATATCTTGGTTACAATGCTTAAATAACAATAATTTATATATTAGTAAATATAATTTATAAAGTGACAAGCGACTAAGACTAAGGCAAATATAATTTTGTATATTCAGAACTCTTAATTATCTATATTAATCTAAAAAATCCCTAGAAGTACCCTAGAATTGTACTATAATAATAACATTATACTAAATTATATTTACAATCAGATACGTGAGGCAACAACTACGACACTATGTACAACAGCTTACAGCCTATGCTAGTCGAGTTGAAGAGGTTGATAAAACTGTAGGGTCTCTGTGCTCTGGGTATCCTTGGGGGGTTTACCCTTCCACGGCAAACAGGACTGATGGCCGACCCACCCGGCAATATGACTTGTTCACTCAGCCCCTCAAATATCAGTGTCTCTATTTCAGTCGCCACATCTGTTATTGTCTGATTCTTAAGAAAAAAGTGGCTGAGCAGGGTATAATGAAATCAAAGCCCAACACACACAGTCAAGAAGCCCCTGGTAAGAAACACACTGTGTCAATATTAATCTCTCTGACAGAAAGTCGAAATATGGCATCTGTCACACATCATCTTCCCTCTCTCCTGTCTTTCTGCGGAGTGGAAAAAGATGGAGAGGAGGTGCTTTTGGTGGGAGTGAAGAGGGGGAAGTTGTTGGAAATTGAGGACATGGACCAGAAAGGGCAAAGGACTCTGGGATTTTCAAGAAATATTTAGTTGTTGTTTTGTCTCCTTGCATTTGGTGTGGCATGCATTGGAAACATTCAAACCGTTAGTAAAATAAAGTTTTAAATGAAAAAATATTTATTACAAAGTCCTGAATTAATATTGGAGCAGATGTCTGAGAACTGGACTAAATTGAAATTATGTAATAGCTCAAAGAGTATATGTTGCAGGTTTAATGTCAGTCTTTGAGACCAATTTCTTTGACTAAGTCTCAAAAAAGCAAAACTGATTTCCCTGCCACTGGGAGTGAGCCAATAATCAATACACAGTGATTACAGTATGTATCTCAGTAATCAAATACATCTTGTGCATTGCTGTTGGCTGCAGCTTCAGTTTTGATACTACCACTGGATACTGGATTTAAACTGACCTGCTCCTTTTAAAAAATATTTTTGGTGGAAATCCTTAAAGCACACAACAATGGGGCTCAAACAACAGATACAACATTGTTCTATTTTATTGCAAGTTAGATATTTGTCTTATCTTTATTGTGAGGAAATTTGGTGCATTTGACAAAAATAGTAGATAGAATAAACTATGTTTTCTTTACACTGACATTTTTAATGCACATAATAAAAATAAATATGTCTGGTGACAGTCTATAATTTTATTATCAACCAATTAAAATACCAAATCCATGTATGAATTTTGTTGGTATGGTTGTATAATTTGTTCCTCTGTGCTATAGAGCTCCATTGTAGTACACAACTATTAAAACGAGTCATTCCACATACAACGGATTGGTGCTGTAAAATACTCACTAGAGCAGCAAATTCACAGCCAAAAATATAAAATATTTTTACTCTTGTTTGAGCATCGTTTGCTAATAATTACAAATTGAGTTGTTGTAACATGTTGAGACAGACTACCACACTGCCAGCATTATGCTCTATTAACATACCATTTAATGACAATGTAAGTTTAGACAACTACATTTTCTAATCTCATGCCTAACTAGCACATGTATATGTATTAAAAAAATAGTTCACAGTAATGTGACCTCCAGATCATTTACAAGTACATATCTGGAGTGCATATTCAAGGTCAAAGTGTTAAAAGCAACAAGTCCAAGTGAGACATGAGCTTCCCGACTGTAGGGCAGCAAAACTAATGTTACACTCATAACAAGATGCTTAAAGGCAGCGACCCCAACATAAGATCTCTTGGTAATGAGATATAAAATGATATTTCATCAGTTTTCCCATGCTTGAGGTTTTTCCGGCCATGCACATCCGCTGTCCTTTATCTATCCTTCAATCATCCAGGACTCTCTCCCCCTTTTCAGCCTGTTATCTTTTTCTCCCACTCATTTCACCCAGAACACTTTCCTTTCTTTCATCCTCTATCCATCTGCTTCCTATTCCTCCCACCTCTCTTCTTCCTCCTCTTCCTCCCTCTGCCTCTCTCTGTCTTTTGGACATTTCTCTTAGTCCTTTCGATATCCCTCCACACTGCCTCTCCACCCCCCTTTCCTCCCCTCTTTCCCCTGTGATGAATGAGTCTGTCTGCTGGGTGCAGTTCATATTTACTGAGCAGGGGAGCGCACACTGTCAGTCTCTCTCGCCCTCCACATCTCTATCCCTCCACTAAAGAGACAGAGAGAGCAAGAGGTTACAGTGGGATGGCAGGAGGAGGGAGGCCGTGGTCAAGAGATCCACTCCAGGAGTCACCACGATAGAAGCTAGCTTGGTGGAGAACACATCAGTCTTGACCAGTATAGTTCCTCAGTGCTAACATTAGAGGTTGTTGAGGGAGAGAAATCTTCCTTACCTCTTGACCAACCTGTCAATGTGGTGATACTAATAGGGAATAAACAGCGTCTTTCCATCCCTTTGTGTGTAACTCGGCAGCCCACTCTCAGCACTCAATGCAACACAATTTAATGGCGTTTTCTCTCTCCTTCCTTTGTGTGAGCCATGCTTTTAGGCACATTTGGACTGGAGAGGGAGAGAATGTAAGAGCCGCTACCAGCTGCAGCTTACCAAAGGCCCACAAAATACCCAGTTTCATCTACACCCACACACACTAGTGTGTTGCGGGGAGTCAAACGGTGTGTTTTGACCCGTGTGTTGACCCCTTCATGAATAAGAGGAGTGGATGTGGGCCTGCCGGAGCCCAAAGGGACAGGCCAAGAGCCGCTGCAAAGCCCTGCAGAGCCACCGTCTCTTCCCACACACTGACCTCCGAGGCCAGCCAACACCAAAACCACCGTAGCGTGACGACACCAGTGACACCCAGCGCCAACGCACACAATGTGTTCCTCTGCCAAATTGACAAAATATAGACAGTAAATACAAGGAAAATTGGATAGCTCAAATTACATTACAAAAAGAAAATCCCCTCAACTGGACTTTTATAAGATTCAGTATGGGGTAATTTAATTCTCAGACTGCAACCTAAAACACTAGCAACTGTCTGTCACAGGGGGCAGATTGAAAATGTTTTTGCCATTTGATTTTGGGACAGGGAAGGCTGAGTAAATGTAAGGTTTTATGTTTCGATTTGTGGATGATTTGCAGTAGACTCTCAGCCATCGTAGTGTATCTATATCAGCGCTGATTAAACGTAATGTCACTGTAAACATTCATATCGTGTAGCTCCATGTCAGAATCTAAAGAGGAGAGTGAAAGAAAATCAGGGGAAAATAGGAGCAGGAGGGGAAAAGAGTGGAATACTGAAAGGAGGAAAGGAAAGCATCATGCCATAATCATCTGAATATTAGGGAAAATTGGACACAGGAATGGCGAAAATTGGATATGGGAAAGATTTGTGAGGAGCAGAGAAAAGCCTGAATGCATCAAATGTGGAAACAATGACCGGTATCAAAACGGATGAAACAAATGTAGGCCTCTCTGGATAAATCACTGCTGTAAAATATCCTTTAGGAGGTTCTAAAAGCCATCGTCTGCAGACAAATGACAGGGTCAGAGGTCTTACAGAGGGAGGACTATGCGCTGGAACAACACTGTTTATGATGGAGGAGGTATGATGTTGCTTTACAATAGGACATAAAACATATTTTCTATATGCAATGCTGACCACAGGCTTATTCCACATCATAGTTCTAAAAAATTGCCCGAACTTCTGAGTGAGAAACATTTCCTGAGCTCGCCTTTTCCCTGAAGTGTCCTTTTCCACAGCTATCCATTTCCCCCTGGTGCCTCAAGAGAGGAACTACTGCTGTTTCTCTGCGGCCTTACAGGGAGAATTCATCGGCCGACTCATCTGTTTTAAAGCAGATATAGGCCTCAAACTGTGATGTATCCGGCTATCACCCGCCAGACGATGAGATACACACACACTGCACGGAAAGGGTAAACAGTAACACCTTTATTTGTCAGGATGCATTCTCTGCCGCCCTGTGTTTGTGTGCTGCAGTGCCCCCCCCTCCATCCTCCCTCCTCATCCCCGGATCATATTTGTCCATCTGCCTGCCACGCCGATGGAACATTCCAAAAACGGCTGCTGTGCAATCTATCTCAATTTTCCAAATCTATTAACTTTCTTTGTGTGGCCTGCCTCTCCTCGAGCCCGATCTTTAAAAACCGTGGTTGTTCAACAATTATGATAACTGCAACAGGGGGAATTAGAGAATCCACCCATTCATCTCTCTGCCCCTCCTCCGCACAGACATGACGCGGCTAAATGAAAAATGGACACGCTTTAAGAAGTATTGATTCCAGCTTTAAACAAAGGTACAGTCAATATTATTTACTACTAAATATATCTTTGTTATCTGTGCTGGAGTCGTAGTTACTGCTCTGTCCTCGTAATTGCGGACATAAAAATAATAGACCAATTCCCACTGAATTGACCGAGACAGGTTTGGCTGTGGCCCTTGTCCTAGTGATGCATATCCTGGGTGTAAATGAATGTGTGAGCCAGGTTTTCCTCTGATGACTGCCCTACTAGAGGTAGATATATATTCTGATCCAAACAGGAAATAAAATGCATGAGACACAGTAAGATAAAACATAAAACTGCAATGCATCTGAAAAGGCAAGGTAATCTGAAACAACAAAAAGGCCATTCATCTTCTTTCCGTTATTGTTTTCATGTATTTTATTTTAAAGATTGTGTTTTTTGTCATATATATATATATATAGTTGTTGGTTAGTTTTTTCTTAAGATGTTTCTTTCAAGATATTTCCTAAGCCTCCCGGGGTGTTCTTTTCTCATGTGGCAAATACAAGTTTTTTTGGTTTGTTTGTTTTTTCATTTTTTAAAAAGGTATATTATTTTTTGTGAGCCACTTAACCACGCAAAACTTGCCTTTGAATTTCTTATGCTAGTTGTTTATCTTTTACAGACACAGTCAGACAAATACAAAATAGATAATTTATTGGCAATTTTCAAAATATAATTTTCCAAAACTAAAAAGTAGTAAAAGGACCATGTAGCTGCAATTAAAACTTGATGAAAGTACCCTATAACAGCATATAAAAACCTCTTTCAACTAATCTAACATTACTGATTTTCATATATGCTATCAAAACACAGTTCTTAGTATTTTAAATGTATAATGATGTGTAAAAAGTAAGTACTATTGAACGTTTAACGCTGAAATGCTGCATATATATTCCTATGTTTGTGGAGTGGACTGCTGCACACTCTTTACAGGAATGAGGCATTTCACCAAAGCTGTGTTCACAGACTGGACTGTGTGGAGTTTCCTGGGTGGAGCAGAAGGACTATTTTATATGAACTGTGAGCTGCATTAAAGTGTGTTAAGTAGTAGACAGTTAAGTACTGGAGAGTACTTTGAGGACTGATATCTAGAGGACACTTCCAGGTGATGATACTTCACATGCTGCTGCCGGAAGCCACACTCAATAAAGGTGGTGTGTGGAGAAGGAGGAAACTCAAGAGTCTCCTGCAGAGACAAAGATGGAGAGACCAGTGAATAACTAGTGGACTTGACAGAATTTCCAAGTCAGGTAATAATTCATGAATATATGGTAAAAGACCAGGTAGAGAACACATCCCCCATCCATACACACTCACACTTAAAAAAACACTAAAGCACCATTTATTCATGTTTTGCTGGTCTATTTCAGTTTCATTATAAATTATTTGCTTAGTACACACATCTAACTGCACTAGAAAAAATGTTTTTTTTCTTGCATACTGCACATTTTTGCCATTATCACACATATTGATATGCCTGTCAGGACTTAAGCTGGTGTGTTACCCATAAAACAAACGGCAAAACTTATTAAATACCACTTCTGGTGTATTGCCTAGTACTAGGCTATTTATAAAAAATAAAGCAATGTTTATTTTCAACTTGGAAAAAAACAGGCAAAGTTGCTTACCTGCTTTTTATTCAGATGAAACATGAAACCCTTGGGATGATAAAGTGATCCTGATACGGTTCTCATACCCTGAAGAATTTTTCTGTAATTCAGTTCTGATTTTTTAATATGGTGCAACAACGGGAACAGTAGGAGTCTACTGCAGCAAAGACCCGGGAAGAATTTTTATTTTCTTGTCAGTAATAGGTTATCAACCTGGATCCGTGACCTTGCTGTAACTTCTATCTCTGGCAACCATACAATTTAGTTTTCTTAGTCAAAAAACCTTCAAAAGCTGAGTGTATCACAAGGAATCAAATCTTCCAACTGTCCACACAATCCATGTTGACTTCATGTTGTACTGAACAAGACAGCGACGTTTTAAACACGTTTTAAATTTAGTTATCAGTATTACATTATTTAGGATGTTTTAAACAAAGAAGACATTCATGTAAGGTTTAATAATCAATGAAAATCACATCTTCAAAACAAATCTGTTCTGGTCCAAGCAAGAAATGCAAAAAGTAAGCTTAAGAAACTCTTCAATGAAGCATCTAGCTACACTGAGGAGGGTTAGTGAAACATTAGATGTGAGGTGGCTTATTTGTTTTGCCTTTCCACTGCCTCAGCTTGTGGTGTCTCCTCATAGTGTCCAGTTAAGCATGGCTCCATCTCTCCTTTAACAAATGCTTCCAGGCCTTCAAATTCCCAATTCCCAAACTTTGTTACATGGCAGATTTCATGTGTCTCAGGGTCTGCTGGCTCCTCTTTGACTTATTTACAGCTAACATCATTCCAGCTCATGTTCTCCTGTTCCTTTTTCAACTCTTCTGTACTTTGTGCAATGCAGTTTTTAGTGCGTCCTTGTTTCTGCAGCCCCGATTGTGTTAATAAGGGTGTGTCCTTCACTGTGTGTCCTTTGGGTCTCCCAGGTCCCTTTTGGGGCACATCATTTTGTTTTTCAGGGGAATTTGGCTCTGTTTGTCATGTTTTTTTTAGGGCATCCTCATCTTCTTTTTGCAGACCTGATCATAATAATAACTCTCCTTCATTGGGCTGTAAGGTATTCTTTTTGGGCTTTTAATTAATTAGTTTTTCAGAAGAAGATTCCTGCACAGTAATGTTTTCATTTTCAGGCATCTTCTATTCTTTTTGGTAGTTTGTGGGCTGACAAGATGACTGCTGGCCAAAGATAGTTAGAGATAACTAGATAGTTCCTCATCCCCTGGTACAGTTCCAGTCTGGTCCCCTTTTGAATGAGTGGATATTCATCTTACCTGCCACAATAGTTTTCTCCTCGGTGTGTGCAGTCTTTTGAGGATGCTGAAGTCCCGTCTTGGCAGACCGGGTCATCTTATCGGCTGCCTTCCTCTTCAGTGTAGAGGAAATCGTCTATAGATAAAGAAGGCAGAAGCAGCAAGCTTACCAAAACATGCTATTACAACATACTATGCAAAAAGTAAAATAATGTCAATTTTTAATGCTCATTTTCTTTTAATCGCATGCATTTAATTCAGAATAGCAATTTAGCACCAGTAAATATTTACATTGCTGGCTATGTTTGAATACAAGTTATGTGCAAACACACTGAGGCTGTTGCTAAGTCATTATCTTATCAGTAGTTGAAACTAAGTTGGTTTGGAAATAATAATCACCCTCTCAGACTATGTCACCATAGCATTTCCTCCTTGCGTCTTGTAGATATGACCTAAATGCCATTAGAGGTCTCTGTATCTGAGTTTTTTATCTTTATCTTACTGCAAGCTGCCTTACATGTCACATATTGTTCTGTTTACTAATGCTGAGACCATGATAAAGTCTCTACAAGATGCATCATACGCAGTCACGAAGGCCGCTCTCCAGTAAGTGTGAATTAAAATGAAAATGTGTCAGTTCCCTTCAATTTATTTTAAATACAGAGAAGGTTATTGATTATATGACAAACTGAAGAGGCCATTTCACAGTAAACATGTGATGCTTGACCACCACATACATACAAAGAAAACCCAGACTTGTTTATTAATAAAGCATGTGAATTATATATATTTTTTATTATCTTTATAATTCTGTAAAAAGGTGAGTAACATTGAGAGCAACTGAAAACTGTAACTTACACATACTTGGCCAATAAAGCGGATACTGCTATGTAAAAATATTTTCCCTGTTCATTTGTAAAAAACTGTTTTGTGTGGGTTGATTGAAAAGAACCAATTTTAAATTATGCAATTCTGAAGAAAGGGTATATTAAAATCATGTTAGTCATGTAAACTGATGAGAATAAAAGTAGTAAGACAAAATGTGCTGACTTCCATTAGCCATTGAATTGTAAACTGTAAAGGACATTGTAAAACAACATTTGAGGAAGGATATGAGAAAACTGAACTTACCGGCGCGCCTGAATTTCGACATTTCTTGAATGGTGCTTCTGGAGGAGTTTAAACCAACACCCTGCAGTGCTTTCGGCCTACATAGCTACACTTTAAAACCTCAACTCGACTCCACAAGGCACTGCTCATCTTCCACCAGCGTTACATTCATAGACATAAATACATTTATATAAATCCATGCTTCTAACGGCCAAGTCACGTAGCAACGGTGGTAGCATGGGGTTGTTTATTGTTGTTTGGTCTGCTTTATCTCAGTAAAGTTACTCCCGCCTGCTTGTGTATACCAGGTTATAAATGTTTGAACATCTTTGAACCCAAAGCTCACTCTTTTTCACTCTGAATTTGACGAATTACGGGTAAACGTTAGGAGTTAAACTGACCGACTGTGTTGCAACTTTCACGTTCGAGAACTGCCCGCTAAAAATAGGGTTAGGCTTGTTTTATACGCGCACCTGCCTCCCGGGGGCGGAGCTTCTTCCATACGCACATTGAACGCAAAGTACGGAGGACCGCCCATCGTTCCGCCGGTGTACCCCGTGCCTTGAATCAACGCTCAGTTAACAGCAGCGTAAATAGAGCAGAACAGCATGGGAACTTTCAGCGTTGAGCTTGTTTTGATTTCTGGATAATATGTCCTATGTAACAATACGACTTATATCAGTACAAAGTATCAAATAAGGATAACTTCCCGACCCCAAAATATTCAAATGTTGTGCTATTCAATTACAGTTGCTATACACTCAAGATAGGAAACCAATTAGATGCAGAATAAGTCGTTTTATAAGCTAATTTCATAGCTGGAAGACCAACAAAAGACCACTTTATTTTCCAAGAAAGGAAAAATTCAGTTTACTGTAAAGGGGTTCATGATTCAGACAGTAAAACTATTAAATTAAAACTATTAATCCTGCTCCTAAACCCTAGCCTCTAGAGCAGGCTTTCTTTTTTTGACATCAATCATCTATTACAATTTGTCAGTAATGGTGTTGACTGTTATTTTTAGCATTCTGATACATTGCCAATTGTCCAGTTTTCAGTTTCTGGTGAAATACGGACGTTCTCATTTTACATGTGTGCACAAATGTCTCAAATAGTATGGCCTCTCCCAGTGACTTAACACACAGTAACATCACACATAGTGTTCATGCATTCATCAAATAATTTATTACAATTTTATTTACAAATAATACAGAATTGTTCTGTGGGGGAAAACCATCCATTAAATAAATGTCCCACTTAACTCTGCCTGATACAAACACCCGCTATAATAGTGTCTACCCTGGAAAAAAAATTCATACAAGGCCTGGTTTAGTGCTGTAAAAAAGTTCCATGCAGTGTGAGTTACGTGTTCAATTTATTTTTTCATACTTTAAATAAGTTAAAACAGTCTTCTGAGTGGTTACAGAAAGATCATATAAATAATTATATACAGATATGAGTTTTGACTTAAACACATTCATCAACAAAAATCTAAATTAATGTATACAGCTCCTAAAAATACCACTTTAAATCCAGCCCGGCTTATTTACAGTCCTTTCAAGTCAGCGACATTTAGCCACATGCCCAGACAGATGGTGAGAGCGAGCGAACCTGCGGAGGCAGTTGGGGCAGGAATACGGCTTCTCCCCTGTGTGAGTTAACATGTGAGTTTTCAAATGGCCTGACAAGCGAAAACTTTTCCCACACTCTTGACACGTGTATGGACGCAGGTTAGTGTGACTCCTCCTGTGCTTACCCAGATCACCAGAGGAGGTGTAACAGCGGTGGCAGTCTGGACATTCAAAGGGTTTTTCCCCAGAGTGTATCCTCTTGTGTTTCACCAGGTCGCCTGACTGAGTGAAACTCTTGTCACATTCAGTGCATTTGTAGGGTCTCTCACCAGTGTGGGTACGCTGGTGGTTTCGCAGGTGTGAAAGACGAATGAACCTATTGCCACAGACTGTGCAGTGGTAAGGCCTTTCTCCGGTGTGTGTCCGCAGGTGTATTTTCAAAGCCCCGATATCTCCGATCTTCAGCCCACAGTCGCCACACTGGTGAGCCTTCTCATTGGTGTGAACTTTGGAGTGAACCCTCAGGTTTCTCTGGGTGTTAAAGTTCTTACCGCACACGTTGCAGTGAAACGGTTTCTCACTGGAGTGCGTCCTCAGGTGGAGATCCAGACTTGACTTGAAACCAAACTCCTTTCCACATTCGGAGCAACAGTATTCCTTCTTGCCCGAGTGTGTGGTTAAGTGGCACTTGAGGTGGTGTGCTCTTAAAAAGGCCTTCCCGCACACTTGACATTTGTGCGGCTTCTCCCCTATGTGTATTTTCATGTGTTGACGCCAACCGCTGCGCTCCACGAACCTCCTGCCACAATCCTTGCATACGAACGGCCGGTCACCCGTGTGGGTGCGCATGTGATCCTCCAGGCTTTGGGGTGTGCATAGCTTTTTGCCACATTCAGGACACTCCACACCAGTGTCCAGGCAGATTGGCTTATCCTCAGGTTCTGTGTTATCCGGTTCATGACACAAATGAGGCCCTTGACCCCAGGTGGCTTTGAAGCTCTTCCCACAGTCGGCGCAGCTGAGATGCCCTCCTCTGGTAACCACAGACATGTTGTGCCAGCGCTGGCAGTGATTTTTCAGGTTCTTCAGGTACTGGAAGCTGCGTGCACAGGTCGGACAAGGGTGGAGCCTGCGGGGAGGGGCAGAAGGGTGGGCTTCACGTACATGGACCCTAAGGTGTACTTTAGAGTTAAAGGTGCTGCCGCAGACAGTGCAGGAGTGTTTGGGGATGAGATTTAGTGTGTGGCTTGAGAGGCATTTTTTTAGCTTGGCAAGATACTGTTTCTGATGGACCCACTTGACATGCTTCTCCAAGAAGTCCAAGTCAGTAAAAGAGACAGAGCAGTGAGGACATGGAAAGAAATCAGACGATGACTCTAAGGAGAGGAAGACACAGAAACAACACAGAAAGCACATCACATTAAAAAAAGGCAAGAATTTATGATTCACTCTTCCCTGTTATACTGACAATCTAAAATATACTGATTTAAAGTTATGAGATACAAAGTAAGGCTATTGTAGATACTAGAAATCCACTTTTTTTAGGGCCTCTATGACATTCAAACTGTTCCCACCACATCATCCAGCAATAGGATGCCTAACCAAAGAGGGTAAATATAAGTGAACGTACGTGTGCTTTCAACATGCTATTCCTAAGATAAAACATAGTAGTTTAACTCCGTTATAAAAATATATTTTTGCTAAGAAATGGCTACATATGATAGCCTGCCACTGCATTTGTACAACCAAAAATAAAAATCACCATGCTTTAGAATTGTACTTGGAATAGAGTAAGAGAATAAACACAATGAAAGCAGGTAACACCCTGGGATTGTGTGTTTCTCCTAAACTACTGCCTCCTACCTGTGCACACCTCCTCTCCCTCCTCTGCCTCCTCTTCGCTGCCTCTCTCCTCTTTAATCCATGACTCTGACTCCTCCTTGACAGCAGCTTCAGTGAATTCATATTCTGGCTGATCAGAGTCACACTCCTGCTTTATGTGTGCCTGCTGATGGTGAACATCTGAGCAGGATGTCACAGTGTCGGGCTTCGTGTCTGAACGGCTGGATGAGTCTCCACTGTGCTCCTCACTAATCTCCCGTGTGTGTGGTTCCTCCTTGATTAGGATGTTCAGATCACCACCATTAGTGTACACTTCCTCTAATTCAGATTCCGTTTTAACTGCGACCACATCGTGCTGTTTCTCTCCCGTCTTTGCTTTGTTTAGCAAAGACTTGTTCTTGGCAGATTTCATCTTCATGTTGTCACCATTAGGAGCTCGTCTTTTTAGTGTGCTGTGGAGCAGAGGGACACATTATTGAGGTGAGACATACAAGTCAATGTAATCGATATAAAAACAAAAACAAGCGGTAATCTTTCTGCAGGGTGACCGAATGAGAGTGGGTGAAATGTGGGACAGAGGGAGTGGGCGTGGTCACATATTTGTATTTGTTTGATATGATATCAAGCACAGTGTCGGGCTGTGTTTACAAGATGTGTGAAACATTCAACACATTATGTTATAGTTATTTTAGTTAACATTCATTAAGCTGAAGGAGCATACAACCGCATTTTAAACATATTTTTATCACTATATTATCTATCTCCATCACCTGGTTTAAAGGTCGTATGACATCAACAATTGGTTATTTATTATCCCAATCAGTGCAACAGGCAAGTGAAAACCTGTTAAAATACTTTTAAATATTTTACAGAAAGGAAAAGGATTTTTTTTTTTATAACTTTATACACATTTTTTTAATTCCTAACTAAAATCCAGCCCCCATTCAAAAGCTCTGCAAACCCAAGAGCTGAGCCTAGAAGAGAGTCCTCTATGTCAGCTGTGGGTGAGACTAACCGTGACTCAGTCTCACAACAACACTGCCCTCCAAACACCAACCAGAGGAAACCAAATTATAACGCAATGTAAAGAAACCTAACTAGATTAGAGTCATCTCACCCTAAAAAGAGATTATGAATTGGCAGACTGTCTCTCTACTGTCAGATATAAAGAGACAGATCCGAACCAAGTATAAGCTCAGTGACCACAAACTGGATGAAAAAAAAAAAGGAAGACACTACTTCATTTGAAGTTATTATTATCTTTTATTCATACATATATTTTTCACTTGCTTTGGTAATGTTTCCCATGCCAATAAAGCCCCTTTGAATTGAATTATAGCCTACATAAATGATTTGATCTGACTATTCCCACGGATTTATAGTTAAAAATAAAACTATTGATCTCCTAGTCTTCATGTAGACTAATTGATCATTTCTCCTTTATTCTGGTGACAGCAGCAGCTTGTTGCCTGTATGTCGCACCTATGTTATTAATTATAGCATTTCCTCAACATCACTGTCACCAAATCAGGTCTCATCTGCAACTACAACTCTTTGCACCATATCTATCTATCTATCTATCTATCTATTTATCTATCTATTTTTTTTACCTTCAAATCCCAAGTCATGTGAACTCTCTCAGCTTCACAGACAGCTCTCATTTCAACTCCTTCATATTACTTATTACTAGAAATATTACTGTTCGGGTCAAACAGCACCGGATACGGAACACCTGCTCGTAATTCGGGACTGTGGAGAATTTCTGAGGACGTGTGGTCAGCCCATCTTTCTGTCATCCAGCTAACGTTAGCTCCAATGCTAGCGTTAAGCCAATTAACCGCAGCATTAGCCTAGCAACTGTGTTTCTGGTAGCGGTGCAGCTGTCAGTGTCATTCCGCTCTTATCTGCTATAAAGTGCATACATACCGTTGTAGACTGCGCGACTCCGCCAGCGCTTCCTTTCAGTGTCTGCGCTAACGTTTGCACACTGTCTCCATTACTGTGGAGGGATCGTCGCGATAACAACACAGGAAGAGCGCCTCGCTTCCGGTGGTTCTGGCCAATCAGCGCAGACCTGCGTGGTTCGGGTTACGTCCCACAATGGCATTAAAGTGACAGTAACACAAAACAAGCTGCATCACACTGCATTTCAGCTTTATTTCTCATTGTAATAATCACATTACAATAACATAATAATTGAAACACAAATAAAAATAAATAAAAACATGCCAGGGGTCACGAGCAAAGAAAAATTAAATTGAATTAAAGATATTGAAGTGGGAGCACAGTCTCACAGTTGTGATAGCTTTTTTGTTCTTAGCAGAAGATATCGACTTGAAATACAACTCCAGTTCTTTCATAAAAACACAAAAAAGAGGTTTCACTTTGGCAAATTTACATTTGTGGATGTAAAACTTATTTTATAATTATTATTATTTAATTATAATGAGATTAATTAAATAAAATTCTTTTTCAACTGAAATGTCACTCTTTAAAAAAACAAAAAGCACATTCTGCAAAAGGAGACTAAAATAAAAAGAAAATATTATTACACTGACAGCTACACTGGCCTTTGTGTGGGCAACTCATCACCAGGCGTGGGGAGTAAGAGTTACAGAAAAAATATGTAATCAGATTACAGTTACATTTAGTTAAAAAAGAGATTATTTAGCAGGATTTTCTTTAAAAATACATCAGAGGACACATTGTTGATGCAATCTTCTTTTCCATTCCTATCTTTTTTCTCAAAGGTTACATTGTTCTGTTGTCTTATAAAATACACTTTTTTCTATTGTTTTTATTTACATATTTGGTGTTGAGGTAATCCAAAAGTAACATAAAGTAATCAAGTTACATTGATTTAATATTGAGATACTTGGATTAGGTTACTGGCTAAATTTTTTTTACCAGGTAATTAGTAATTGTATCAGATTCCATTTTTTAAAAGTAATCCTCCCAACCCTGCTCATTACTAGTAATATTATTACTTTCCCCAGTAACTTGTAGTGTAAGAAATTACTAATAAACTAAAATATTAATTACCTCCCCCAAACAATAATTAGTTGCAACATTACTTTTGTTGGCACCCCTCTACCAATCTAATATAGTCTTGTTTTGTCTAAGCCACAGTCCATCCAAAATTCCAAGGCAATGAAATTGTTAGACAATTAAATTGTTAGGCAAATTCAACATATACGAGAACACAAGTTGAACTTCCTTTGAAAGCAGTGTCAAGTAAAAGAGGTCAAAAGAAGCGTATGGAAATTACACTTCCAAACAACACATGAAATTAAATTAATTTAGTTTACTTATTATTAATATTATCATTCTTTATATTTATCTTATTTCCTTTTCATGTGTATGTGTTTTTTTAAATCATTCTAATATGTAATTGCCTTAACCTTTGTTCAAGCTTTGATGTCTGAATGATATCGATGTACATTGAAAACTGAAAAAAAAATGCCCAAAGCCCAAATTGTTCTACCATTAAGAATGCTCTTCGAAGACATAAAGCTTTGTATTTTAAACTCTATAGAAAACTGAGACTCTTATAGCTCAATTAGAGACAGGTGTCTAGAAAGACGTAACATCGACTGTTAAGACAAATATGGCCTGTTTTAGTACTGTAGCAGTTACCCGCGCCAGGTGACAACAACTAGGTTTTTCCAGAGTAACCTACAGAATATCTAGGTAAGTTTCAATAAAATAGAAATTCACAATTCTAACCTAATTATGTAGCTTTTAAAATTTATGGCAGCATTAATTATATGAACACCCAAGGTCAACATTTATTTTGTATGTCTCATGTCCTCGCTGTCTTTTTCAATCAACTAATAGTATTAATAGTACTTCACAGATTGGATGTTATTCCCTTCTGTACAAAACACACTCACAATCATGTTCCACAGACTTTATTTCAGCTGACTCAGGACAGAGAATCTTGACAACACTGTTCCCTTCTTTGAAAACGAGGAAAAAAAACACAACAAAAGCTATGTACAAAAATAAAGTATGCTAAAAAAAAAACATACACAAAAGACATAAGACAAAAAAAAAAAACAGTATTAATGCTTATTTGTGGAGGGCTGTTATAAATAGTTTCAGTATTTATTTGAGCTTTAGTTTGCTTAACTATGCTGAGTATTCAGTTCATGACAAAACCTCTCATGATTTTGTTCATCTGATAATAAGCCAGTAGCACCGTTCTGAGTTCATCCACGACACTGTGTGCCATTTGAGGCTGGACGACATCCCCTCTTAGTGTTTCACATGAATAATGGGGCTTATTGCCTCCATGCAGTGCAAAAAGAAAAACAAAGAGAAAACAAAAAAAATACTAAAAGTCAACACCAACCAGTGAACAATTCAGTCTCATTGCAAATAAAAAGGCTGTCAAGTCTTGCCAAAACCTCTCACCAGGAGAACTTTCAAATGCAACTCTTTCCATTATTGTTGTAATTTCAATAGTAACATTTTTCATACTCTATTTTTTCCACATGTAATATTTTGATCAAATTGTAGCTATGATTGGCAAATACAATCATCTAAGCAGGCAAGTTACCTGAAAAAAGCAGTCCAGCAAAACTAGCCAAACACCAACATACATTTTATGTCAACAAAATGTTGAAAAGGACACACAATTTCTTCATTTCAATGGACGAGTTCTGTTGCATTTTACATTATAATAATATCAGGAACTGAAGACTAATATTGAAAACACTGTCCTTCATTTTTTTTTTAACAAAAAAATATTCATGAAACAAAATGTAACATATGTTATTGTTTCCTCCAGGAGCTGCGCCCCACATTTCCATTAACACAAGTATTAAGTGTAAGCCAGTTGACTCACAGACAAGGCAAAAAGTGAAGGCAGATTAGCAGAAAAACAATAATAATGTAACAGAGCAGGTGAACGAATATGCAAAAACATACTCATGAGTCTGTTTAACATAAACATGTAGCTTAGAAGCCTGCCATATATTGAGTTACAATTATAAATCACTCATATCGACTATGATATAAAAACCATCTCACAAGCAACGTAGACTTTTTTTTTTCCTGCGCTGAGCTGACAATCAAAATCTTGCACATTATGCTGAACCAATTTAAGTCTTTTGTTCTCACTGGCAATTTTGATTGTCACTTTTGGGGGTATAAAGCACATGTTGGTTCCAAAGAGAGTGAATGTAGTTTTTTTTTTAACACCTCTGTTGGTCAATGAGAAGAATTTCTTCAGTCTGTGTATGAGACTGACTTGTCGAGCGTGCTCATACCTCTTTAGTGATCACAAACAAGATGCAACATTGTTTTTGTTGATACGTGTAGCGGTTGTAGTGCATTCTAGAGACAGCTGGCTTGGTCATGTGAAGCACTGAAACACAGTATAGCAATACATAATACAATAAAAGACACTTAATAATTCATTATACAGTGTATGTACAACTTTGTTCAAAATGCTCACGTTAACGGACTCTGTCATAACTCTTTCTTTTGGACTTTGTCTTTGCCTTGCGGCTGTTTCTTTCAAAAAATTAATTTATTATATATCAAACATTTTACAGATTTATTCCATCTCTTTCATCCCTATCCTATTTAATTTATATTTCAGGTTTCCTACATAGCCATAGTGGTCAGGTGCTGATGCCCAAGCAGCCCTTTGCGCCCTGCTCCCGCCCCTGGGTGCCCCCCTCCGTTGCCATGGCCACAGTATTCTTGCAGGTTCTGACGCAAAGTAACCAGTGCAGAGCCCAGACAGGCACGATTTGGAGCCAAGACACCCCCAGGCAGCTGGAAGAGGACAGTGGCCACCCCAGCCATGCCGTCATCTGTGGGCTCTAGGGTGATGGGCCCGACCTTAAAGGTTGAATAGGAAAAGCCCATCAACTGAGAGAGGAAGGGGTCGGAGCGGCAAAAGTGCTGGTAGCCGCTGTACGTGGATGGGTGGTGATGGTGTGAGGCCGGTGTGCCAGCTGTGGTGCTGGCATAGTGGTGGGTGTTCAAGTAGTGCAGCGGCAGGTGCTGGCCGCCGTTGCCCCCTCCACCCAGGGTGAGGTGATGGTGGTGATGGGCTGTGGGTCCAGAGCCCGGGTCATGTTTGTAGGAGACAGCCCCTGCCCTACCCCTCTGCCCTACCACCACTCCTCCTAACTTGCTCGTGCGGGCATGAGCAAGAGATACAGTGCTGCCCCCCACCCCTCCACCAGCTGACGGCAGGTAGATGAGCTGAGGCTCCTCCGGCTCAAGGTATATGGTGAGTTTAGCAAAGGGCCTAGACGCCATCTTGGTCATCTCCTGGATGTGGCGACGCTGCTCCCGACGGAAGTCCAGGAACTGCTTAACCTTCCACAGGAGGACACAGACAGACAGGAAGAGGAAAAAGCAGGAGAAGAAAACAGAGAAGAAGACGAAAAGGTCGATGTGGGCTTGGTCCTGTCGCAGAAACAGCAGGCCCTGGGACTCTCCCTGCCTCTCGCCAGTTCCCACACCTCTCAGAGCGATGTAGAAACGGCTGGATTTCAGGGAGTGCACCTCATGAGGGAAGGTGATGACCACACGATCTCGAACACTGCGGACAATCAGCACTGTCTGTGGTTTCCACACAGTGATGTAGGAGATGAGTCCTTCAGCCCGCTCCTCTATAATTTCTCTCTCTGCCCCCGGGGATTTTGCTTGCAGCTGTAGTGGGTTGTGGGAGAGCACAGGACCCCCAAGACTGGATGAGGAGTTGGCAAACACCTTAATAGGGGATGGAGGTGAATCCTTATCTGCACCAGTTGCTGTCCCTCGAGTCGCTGATTCCTCCTCAATCTTGATGTTGTGAATCCCTGTGTACCGGTCCACATCCACAATAAAGGTGTCATGGGAGTTGGACACATACACCTCCACCTCACCAAAGGTAACGTCAATGGTGACCCGAATATCCACATTGGTGAACTTTGGCTGTGCAGCGAAAAAGACGGTGCGCCCCTTGGGCAGGTTTCGGATGGTGGGATCATGGAAGCAGTTGGTCTGCGACGTGGGGTCAAAGCAGCACTCCGTATCCACGTTGAACTGACGGTAGCACTGACGCCCGTTCACCGGTGTGCCATTGAAAGAGTCTTTGCACTTGGCACACTAAATAGAAGAACACAACAAATACAATGTGAGTGAAAACTAGTAACAAATAGAACAAGTTCACAAACTTTTTTCTCAATTCTAAATATTGCTTTTATCAGTGCTGAGGAAGAAAAGTCAGGGAGCTATTGTGCCACAAGCCTATCTTTGTGTTGAAAGATATGTTTCAGAGAAACCCTTCTTCCATATTTGAAAATAATCTCTAGTATGTGCATACCTGCTGCCTGTAGCAGTCTTTCCTGTCACTCTGAGGGCTGCTGAGACAGGAGGAGGTCTCTGTGTTGTTTTGGCAGGGGCATCCTGTACCATCATGTTCATTACACGTGTCTGCATGGCCATTACACTGACACCTACAATGAAGCGGAGAAAATCAAAATATTAATGAGCAGAAATTCAAGCAGTAAAAGAGAAGAACATCAAAATGATAAGCAGCAAGCATTACTCACTTGTCACACTTCCCCTGCAGCAGAAAGTAGCCACTGAGGCAGCTCTCACACTTGTCTCCCACGCTGTTGTTTTGGCAATTCACACACACAGCATTCTCTTCTGTGGGACCCTCAGACACCCAGTTCTGAATCTGGTAAAGGGGACAGAGAGTGATAGACCCTTAAAACTTAACACAAAGTTAGAAAAAAGACAGTGTCCAAGATAGATGTATTTGCCTTTTGCGTATATAATCAGGAGGATTCCACAAAGATGACACTTACGCTGCTGGGGTCCAGAGGGAAGAGCCGTGGGTTCTCAAGGGCCTTCTTGTGTTCATCTCGGGATAAACACACAGCACTGTTTCCCCTGCAAAACTCCCGACATGGACGACAAGTGCCGCCCCCCTTGGCAGAGCCCACAAACAGAGGCTTACACTTCTCACAGTGCTTACCCTGGAAATGAAGGAGAAATTATCACTAGTGGACACACAAAATTGTCTTTACTGTATTTGTATGTGTTTCACTAAAAGCACTTACAATGGTGTTATTGTGGCACTCGATGCAAACATCTGGTTTGTTTACACCAGCACAGTTGCTATGTTTATTGCAGCTGCACTGAGAGGAACAGTTATCCCCCACAAATCCAAAATGGCACTGGCAAACTCCTGGGGACACGCATGTCCCGTTTACACAACCTTGTGCACACACTGGTTCACACTGACCAGACACACTGTGCAGGAGAAAAAGAAGAAGAGGGGATTTGGGTAAACCTGTACAGTTACTTTAAAAAGCAATACAGTATTTCTGTCCTTGTGTATTCAGTGCATGAGGCATAAATGCTGACTCCCAATCTTACCTGCTGAGTATGTAACCCTGTTTGCAGGTGCAGTGGTATCCCTGGGGTAAGTTGTGGCAGTCCTGGGTGCTGTTGCAGTGATGATGGCCATTGGCACACTCATCCTCCTCTGGACAGTGGAGGAAGGACCAGCTGCTGTTTCTCAGGGGGCAAACGCCCTCACTCACACCTGGGAGACAAGATTGAAGGAAGGTGCATGATTAATGGATGAGAAAAGCTTTTATTTAGTGAAAAAGGTAACTGAACTGTTGACACACGCATCAGATGAAAATATTTCTCACCATCCAGTCCTCCTTGCATACAGCGTCCAGCTCCATTGCCCCCCCGAGTAGCACACCAGCCACACTGAGGTCTGGCAATGCACTGGGAGCACTGGTTGAGCTGTGAGCACTGGGGAGAGCAAGAGTCCCCCCCGGAGAGGAGGCGACCACACTGACCCGCCTCACATCGCAGGGGCACGAAAGATGGGCTCATGCACTAGCGGAAGGGGAGAGAGGTTAGCTATTTACATGATTTTATTGAATATCCCACACAAAATACTAAACTTCATGGAGGGTAGTCTTACTTGCTGTAGAGCCATGCTCCACACACAGTGCTGCCAGCCCCCATCTGAGCCTCTGGAGCCCAGACAGAGGCTGCAGTCATGGAGACTGTGGCAGGGTGGAGGGCATGGCAGAGGGGGAGAAGACTCCACCTGCATGGGTGAAACGTTGAGCAGGGCATAGCTGAAACACGTCCAGTCATAGGTGGGGTTTACGCTCAGGATGCGCCTTGTCTCACCTGGGGAAATCCGAACAGATATTTTTAGTTCATGAGAACAAAAATGACCTAAATCTAGATTAGAAAACCTGAAGGGTTATTTTAATGTGAGCTGTGCAATTATCTCCAAAATAATAATTCATCCATCATGATATGATTACTGAATCACAATATGTGTTTTTAACTTCTTTTTAAATGTGCTGTTTTTATCTATCGTAAGCCTATAACCCCAAAAGAAAAATTCACATTTTCCTACACACTAATTGGGCTGTACCTGTGCGTTTGAATTGGCGAGTCCACATGCATTTTCCTGAAGCGGTACACTTGGGGCAGTCAGAAGCCTCACAGCTGGTCTCAGTGCAGTTGCTAGACAGGAAGATCTCTCTCTGGTTGATCCGACAGTCATGCTCAGATGTACAGCTAACAGAACTGCTGATACAGGCCCCCTCTGGACAGTTCGTGCACCACTTACACTGTAGAGCAGGCTGGGAAATAAAGAACAGATTTTAGTTGACAGACATTAGCTGTCTCTCCTTCAGCTAGTGATTGTGGTAGTGTAAGAGGGGTTTTAGGTTACCTGTGGACTGGAAAATGTTTTAGGGTGTCGGGCAAGGCATTCACTGCAGGTCTTCAGTCTGCGACACTGGTCTGGCTGACGAGGCGCTGGGGAACAGGGGGACTGGCCAGTGAAGCAGGCCATTCTGATAGAAAGGGAGGGATGCATTTTATTAAGTAGCTGCACATGGTATTATTTATTTAGAGTTGCTTTCATTTAATGTGTTACCTCTCTGCAGTATCAGAAGAAGCACAGGTTCCCCTACACCACACGCAGCTGCCTGTGGTGTTGCAGGCCTCTGGTGTGGGCAGCAGGGCACAGGGGTCAGAGGGCACAGACAGAGTTAGGAGTCTGCCCAGCGTGACACCATTGAAGCCTCCTGACAGGAAGAGTCGGCCACCCCAGCTTGTCATGGCAAGAGACACTGAACGATTTACTGGATCTCCTACAGCTGAAACTGAGGGAAAGAGATGGAAAGTGGTTAGGTTATGGTGTGGCGAGTTATGATTTGACCATAATTTAATCTACAGAATGACATCAAGTCACCTGGTTGTATCCAGGTGTTACAGTTGATCTGGTACAGAGACACTGAGTTACTGTAGTCCTCTGCGTCTGTCCTCCCCCCCACGATGACCATGGTGTCTTTGATCAGGGCTGCAGCGTGGAAGAAACAGGACAGGGGCTGCGTAGCAAAGAGATGATACAGCAAGAATAGATAAGCTATCTTTATGCAGTAGCCTGATAAATAAATAAGATAAATCTTTGGCTTGTGTAATCTACTGGCCTGTAAAGACTAGATGAGGTCTCTTACCTTATTACCCTTTGAGGGGACCAACAGAGACCAGGTGAGGTTGGGGTAGTACAGACTGTAGAGCTCGCCTGAGGGCTCCACAGTCTCCACATGAAAGCGGTAGCCTCCAAAGACATAGATGGCATCAGTTTGCTCATGGTAGACTGCTGAGTGGCCATATAAACCTAATATGAAGAACACACAAGGCAAAACAAGATTAAGTACAAAACTGCACCTGTTTTTACACATTTAATATTTCTCTGTGGTGCATCAGTCAGTAAGTGATTGAAAGGTCTGAAAAACCTGTGGGTGGTGTGCCAGTGTGGGGGGCAATGGTCCAGTTTCCAGAATGAGAGCTGAACATCAACAGATGGTGGTTGAAGCCATTCTCTGGAGAGTAACCGCCTATCAACAGCACAGAAGCGTCTCGGTGCACTGTTAAAGTGTGGCCTGCCACCGGGGGCAGCACTGAGCTCTGTTAGAGGTAGAGCAAAATTTTAGGAGGTAAAAAACACTTCAGATTTTAATTTTATATTTTCATAATAAATCTATTCCTAACCGTGTGTTCTCTCCAGACTAAACTGCTGAGATTGAGACTCCAGGTATCCATGGCGACACCGTTTTGAGTGATGCCGCCCACCACCAACATGAAGTTGTGATTGGCTCCATGGCTTCCAGTGCCAGAGTCATGACTTGTCAGTAATGAAGCGGCGTGGTGATAGCGGGGGCTAGGAGTCGAGCCTTCCTCCACAGAGCTGGTCAACATTTGGGTCCAACGGTGCTCCGACACAGAATATCTAAACAGATGGGGGACAAAATGCATTATTATGGACATATAGACAGTACATGCACTGCACTACACACACACACACACACACACACAGACACAGACACACACACAGTATGACAACACCTAAACAGTTCCATGACTCGAAGACTAGTTCAGTTTCAGTTAATATGCCCTTACCTGTAGACATTTCCCAGAATGCCTTCTGACAGAGAGAGCCCTCCATACATCCAGAGGTTGCCCTGTGGTCCAGATACCAGAGTGTGGCCCATCCTGTGGAGGAACCTGTGGGCCTGGTTCTGTGGAGTAACAGTGCATATGAATGTGTGCTTGTGTGTGCTGGGGTGTAAAATTCATGAATTTTGCCAGGGGGGTTTTCTGTTTGTGTTATATTCAGTCCCTACCACTGTCAATTGTGTGTCCATCAGTGTTTCCCAGACAAGGCTGTTGGAGTCCCGAGGAACAGAGCAGTCTGAGCCAGCCCAGCTTTCTGAGCACACACACACTCCCAGAGACTGAAAATGACAAAATATGTTGGTTAGCAATCTAGGAAAATGTAACATGGCAGGGTAACATGACTATCATCAACAGGACACCTTATTTTACAGCCAAAGATTATTATGAACTGCAAATCACAAGACAGAGAGTTTCCAACTACAATAAAGGTCTGTGTCCAAATTCCAACTTGGAAAATGTAAACTTCTAAATATAAAATTGTCACAGCTCTTACTATATTACAAGTGCCTCTTCCTTCTGCTATTCCACAATCCTGAGGGCAAATGGGTCGGTCGCAGTGGGGTCCACCATATCCCTGAGGGCACTGACAGAGCCCCCCTTGGCACTGGGATCCACCTGGACACACAGGTGACCCCTCTTCACCTTCGTCGGAGCTCTGGTGACACCGCCGCACCCAGAAAGACGCATTGAAGCCTTGAGGTTTGTTTGAGGAGACGTTAGCTTCAAAGTAGACGGAGATCACACCTGGTGGTAAAAGAGAAAGTACAATATAATGATGACAATAATGGTGACGCCCTGTGTTTAAAGGCCTACTATAACTTCATTACTGAATGAATATATAGATGGATACCTGATGTAGCCTCCACAGTGATAGGTTGAGTCCTTGTGGTGCCACAAAATGCCCCAATAAGGTTGTGATCTGAATGTACAACTCCATTGCCCAGGAATCGAGGAAGGCCATCAAACACATAGACAAAGGAGCTCTGCAAAACAGGACATAGGAGTCAGAGAGAAATACTGACAATGTTTGGTGTTACAGCACAGCTAATATGTTCAACTGCATAATAATTAGGTCATGTTTGTACTCACTTTACAATGTGTGTGGGAATCTGGGTGTAAAGTGAGGGCAACAGGGGGACAGAGCTGTCTGGGCAGACAGGGTGCCAGGTTCTCAGTCACAGACAGGACCCACAGGCAGTGAGAGAGTCCTCCTTTCCCCTCCGTTCCACTTCGCCATCCCAGAGAAGAGGAGAGAGGCATGGCAGAGGACGAGGTGGAGGAGAGCAGCACAGAACGGCCCTGGCACTGGCGGTAGCATGTACCATTGTTCCTATTGGAAAGAGAACGAATGTCAGGAAAGACAAGTCAGGATGAAAGAATCTGAAAGTACAAAATTAACTAATGATATTCCAAATGTTTCCAATATTTTATTATAATCTCCACTCCTTGATTTTGAATGGTTAAGTCCTCCTTACCTGGGGTCTCCGTAGTAACCAGGCAGGCAGGACTCACAGTGTGGTCCCTGAGTGTTGTGGGTGCAGTAGCACTGGCCTGTCTGGTTGTGACAGTAACCTTGGAGAGGGTCACCATGGCCGTTGCACTCACATTGCACACAGCCACCGCCACCAGCTAGGGCTGAACCAAAGCTACCTGGACGGCAGTGCTCACAGTGGGGCCCTGTAGTCCAATCTGAATGTTTCAACAAACACAGCTTAGTTTTATGAATTGTATAATTCTACCTCATAAATTGGTCTGGTTCAGTATGAGTTTAATACAAAAGATGAGTAAAATTTTTCCACATGGAATCTGGTCTTTTCAATTCAGATTTTTGAGCACTAAGGCCTTTCAGTGTAAATGTAGCCAAAGCCATATATTAAGTATTAAGTAGATTGGTCTCACCCTGGCATTCGTCACAGATTCCTGGTGCAGTAATACAGGTGGAATGGAAGTTGCAGCCACAGTCCACATCGCATTCGACACCACTGAGAACCAGAGTGGCGGGGTCAGACGTCCAGCCAAGGGAACATTCACACTCAAACCGTGGGCTGCCACTGCACTGGCCCTCACGACACTCATTGTAGCACCTGTGGGAAAGAGAAAAATTATGTGAAGGTTTCAAAATGTCCACATTTACAAAAGCAATCCTGTTGACTAAATGGTAAAGGTGAAGACTCTTACGTCTGGTTGCAGTGTAGTGTGCCATCTCCTGTGTATCCTCTCTCACAGTGGCACTCATAGGAGGTGGGAGTGTTGATGCAGGTAGCAAAGGGGTGACAGTTGTGGAGACCCAGCCTGCATTCCTCTACATCAGGGCAGGTGGGGTAGGACCAGATCGCATCTTGCTCTTCGTCATCTAAGTGCTCCAGCTCCATCTCCATTTCCAGGGGTCGAGGCGGGGCTGAGGTCTGGGGCTCAGGGCTGGAGGATCAGGACAAGGACATATGAAGTGGGACAGGGATACTATATAGATGTATCCATCCACCCTTTGTTTGATGGTTCTATGTAGATGTTTTGTTTTCGTTTGCAACATGAAGTTGGCAGGCATTCTAAATATAAAATATCTAAAAAAGCAAAACCCAGCCATCAAACAAAAAGCAATTTCTTCAATTCTTTACCTCAATTATATTCTTTTCAAATGGATATAATTGACACTGAAATGTTTTTTTAAATATGGACTATTAATTGTCTTATAAATGCTTATTGAGATACACAGGGAAATAAACAGCTCATAATGTCCACTAAAAGTATATTTATTTAATAATTGTTTTATACTCAATTTCAATGCATTTTAATAATATTAACTTGGAGTAACTGTACCTTGTAAAAAGTTCCTTCCAAGGAGTGGACCACCATAAATACATTTCCAATCTCTGAGAAACATTCCACCCACAATTTTTAAGTGTAAAATTACAAGTAGAGATATAAAATGTCTTACTTTGCAGCCCGTGCTTCAGCCACAGCCACACTGCAGTTATACACCAAGGGGTCATCCATTCCTGCCCAATCTCCCCTCAAACATCTGAAAAGATGTGTGTAAAACATGAAATAAATACAAGAAAATCACAAGAATGTTCATTATTTAGTAATTCCAATGTATATATATATCTATATGTACTGTCTCTGTATAGTGAACTTGTATTGTTATATGTTTGCCATACTTACTTTCCAATTGTGGGATTGTTGTAGTCACCACACCAGCCACACTGGAATGTCCGCAGACAGTCTGTGCACGTGTTTAAAGCTGAACATTGCTTACACTGAGGAACCGAATGAACACTGACAAGAGAATAAAGATTGAGATTATTATATTATTGATTTAAGGTTGATTTAATTAAATATAGCAAATATAATATATTTGTTAATATAATATATAAGCAAATAAATAACTACTACTAACTGTATATAAATAAAACAAAGAAAGTCTTAAAAATGTCCTCATTTTACCTGTCGTACCAGTCCCTGCACTCTCCATACGGGTATTTTGTGAGGTAGGCAGCAAAATAGAAGCAGGCCTGGGCTGACTCACACCATGCACACTGGCTGGAGTTAGAGAGGCACTCACCACACGTCTTTCTCCTTTGCAAAACAAAAAGATGACAACAGAGAAGAGGACAATATGGGTGAGTTGTAGGTTCTTGTTGAAATCATGCATGATCATATATTGTTACCCGTGTTAAAAATATAGCTTTTCAACTCACTGGTTACAGACTTTAGGACAACCCCTTGAGTCACGTATGGATCCCTCTAGCCGTCCCCGTCGACTGCACTGGTAGTCGCCTTTCTTGCTGGAGTTTATCTGCCACTCACAATAAGGGTCCTGTGGGGCAAAGTTAGCTTTGTCAGGAATACAGTGGCTCCAAAACTTTGAAAACAATTTGTGGTGTTATCTGTGTTGTACCTGTGTGCAAGCGGAGCAGTCTCTATACTCTTCACACAAAGTGCAGTGCTGGGGTGCCAACAGCAGATGGCGCTGACCTTCTCCTTTGCCTTCCCCCTTTTCTCCCTCAGGACAAGGCTCGAGGTCTGGGCTGTCCCGAAGCAGGCAGCGAGACAAAGACGGGCACCAGCCACAAGACTGGTCGGACAGACAGGCCAGACAGGACATGTACCCTGAGCAGGAACCTGAGCGGTAAGGCTCCAAGAACAGAAAGGAGATCTCCTAGAAGGAGATTAGGCGGAAAAGAGGATATGAGGTAAGATATTTCGTTTTTACTGAAGGAAACTCCCTGTGCAAAAATGAAAATGTGCAAGAAACCCAAAGCAGTACTTACACTCCCTCCAGGCAATGTTCTGTTCCAGATCAAGGCCATCTCACTGGTCTGTCCTGAGCCCGAGTTGTTAAGATAGCCCTCAGCCTGTACAAGGTAGTGATTGCCCCTGGTCAGGTTAGAGAACAGTCTACTCCCATCTGTGCGAGCCAGCAGCTTCAACTCTTTCTCCTGCTGGGCTGCCCAACGACCCACCACCTCCTGCTCCGATGGTTGAAAGATGCATTAGAGAGAAAGAAAAGGTGGAGAAGTGTTAAGTAAACATGGCAATAAGTGCTGCTAATGTAATAAATCTCTCAGTCATTACATGTAAAATAAAACTTTGTGTTCTGTTTTTTCATTTTTCAGTTAAATTAGCATTCCAGAAATGTGCATAATGTAATATTCCATTATAAGGCAGTACATTTAAATAAAAAACCTACAAAATCACAATATAATGGAATATTTGTCCACATTCCAGTACACTAGATAGAGTACACGTTAAATTTTGGGGAGATCCAACACATCCAACAGCAACACTGTGAAAAGAGTCTGCAGTCTCACTGTCAAGTTTACTCGTCCTGCTCTGATTTACTCCTGTGGGGATTCCTCCCTTCTAATAGTCACAATGTTATTCCACATGGGACTCGCTAAATTATGTCTAGAGAAAATTATAATACAAGACCTCGCCCAGCACAACTAATTCTGTCAATACTTTCCAATTTTAGATGAGCAATTTGTTTTAAAATCATTATGGAATTAAAAAGAAAAAACACAATTTAAAGTGTTGACAAGCACTTTCTCTCACCAGTTGGCTGGAGTTGGGCCCTGATGCTATTCGAGCCTCAAAGTGGAGCCTCTGGATGCGAGCCCACATGGAGACAGTCTCGGTGGGAGCAGGTGCAGGTGGAGGGGCCCCCCACAACGGATGGATGAATCCCCGGAACTGTAGAGCTACGTCCATTTCTGTAGTGGGGCTAAGGATGATGGTGGTGCTACGAAGGATGGACACCTGGTGGAGGGTTGATGAGGAAGGAGGACAGTGGAGGATGGATAGAAGTGGAAACACATCAACAGAAGCACTATTCTCTACAAACTGCTCCACAACTTTGAAATCTTCTCTATGAGCAAATTGCAAAAGAGACAGCCAAAGAGAACAAAAGAAAAGAAAAGTGAGTATTGGAGTCAAGAGGTTAAAAGTGAACAATAAAAGAAAAACAATCATAGTATTCAAGTTGCAAAACTGCAGTGGATTTAAAGTGTTAAAGCAATGTTGGAGGAAGGAAGGCAGAGAGGGAAGTAGTTACAACCACAACTAGTACAGTTAGCACTTTAGAGATTAGGACTCCGTACCTTGTCAGGCTGGGAGTCGTTGCGGGGGTGCTGGAAGGTGAGCAGGTGCAGTCCCGGGACATAGTTCTCGGTGCGACAGGAGTGGAGGGAGGTTAGGAAAAGGGTACGCTCCCCCCACCAGCCGTACGCCCCTGAGATCTGGTCCACACGGCACGCACTTCGCTCTGTGAGACCGAGAGGGAGAGGTCAGCACACATAGAACACATCTGACCTCTTAAAATCTCATAATACAGCAGTTTCCTAAAGTGCACTACTGTACTGAAACTTGTCTGATCTGTGACTTTTGTGTGACGTGTGTTCAAAAAGAGTAAAAATCACATGACCTCACTGCACCAAAAGAAGTATGTGATTGGACAGGCAAGTCAAATCATGGTCTGAGTAGCCTGTCCAATCTCAGCTGGGTGTAGTCAAGTCACTGTGCTTCATCTCTGAAACACGCCCAACATGAGTCTAGTCCCTCCCATGTCAACTCCCAACATCTCTTTTTTAATTCTGAGGCTTAGCCCTTCTCTTTTGCCCTCCTTCCTCCCTCCCTGGGTCTCACCTGACACTGGTAGGCAGGATTCATTCTGAACACACCAGCCAAATTCCCCAGGAGCACGGGCCAGAGAAGCTGGAGTGCCACTGAACACCAGACAGGACTGGCAATCAGACAGGAAGCGGGCCAGGCCCAGGCAACCAGTACTGCCACACTGTGAACACAAAACAGGAATTAAAGATTTGCAACAGTAATCCTGACAGATATTTTGGGCATCTCATAATGTGGGAACAAAAAACCACAAATCTGAGTAAAATCGAAGTGTTACCGGATTAGTGGGCTGGTACTCTCGACAGCGGCCTTCACACCAGCTGCACTCTGGATTCTTAAGGCACATACTTTCGTCTAGCGCCTCAGCACAAACAGCGTCCTGGTAAGAGAACAAACACACAACTAGTTAGTTATCCCTAGTTGCCTTTGTTGGTCTTCCAAATGATAAGACTTCCCGTTATCCTGTTTTATAAAACAATTCACTCACCCTGTCACTTTGATCACTACTGACGAACAGTGGAACTTTGTAAGCCACCAGGTCTCCACGGGCAACACCACTGTAACCCCCAGCAACCAGCAGCACTCGTCCCTCCATCACAGCAGCAACATGTGAGTAACGCCCCCTCACAGGATCTCCATCTTAGGAAAAAAACGTTTTGTAAACACTGTAGGTGCAGATGCACAAGTAACAACCACCAAGAAACTAGTTGTAGATGAAAACTGGACTGTGTGTGAGAGTTGTGACGGAAGACAATGGCTACAGGAACTTACTGAGTGACCATTTCTCCCCAGCAGACACCCATTGGTGACAGCCCAGATGGTAGAAGAAGATCTCCTCATCATAGCACTTCTCCTCTTGGTAGTGTATATGCACATTCCCCCCTGAAAGAGAAAGGCAGGAAGAAAACAGATAAATATACACAGGACTGCACTGATTAAAATTGAGTATGTCTGCAAATTTCCTCAATGCTCACCGTAGACCACCATGTAGTTTCCAATGACGGTGGCTGAGTGAAAAGCTCTCTCTCTGGGGCCTGTTGCTGGGAAACGGGAACGGAACGATGTCCAAAACCGCCTATCCACGTGGAACACGTCGGTGTTGTTCACCCTAACACTAAACCTAAGAAGAAATACAGCAAATGTGCTTTAAGTATCTATAAAGACGCTAGATCATTTTTTTTTTTTTCTTGTTGGATTATTCTCAAACCACTTGTACTTTAAGTTTTGACTTTTTAAGTTTTTCTACAGGAGTCACATTTTATCTGCCCAGGGACTACGGGTGGAAAAT
>NW_023339807.1:18082932-18084498 GCF_004916995.1 Morone saxatilis | reverse complement strand
TATACAGGGTTAATGTTTTATTGTGCACTGTGCCTGTTCAAATAAAAGAAATAATAAATTCTAATCTAATAGGACAAATTGTTTAAAATTCACTCTATGCGTACAGGAATAGACGGAAATACCTGAAGTCCCCAAACAAATAGAAATACACTCCAAAACTGTCCCCCTTTCTCATAAACAATCACAAATCGAAAAGTGTGCACAAAAGTCCTACTGGCTGTGTGTGTATTACTGTTTCCAGTATGCTCATGCACAAGAGGGTGTGTACCTGGCAGTGGTAGGCCTGTGGCCTCCATAGACGAGCAGTGTCCTGGATGGGCTGTGGAACACCATTGAATGGCCAGCGGTGGCCGGGGGCTTCCCACCAGTTGGCTGAACAGTCTCCCACCGCCCAGAGCCATGCAGACCGAACCGATACAGAGAAGAGGAAAACATATCTTCCTCAGTGCGACCTGGGAAATAGGTAGAGGAAAAGGAAAGACGCTGCTTAAGTATGATTTGTTCCTCAATGGGTAAACGCATGTCGATCCAAAATGAGACTGCAAGATGACAATAAAATGTGAAACTCACCTCCAAATACGTAAAGATAACCATCTACTACAGCTGCAGCGTGATTGGCCAGTTTAGGAGCACCATGTGAATTTGAGAAGCCAAGCTGTTGCCAGTCATCGTGGACCGGCCGGTACATCCAGACATCACCGGCCATGGAGCCATTGGCTAGCTCTCCTCCAAAGATAACCATATTACCCGTCCACTCTACTGCTGTGTGGGAATGACGAGCCACCTGAACACACAGCCGAGCAAAACAATGAGAGAACAAAGTGAATGAAAAGGAAATGTAAAATAATAATTATGGGAGCACTCATATTCACACTGACTATGTTTACATGTCAAAACAAAACAGTTAACTAGGAGAAATAAGAGAACACATTTACATGCACTGCACTGCATATTATACAAAACCTACAGTACATTTATACACTGGCATATTTTAAGTGTATTTGTCATATGATATTGTGGCCTGGGGAGTTTTTTTTGCCAGGGTATCTGGACTGAGAACACAGTGAGAGGACAGGCTGTATAATGAAAACAATGTGCATTTGTGTCTGAATTTTACAAATGATCCACTGTTCAGCTGTGTAACCAACTTTGTAAAACTTAAAAATTTCAGCTTGAGTTTTATTGCTCTGAAAACTTTATCTAAGAAAATATGGGTTTCTTGCTTACATGACATTTAAAGAAGCAGGTTACTGCAGAGGGTTGATATTAACCAACTTGTGTGCATGTTAACACAGTATACGATGCAAAATGCAAGAGCAGGAGGAGAAAAAATGTGTGTTTGTGTGTGTGTGTGTGTGTGTGTGTGTGTATCCACAAATGACTTACAGGAGAGTGACCATAAGACCTGCTTTCCCATTGGTTTGACGTGAAGTTATATTTGATCAAGTCACCAAGAGCTCTGTTCAGGTCAAACCCTGGAAAAAAAAGGAGTAATAATCAAACAGTGGTGTCATTAATCATTAGGGATGCACCGAATATTCGGCATCTGTAAAGAGCTTCTCCACG
>NW_023339807.1:18082591-18082832 GCF_004916995.1 Morone saxatilis | reverse complement strand
AAAATAGGATAAATAAGTAGGTAAGTAGGTACTTTGACCATGTCAAATTGTAACTCCTGCATTTTGCTTACATTATTATTGTTATTGTCTGTTTTATATCCAGATGTTCAAGCGTTGTTTCCCCAACCCTCCACTTGATGGCAGTGGTGGGACATGCCACTGGCGGCGCTGGCTTTTGTGTTGGCAACCCCTGGTTACTGCTGGCCCAGCCATAAACACCAAAACAACGGGCATCTGTCCC
>NW_023339807.1:18081900-18082546 GCF_004916995.1 Morone saxatilis | reverse complement strand
CCCTACATGGACCGGAGGAGCCGGGTTGATACTGTGAAACGATTTTAATGGTAGCTTGCTGTGTTAACGGTGGAGATTTAGAAACACAAATACCGTAATTACACAATGATTAATGACTCAAGAATGATTTAACGCTGGCGCATCTGGATTGGAGCAGCTACCGCTAGCGAGCTAACAGGCTAGCAGACAAGTAGCCTCTCCTCTCCTCTGCAGGGATTCAGATTATTTAGCTATTAGCTGTCAGTCCCGAGCACTCCCCAAACGACAGGTTAGCTCATGTGGTAGCTGGCGTGAAAGGCTCGCCGAAAATGTAAATTGCCATGAGGCTAAAGAGACGGGAACTGGTGAGTACGATGATGCAAATGTGCTACAAGTGTCCAGCTAACGGCCTCTTGTCTGTTAACGGGGTTAGCCTAGCGACCCTCTTCACGGTAGCTTTGTTGTGATAGCCTCTTGATGCTGCTACAAGTGGGCTTCTCCTTTAGCTACTTGGCTGTACGAAGCGCTGTCAATAAACACAATGTCGGTGTATCGTTTTATGTGTGTATAACGCTGCATGTGTGTGGGGAACCTTCGTGTATTATCACTGTTTGTTTGTTTGATTGGTGCACTGGCTAACAGTTGTTAGCTCCCGACAGGATCGATA
>NW_023339807.1:18080969-18081870 GCF_004916995.1 Morone saxatilis | reverse complement strand
GTGTTGCTCAGGCTGTCTCTGAGTCTCGCAATGCGCATTAAGCCTTTGTATTTGGCCACTTGTAGCCTGCAGAGAGCCCCCTTGGTGCTGATGGTTGGTTTCTCCATTAGCGAGCTGTATGTAAGAAACACAATCAATAAACACTGTGTGTCGTAATGTTTGTGTGTTGCGGTGCATGTGTGATAAAGTCTGCGGGTTTGGTGCACTGTACTGTACTGTACTGCACACAGAATGAGCATTTGTTTTTTTTCTCTAGAGGGAACTTGAATGTCACTGCAGTTTACATATGAGTCATCATTCATTCATGAGATCAGTCAGCAAATCAGATCTGTATAAACTGACTGCAAGGGCCACACCAAAGTGTTTCACTGTTGGATTTTTATAGCAATGAGACTCTATATCCTGCTGGTGTAGTTAGATGTGTGGTAGGTCATGTTCTTAGAGCCACTGGGATTTAGGTTTTTGGTCCACATTTGCTGCACACTGCTGCTGCATGTGTTTGGTGGTAATGTGTCTGTTAGGATTCACACAAAATGATTTTCTTTCACCTTTTAACTTCCCGTCTTTCAGGCGGTGCCAGTGATGGCCTCCCCCCTCCCTGTCTCCGTCATCCTGGTGGTTCTGCTGTTGGCTGAGTCACCTGCATGCCAGGCCGGGGACTGTAAGGGCCACAGGCAGGTGTTGAGGGGACCACCAGGCTACGTCACAGATGGGCCGGGAAACTACTCCGTCAATGGGAACTGCGAGTGGCTTATCAAAGGTATGATGAGCTACAGATTCAGTCATTGACGATGACACAAGCTTGCAGCCAATGGACCTCTCAGTTAATCACACTGATGTTTCTCACCCTTTTTCATATCTTCCAGCTCCCAGCAACAATCACCGCATTGTCTTAAATTTC
>NW_023339807.1:18080011-18080940 GCF_004916995.1 Morone saxatilis | reverse complement strand
CCTTCATGGACACAGAGTGTACCTATGATTACCTGTTTGTGTATGACGGCGACTCCTACCAGAGCCCTCTCCTTGCCAGTCTAAGTGGCAACACCCTGCCTCAACCTATTGAAGCCAAGTCTGGCAAGGTAACCAATAAAAGACGAGATGAAAAAATCTCTGAAGCATTCTAACTATGGAAAATGTTAACTTTGTGTCTGTTATTTAATTTCTTTGTACCAGATGCTACTTCATCTCTTCAGTGACGCTAATTACAACCTCCTGGGCTTCAATGCAACGTACACATTCTCTTTGTGCCCTGGAGCCTGTGGTGGCCATGGACGCTGTGATTCCTCTACATTAAAGTGCCACTGCCATCAGGGTTGGGGAGGAGCAGCTTGTACGACCCCTCTGTGCTCTCAGACTTGTTCTGTAAATGGCCAGTGTGACAAGGTAAGCGAAGAAGGCCTTCAGCGTCACTCATCCTTCCCTGATTAAGCTGTAATTATGCCAGTTGCACGGTTTATTGAAACATTTACTACTTGTCTTAAGCTAGTCTTATTCTCCATGTTTTGTTCTAGAAAGGAGAGCGCTGCCAGTGTAACCCCGGCTTTATGGGTCACAGCTGTCAGCTTGGTTTACATGACGACAGTGGGGCAGGGCAGTGGTGGCGCGTGAGCGAGGAAAACCCCTACACGCCTCCCAGGACGGGTTCTGCTGGCGTGTACCTGTCCTCCACTAGAGCCATGTACTTGTTTGGCGGTAAGAGTGACATACTCTTAATTTTCACAGATGTTGTTTTATTATTTAATGAACAAACCCACCTTCCACCCCTGTTTCTAACACATTTGTTGTAGTTAATGGTCCTTCATTCTTCTGCACATTTATTAAATTATAACTCGTAACGCTGCTTATCATTTCAAAGAACTCTATTTTAACTGTTAGATTTT
>NW_023339807.1:18074814-18079911 GCF_004916995.1 Morone saxatilis | reverse complement strand
TTTTCTATTATATAGAACATTTATTTTTTTATTGTCTGTTTGCACCGTGGGTCTGTGTTGTATGTCGTGCATGTATAGCATATTTGACAATAAAGCTGGCTTTTGACTAAACAGAACATACATTTATTACCGAAATTTCTTCCCCCAGTTCAATATAATTCCCATAAATCTTTAATTAAGTGCCCCAAGGGAAGCATTTTCTTTTACCGTCATTAGATAAGTTTAATGTGGTTTTAATTAATGGAACAAAACAATCTTGATTTTTAACATATTTTATTGATTTATATGAAAACAGCACATTAACATTTGTGTATAGATTCAGAGTAGTAGTAGTAGTAGTAGTACTATATCCTACTTCAAAGTATTGCCTAAGCTGTGTCTACTTGACTACTTCCAGGCCATACTTTGTGCAGTGAGTGAGGAAAAGCAACAAATACAATTATCCTAAAACCAACAAACAGCACATAGTCAACCTTTTGACTACAATATTTAAGCAGAATCAACTAAATGAGGACTGCACAGTTAATTAAAATATTAGTAAAATCACATTATGGCTAAGTGCAATACCAAAGAAAACATTTAGTGAAGACCCCAAAAAAAGTTTTTTAGTTAAAATGAAAATTGTGATAAAACAATCATTCCCACTAATCGTGAATTATATTGCAATAGTAAATCAAATATAGTAATAAAATATGTCAAAATACTCACAATATGTTTTTTTTTAATCATACTGTGCAGCCCTAAACTAAATAATATACAAAATAGTAAAAAATTAAAGGCACAATTACAGAGCATAAAGGCTTTGCATTCTTTTGATTCTTAATATGATTAAAATAACTCAAAATGTATCTGAAGATTACAAATAACTAACATAATAACCCCAAGCCACTTAATTACATTCACACATAACTTTTATGTTTTCTTTTCAGAGTTTCCTCAAGTACAATGATACATCAAGAGAGCGGCACTTTTATCAATAATGACCACCACCATCAGCCATGCTCTCAGTTATTTTGGTATCATTTTATATTTTTTACTTTGTGTCAGTGGTAAAGTCACAAAAGGCTGGTTAATGGTTTTCTCCAGTTAAAGCACATCTAAAAAAAAAGTTTGGTCTTCTGCGGATCAGTGTTAGATTTTCACGAATCTCATCTCTAACTTGTGCATCATGCAGCTGCATGGCTTTCAATAACCACATTACACATGTCCTGGCTTTTTTTTTTCACTCGCTGCATGCATGTTTCTGGGGCTTTTTTATGCAGGTGACAGGACAGGAGAAGATAGACAGGAAAGAGAGGAGAGAGAGAGAGAGAGAGAGAGAGGCAGGATAACATGCACCTAAGGGCCTACATTGGGTGCGCACCCAGGTGAGCTACGCATGTATGCATGTTTTAAAGTTGTTTTTAAAGTTCTGACATATTATTTTGACATTAGTCCTTTATGCCTTAAGTCAGTTTCATCATTTCATTGTTTTTGTGAAGGTTTTGACAATGTAAATGTAGTCTTATACATTATTTTAGCATATTTTATGTCCCATTTAACATCTTTATCTATGTATTTTTTTTGTCCTGTACATCTCTTCTAATTGGCTGATATTAATCTTTTATTTGATGTTCTACATAGCATTTAAAGTAATCCTTGTGTGACAGGTAACATGTTGTTGACTTTATCTTGCTTTTAATTAACGTTTAACTAGAAAATTGATTATTCCTGTTTTCAATCAACAACCAATTGCTCTGCAGTACACTGGCGCATCATGAGGTGTGTACGGCTATTTTTCCTGGAGCCATAGTCATTGGCGTAGCATTGAGCCCAGGGCCCAAAATAGGATACATCGTGTCCTCAAACTTGTGTGTAAAAGTGACAAGGTGCTTCGCTGTTCCCCCATCCCAAAACGACACCTCTCCCTTATCTATGTTTAGCTTGACGCGGATCCTTTCGGGACGCTGCTCCACCTGCAGCACCGTACGCTCAGGTGTTGAGGCGGTGTACTCCCCTTTGCTCAGTCCTATGGACCACACACCGCGGTTTGTAGAGAGTGTGAACTTCTTTTTACGGGCCACTGTCGATTTGCACACTCCCACAATCCACTTGGGGTTGTCACCAACAACGACGTCCCACCTGTGTTTCCCAGAGTTGTAACCTTCGGCGCCGAGGACAAAGACACAGGGATCAAAACGCTCCGGGTTGTCAGGGACGGTCAGCCGCTCTGAGCTTTCCTTCACAGCGGTCAGGTCAGCATTCAAGGACAGCCATGGAGAGGCTGTGTTGGGGTTCAACACCACTGGATCTGCACACAGGAAGCCACAAGATTTTAATTATGTTATATCGCTAACATTTGGTGAATATACTAACAAATGTTTGAAGGCTGAAGAAGGCTGGTATTCTTTGCCAATATTCGAGTTCCCCCAGGTCAGTCCCAGCTCCCATGCCGTAATTTACTTACTATATTTGACATGGGCCTGCATGTTCTTCCAGATCTTGAAGCTCAGAGCACCAACATGCTTTCCCATATCCAAAAGAGAGTTGTAAGAAAGGGCAGGGTCTGTATTAGTCCACTGGGCTCTAAAGCAAAGGTGGCAACATGTGTAAGTTAACAGGAGACATTTGTAAATTGGCAAAACAGCAGAAACCTTCAAAACCGAGATCTTCATAAGAGCTGAATAACAAAAATGTGCAACTATGCTGTGCAAAAATGTATTTGAAATATCCAACAACGGTGCAATATACTGTAAATATACGGTGAAATGTACTTTCCAGTCTCCTTCACAGTGGATATTTACACAATTTGTGTGATTGCTCCAGTGAGTTTTGCAGTTACTTACTTTCTTTTTAAATTCTGGAAATTCTAAAACATAAAAGAGAGTGAGAACTGAGATTAGTTTAATGCCATTTTTTTTGGTTAAAAATGCTTAAAAGGACCAGTGTGTAGGATTTAGTGGCATCTGGCGGTGAAGTTGCAGCTGAAACATACCAATGAATATTATATTCCACTTCTGCCAATAGATCCTTTTACACACTGAACCTTTAAACATCAGCGACAAAACAAGGTGCAGGCTAATAAGTTTTATACGTGTGTGGACGAGCTGCCTTCTCTTACCCGCAGCAGGGGCAGATCGTCATTGTCCATCTCATTCTTGATGGTCTCAATGAGCTCGTTCAGAGCAGTAACATTGTTGTTTGTGCTGGTAATGAGCTCCTGTATGGCAGCAATCTTCTCCTCCTCCTCCGCAGCCAGGGCTTTCAGACGCAGAGCTTCTTCAGTGACAAGCGCCTCGTGGAGCCTCTTGAACTCCACCTTGATCTGCTTCTCCGCCTGCCCCGCTTGATACTGTGTTAAGCAAGAGAAGAGCGTGTATGAAATCGAATCTGTGCAGTCTGTAGTGTGCTGTATGTCAGCGAGACGCGACTGTAGCTTTACCTTGATGTACTCCACTGCGTTGCTGAGTTTAAGTGTCGTTTTCTTGTATAACTCCACTTTCTTTTCAAAAATCTGGACTTTGAAGTTCAGCTCCCTCTGCAGAGTGAAAAAGCAGAACATGAGGTAACCAAAACCTGTATTCCATATCCACACCGGGGACTTGCTGGGACACATTAATGGAATTGAGCCATGAGCTGCATTCATGTTGTCATTCTCCTATGTTTAACACTGTAATTCAACAGTTATTCTAATTAAACCCATGATACCAGAGGTCTGTTGCCTGTTGACCTGCACTGACCCAGGATGTGGTTGTTCACTGTGATAGGAAAGTGGGAGCAAAGCAAGAAGAAGTTGCTATTAGCTGTAGTGATGAGCCCAACAGAGAGAATGTACTGTAAGTAGAATATGAAGTAGGATTAGAATTGATCTGATTGATTGAAATTCAGTGAGAAAATTAGGCAGAGGTCTCATGTTAGGCAAGTTGAGAGGGGGCAGGGATTGTGGGATATCTCCCATAATTCAAATATATGTTGGAAATTAAAGTACAACTAGTATTTTAATCCTATTGTCACATTCAAATGTTTTTGTCTTAAGGAAATAAATACTCTGATGAGACGGCAACAGGTCAGGGCTCTTTACCTTGCACATTGGGGCTCCATCTTTGAGCGAAAAGAGCCTGTGCGTGCTGTGCAGACTGACACAGTCCACACACACAGGCTCCTCGTCCTTCTCACAGTAGAGCTCCAGCGGCTTATAGTGCAGGTTGCAGGTGTCCTCACTGGGACGCTTCGTGTTGGGCCTGAAGGTTGAGTGTTTGAGGAAGGTCTCACACGCGTCGCTGAGCGCACGGTTGGAGATATCCTGTCCTCTCTCGAACTCCACCCTGCACAAGGGACACTTCTTGTTGAAATCCAAACTTCTCTGCAGACAGTCCCGACAGAAGCTGTGGGAACACGGCAGCAGCACGGGGTCCCGGAAGATGCCCTGACACACGGGGCAGGTCAGGTCCTGCTGGAGGGGCAAAGCCTCCTCCGGCATTTCTTCATCTATACTTTCAGCCATGGCTTACAGGCCCTCTTCGGTTAACTTTCGTTTTTGGCAGACCCTCAAACCGACGGGTACACACGCACAAATACGCACTCGTCTGCCTCTGTGTGGTATGTCAAGGCTTCAGCTCTTTACTTACGGTTTAAAAACAACGAATAAATAGTATCGTGAACAGGTTTACAGAGTAGAAAAGCCACAAAACTGTACGACTGACGCCTCTTCCGTGTTTCAGCGACTGGCAGCAAAATTGGAGCGTTCATACAACACTGCCCTCTGCTGGAGCTGGGAACAGGAAGCATTATGATCAGTTTCTGCTGGGGTTTATTTCTTTTAATTTATTTTTTATTATTTCAAAGTCATCTTTATTGCAAAAAGGGGGTTACAATTCAGATGTGACTTACAGAGATGTATATATGTAACAGTATACAAACATATAAAACAGTTGTCGGAGCCAGAAATCTAATTAATATAATGTACAACTTCATGGAGAAAAGGTACAAAATTAGGTTTTTTACTGTTGAATTTACATTTATGAATGTGGAATTTTGCCAACAGAATTAATAAATTTATAATGAAGTACATATTTTCTTTACTTTGACTTCTATAAAAGCAAAATACCACATTCTCCC
>NW_023339807.1:18071196-18074714 GCF_004916995.1 Morone saxatilis | reverse complement strand
CCATGCTACATGTGATTGAGGTTGTTTTCTTCGTTGTCTTGTCACTGTCTCCTCCTCTGTGGTGGGGCTGTATTTGCTGTCATTGGTGACACTGGATCACTAGAGCACATTTCTGCCGTGTAGCTTCATACACCTGCATACATCACAGGATTACATCATGGTAGGTTATTATCCTTATTCTTTAGATGATACACATATCATTATTTCCTAAGAAGATTTGAATTCATGTGCATATATTATTCTTTATTACTTGAGGATTTGAATCTGCATCTGTGAATCACTCTTGCAAAGTGCATTTAAACTGTTTTCATACCTCTCTGATCTCTAACCTTATTAACTAATTACTGATTAACATAAATTGATTCATGCAGCACATTTGCTATATTAATTACCCCTTTTGCTGTTTGTTTTTACACCTTTAGTTCACAGTAAGAGACCACAGTGTGGTAGACTGTGATATAGTTTGACATGACCGCCGTTAGTTGAATCATTTACAATGACCAAATGATCATTTACACAACAAAGTTACAGATACTAATTAATATTTCAGTGCCTCAAAGCTCTTTTTCTTCTTTTCTTCTTTGCTTTGTCCTCCACACAAAGTAATTTGGTACAAACCCTGAAAAGTACTGAAATAGCTCAGATAGGGAACTGAAATCATATTGAATGACAAAAAGTCCTACAGTTCATCGGGCATAGAAACATAAAACCCTGCAACCCACAGACAAGAATGGGCATGGTTGTATATCACCCATACTTTTCTTTCACCTTTAAAATATTTCAAGGCAATACAAAAAATAAAAAACTTAGCTATTAGTAGGTTTGAATTTTTTAATTTAGGATTATTTTACTTTTTTCAAAAATGTTTACTTGGGTTCAGGATTATTCTTCATAGTCAGACTGCAAACAGAGCCCTAATTTGGTTTACATATTTTATCGGTGTGCGTGTTGAATTGTTATCTTGCTCTTATGTGGTCTTATTCTGTCTTGTTTGTTATTTTACTGTATTGAACCAAATCATATATACAGAGCACAGACAGCTAGTTAGTGAATAGATAGATAGATAGATAGAAGATAGATAGATAGCATAGATAGATAGAATAGATAGATGGATAGATAGATAGATAGATAGAATAGATGATAGATAGATTAAGATAGTAGTAGATAGATGTAGATAGATAGATAGATAGATAGATAGCACCATCATGTGGTTAAAACAAGTCAAGTGCTCAAACCAAATGACTGTAAATTTCCTCTTCTTCTGCAGAGTGATGAGATGAACTCCTACGACCTCAGCCTCTTAGAAGGCATGGATGACCTGTTTAACCAATCTGACAACTCGTCCATTGGAGAATATTGCTGTGAGGGGGGTGATGTCTGTGACCTGAAGGAGACCATGTATTTTGAGGCAGTGTTCATCCCAGTTCTGTACTCTCTGGCATTTGTTGTGGGTGTCCTGGGGAACGGGGTGCTGCTGGGAGTTCTGGTTCAGAGCAGGAAGGCCTGGAGTGTGACAGACACCTTTATCCTCCACCTGGGCATAGCAGATGTGCTGCTGCTGGTGACGCTGCCCCTCTGGGCTGCACAGTCCGCTCAAGAAACTGGCTGGACCTTTGGCACACCTCTCTGCAAGATCACTGGAGCTGTTTTTACGGTAAGAGTTGTGCGGCAGGAAAGAGGCACTAAAAACTGTCTGCATTAAAGTGTATCAGATTAAATATGTAGTTGTTGCAAAAGGATTTTTCACTTCTCTTTGACTGATTTCTTTGTACCCTCAGATCAACTTCTACTGTGGGATCTTTCTGCTGGCCTGCATCAGTCTGGACCGCTATCTGTCCATCGTCCATGCTACCCAGATGTACTCCCGCAGGAACCCCTGGGTCGTTCAGGTCAGCTGCTTGGCAGTGTGGCTCTTCTCCATGTTCCTCTCTATCCCTGACTGGATCTTTTTGGAGGCGATGACGGATGTGAGACGGGAGAACAGAAAAGAATGTATTTCCAACTACAATAAGTTTGCCCATGAGCCAGTAAATGACTATGAGTCAGTAAATGACTATCAGTCAGTCAATTACTCTCTGTCAGAAGGTGCCTGGCAGTCAGTACATGACTGGCAACTGGCATCACGGCTGCTCTATCACATTGTGGGCTTCCTGATACCTTCAGCTATCCTGATCTTCTGCTACTCCTGCATCTTGCGCCGTCTGCGATGCGGCTCCCAGGGCCTTGAAAAGCAGAAAGCTTTTAGGGTCATTGTGGCCGTGGTGGTGGTTTTCTTTATCTGCTGGACGCCATACAACATCACACTCATGGTGGACACACTTCACTCTGAGAATAACAGCATTACCTGTGGAGGGAGAACATCTCTGGAGAAAGCCAGGGTAGTCACATCCTCTCTAGGTTACCTCCACTGCAGCCTCAATCCCATCCTGTACGCCTTTGTGGGTGTGAAGTTCCGGCGTCAGCTCCTGAACATCCTGAGGTCTTTAGGCTGCAAGCTGAAGTCAAGCGTCAAACTCCAGGCTACTGCCAGCAGGAGAAGCTCCATTTGGTCTGAGTCTGCCGACACCTCCAACTCGATTGCTATCTGAGAGAGACACACAAACCTTAATAAGCTTACTGACTTAAACTGACATGGAGACAGAGACATGTACAGCTGAGTGTCCAATGCCCTGCTTTACATTGCCTGTGTTATATAACCTTTCACAAGCTATGTTTCCTTCAATTTCCTGTAGTTCTTAAGGCATTAGTAGCTGAACGTGAACATGATCACTGTCTGAGACTTGAGGTAATACACCTGTACTTGTAGGCAGCAGATCTATGTTTCTTGTATAGCAGAATATATTTCCCTTTTCTGACTGCAAGACAACATTGTAACATAAATAAATAAGGGCAGCATGTAATACTGCAGTGAGTGTTATTACTGTATTTGAAATACAAACATTAAAATGAAAATCATTTATACCACGATTATACTGTATATTGCATTGTGTTTTTTGTATTGTTATGTTTTCTGTATGAAATGTTCAAATAGATAATAAACTGTATTTTCTGAACCATACCGGAGTGTGTTTTCGACATTACAGCACAGCAACAGGACCAAAAGGACCCTTTAAAGGCCACACTAAATGTCTTAACATGTTGCTGTTGTGTAGGCAAAACAACATATCTGGCAGTATAGAGAAGGGAAACATCTTTGAACAGCAAAATACACAAAAAAATAAACAGATTGATTAAAATTAAATGTGACATTTTATAATGAAAAAATACCTATAAGATTGTACAGAGTTTAGTTTGTGGGTCAGTCAAAAAGGCTGTGAATGAACGTATATAGCAGAGGTCTTTCCTGTTTACAAATGCCTTTGCTTTGCTTCCTGTACCCAGACCAGCTCCATGTTTTTAATGACTGTGTAATGTAGCTTCCACTGCAGACATGGAGCCAACCGATATGCCTTTGCTGGGGTATGATGTCTTGCTTGTATTATGTGCTTCTTTTGTAATTATTACATTACATTACACAC
>NW_023339807.1:18045112-18071173 GCF_004916995.1 Morone saxatilis | reverse complement strand
AAGTATTGTGGAGTGCTTACTTGTAAAGTTTTTACTGTAGATTTTTTGATTTGTAATCTTTATTGAACAGACTCTTATCAAAATGTTCCTATAAAGCCCAGTTATACAGTTATAAATACAGTCTGAATACATTGTAATGCACGTTGCAGCTCAGATGGTAGACAGAGAAAAGGACAAAGTCTCACAATTTTACTTTATGAGAAGTTAGATTGTGCAATGTCCCTTTCTAATTTCGTTCTTCCTTCTGCATCTGCATTTTAATATATAACTTTTGGTGTGTAGCACTTTCTAAAATGTTATATATGTTTATGGTATAGTTAGATTCTGGCAATAACACGTAGAGAACAAAATCTTAAAATGCAAACCCACATGTAAGGGTTTCAGTGGAAATACCTTACATCTTTTAGACAGGAAATTGAAACAAAGTGACAAAAAAAAAAGCCACACATCCTCAGACACGTGGTTTTAGCAGAAAAGAAACAAGAGCAGCAGAAAGCATTGAGAAATGTTGCAACTTCTTCAGATCAACCAATATGCAGCACCACAACGTACCACCACTGATGTACCAGGCTCATTCAAAGACGTTAAACTTGGTGTGGTGTGTGGTCAACATGCGCTGGTTTTGTTTTTAATCATATAGTCAGAATAAAACTGTTTTCTGTTTTAATTTTTAGTGTGCCTGTTTTCTTGCCTGGAATCAATTCCCTTTCTTGTTGTGTTGACACGAAACAAAGTCTGTGTTTGTACTCATAACAGGTTTAGTTTTCATTAAAGGAAAGTACTGATAAGCAGAGTGAATCTATTACAGTTAACAGATAAGCTCTAGCAGATGCAGGAAACAAGAGTTTAATTTGATGCAATACTGAAGACTAATTATAACCAGTAATACTATAAACTTGACGTGTTGCTGCTGCTACAGTCAACCAGCATTTCTCAGATTAGACCACAAGTCTTCTGTTCTAATTGAACACTTTTCTGGTTAAGACGGAAAGAGGAAGGTAAACTGTAGCTTGAAAGGAGGAAAAAAAGTCTTTCTTCTTGTGTGAAATGACTGTAAGCTGAGTTTCTTAAAGAATACAATTTGTGAAAATACACTTTATTTGAGGTAACATTTATATTAATTAAATTAATTAAGTGTGTAACATGTAGGAGGATTGATTGGTAGAGATGGAACATCATGTGGTTAACTATGTTTTCATAACTATATAATCACCACCCATGCTCGTAGCTGAAACATAATAAACAAGAAGCTATTTATCTGTGAGCGCTGGTATCCTGTTTGTTTCTAACATTATGATTTTGCCTTGAGCCCAGAAATCAGGTTTGACTGACAGGCCGAAACCTGCATAAAAGCTTCAAAGTGATAACACAGATTTTGTGCTCGACACAAACATGTATATCTTATAATAAAATAAGATGTTGTCCTCCCTAAGTACTCTTCTTTCCTCTGTTTGCCTCCTACACTCTTTTTTTTACAGCGATGATAGCTGTGTGCATTAGAGGCACACTGGTCTCTGTTTGAACAGACAGAGAAGTCTTTATATGAGAGAAAACAGAGAGCTATGAAAAGCCCGCAGCACCAACAAAGAGCTCTTCCTCTTCCTATTCCCCTGTCACCTGACTGGTGACATCAGCACCTGTTTGTGTCATGCTGTGTCCTACAGTCTGCATGTTGCAACAATGAAGTGAAAGATAAAAAAGGCTGTTGGATTTGCCATGGGGGAATTCCATCACTGTGGTCATATAGAGACATCTTTACTGCCTGAAGACAACATGTAAAAAAATGAAAAGTTAAAACAGTTTGTAGCATGTTATTAGCTATAAAGTTATAAACTGTAGGACTGTTTAATGTTGGATCACAATAACATCAACAAGGATAACAGCTTATGTTTCTATCACTTTCAAACATTATGACATTAGCTTTATGATTGAAGATTGTGCAACAGGTGAAACCTGTTCACTGACTTTTTTAAATACATATAAAATAATGATAAAAAAAATTTGATTTCAGTACTAATATTTAGTACATATAATACACAATAAAAAAATACAGATTTCTACAATTGAGTAAAAAAAACAACAACTCATGATTTAGGGTAAAAAGCTTAAGTTGTGCAACAGTGATAACAAAATAAAAGTACATTATATGTCATATGACGTGGCTCTGAAACCTTCACATTGAAGTGCAATGTGAGGGTGTCAATCTTTTAAAAATATCTACTTCTCCTTATTAGACAGAATATAGTCCTCCACCCCTTGAACTCATGACATGACTTCACATTAAATTCCCCTTAAGTCTGAAGCATTGTTTGGTCACTTCTGAGTCACAAGAGGGCATTTCTCTCTCCTCTTCATCACTGACTTGACTGCTTTTGATGCTCGACATTTAGTTCCTTCAGTTCTTCCTGTACTGGACCCTGGTCAGGCAGAACTTTCTCTCCCACACCCATCTCCCACAGCGAGCTGTCATCTGTAGCACGTCTCCGCATCGCCAGGAAAAGACAGAGCAGAGGCCTGAGGAATGCATGAGTGCAGCCCAGAGCAGATGTGACTATTAGAGGTGTCTTTAGGGAACCTACAGTAGATAAACCATCATTAAGTTTCTCAGAGCTTCTTCTGACGGTGTCCACAATGAGTGTGATGTTGTACGGCATCCAGCAGAGGAGGAAGACCACTACCAGGGGGAGGATGACCATGATGTACCTCTTCTTCTGGAGGTCTGTAGGGCTGTGCCGCAGCCGTAGCAGGACACCAGAAGAGCAGCAAATCAGAGCGGCTGCAGGCAGCAGGAAGCCCAGGAGGTGGTGGAGCAGGCGGGACAGCAGCTGCCAGTCAGTAGGTGACAGAGAATAATTGTGAACACACAGGGATTTCTCTTGTTCTGGATCTTTCCAAGCCACCAGAAAAATATAGTCAGGGACGCAGAGGATCAGGGAGCTGATCCAGACCAACAGGCAGCTAATATGAGCTAACCTGGGCCTCTCCGAGGAGTAAAACTGGATGGAGTGAACAATGGACAGGTAGCAATCCAGACAGATGAGAACCAGCAGAAACATCCCACAGTAGAAGTTGATCTAGGAAAGACAAAATGAAAGTTTAGCTATGGTGTATGGTGTTGTGTAAGAGAGCAACTTTCCCTTTCACTTCTCCCCTACTCCGATCCCCTCCTCTTGCCTTTCCCAAGAAATGTTGAGATTCCTGGAGATTATCAGGGGAGTACTCTTGCAGTATTAAGTACAATGAGAGACTTTAAGCAGGAACTAAAAGCCTGGTGCCAAACAGTCCATCCAAAAACAACTTTCTCACATCGCCCTTAAGAGACCACCCTTCCGCTTTCCTGTCCCTGTTTGTTCTACACACCAATCTGTATTATTCATTTATTTGGTGTTTATTTATGCACACAGCGTGTATGCATGTATTTTTGGATAATATATAAGATATAGCTAAAAGTGACTTTCATCTGTAACACAGATAAAAAAACATGAAAACCTTACACAACAGACAAGATAAAAACCCGGTATGACAAACTAAGAAACAAAACCCAAGAATAACAATCACCCTGAAACAAACAACAGAAAAACAATTATACATGTATTCTAGGGAGCGCATCAGCAATCCCAACACAGGGACATACAATTCATCAGAAATTACTACATTCAATGTCTCGCAGCTCATTGACTACAGAGTTTTCACACTACAATTAAAATGTTTAAGGGGGCTGCACTCTCTGATACTCAGTGGTAAAGAACTCTGGAGTCCACTGGAGGAACCTCTAGTTGACCTTGAGCCATGTTGTTACAAACTGTTTAGGAGGTTGAGCTGCAAAATTGTGAATTATTTTGTATAGCAAACCAACATTGTACATAAACAGTTTACAAAGGTCAACATGTTATACCTAACTACATTATAATATAGGATGTATGCTTATACAGAGTCTGAAGAGGTTGCCTTAAAGTAATATGTGTCTGAGACCAGGTTGTACTACAGTATGCAAAATGTGATAATATCATTGCATGCATGTACAGTTTTGCTGCATCTGCACTCATTTGATTTCTCATAAATCTAAAATTAGAAAGTTGTTTTTGAAATCAAACGCTACTTACATTGAAAACAGCTCCACTGATCTTGCAGAAAATGTCTTTGAAGCACCATTCACAGTGTTGAACGGCCTGTGCAGTCCAGAGGGGCAGCGTCACCAGCAGCAGCAGGATGTCTGCAACAATCAGGTTGAGCATAAAGGTGTCTGATATACTCCAGGATCGCCTCTTCTGAGCCAAAACGAACAGGAGTAGTCCATTCACCAGCAGACCTACAATCACCACCATGGAGTACAGAACCGGGATCGACACCAGTGCAGTTTCTTTTGACTCAGAATCATCTTTGTACTCATAATCCGAGTAGTCAAAAGTGGTGTTCAGGACAAATATTCCACCGAGCTCAAGGTTCCCGTCCATCTTCTGTGGAGACAAACAGGTTAAAATCAGTGAGGAATAATAAAAAAAAGGCTGCTGCTTCTTCTGGGTGTCAAAAATACTAAACCAAACTTTCTTCTTTCTCTCTCTCTCTCTCTCTTTCTGTGTGTGGTCATACAGCCATGTGAGAGTGACGTCTTGAAAATCTCCCCTTGGAAAACCCAGCTGAGGATTCATTCACATCACAGGGACACATAGGCTACCTCACATGGTGCAAAGTCAGTATGATGAAGCAACAGTGGAGTGGATTTAAACGGAAAGCAATGTTCCCCTTGGTCATATGCACACACACACACAATCTATGAAGCTATGTCATGTTCATGACTGTCACTTCTGATTACTGAAGTAGATATACAGCAGATAAATATGGCACACAGCCAGGCTACAGCAGGGATCCGTTTCGAAACGAAGAGTAATACAGAAACAGAAAGGGATTGACTTGAATATCAGTACTGCAGTAATGGTTACAACTGAAATTAGGTCTCTACTCATCTCTAGTTATATTATTATTATGTTATATTATTAAAATATAAGAGCCAATATGTTATACGACAAAAATCAACCTTGAGAGTCTTACCATAAAGGGCTTCAGCTGTAGATTTAGAGGTCGGTAAGTTCCCAGGCGCTGTGGATGATACTAAATAAGGACAAACAGAAACTCGCACGTATCGTATCCTCCACACTGAGGTCAACAGCTCTGGATCGTCGACTGTATGAACTGCACTCGCAAGTCAGTACTGGAGGGAGGACAAGGACGAGATCCTGCAGCTGTCGAGCTCCGCTCAAGTCCAGCAGACAAACGCGCAAAAAAAAAAAAAAACTTTCTTTGTGTTTGCGCGCACACTTCAGGAGTCACTGAACGTGGAGTTAAAGGGGGGGGGCGCATGTTTAGGTGTGCGGAGGGTGAATCATAGTACACAGAACCTGCGGGTACCAGAGGGAAACTGAAAAACAGACGATGAGAAAAACTGCGCTTCACCAGCTGGAAGTTTTATAACACGGTCACATTACATACCGGGACATGTACGGAACTGAAGTAAACGCACTTTAATTATTTTTTTTATTTTTTTAATTAGTTCCTCGCCGGATTGTTTTGGTTCGTCAAATGTCAAATCCTCTCGCACATTACGTCCTCTACAAAATCTGCCAACTCACATAAAAACGCGTCGCCCGATCAATTGTTTTTCAAAATAAAATGTGTAATAAAAAACACAGCAGCATCTACGAATATAAATAAAGAGAAAGATGCTGAAACATAGACAGAGCTCTTCGGTTTGTATTGAGAAGCACATGGAGTGATAAAAATGGCGCAGTCCTGATGGCCTTTGCCATAATTGTGAACAAAAGTTGCTTTACTTTGAAGGCCGAATTGCCCCACTTCCGCGTTCCCACTTTCTATGCCTGACTTGACGCAGAGATATTTCACACAAAGCCAACAATGCGTCGCACAAGGAGCTGCTGTCCACTAGATGGAGCTGTTTCACTGTTTCCAAACTGAACCACAACCACAGGCCTGTTCCAGCCTGCAGAGTTACAAGGTTATCAGGATAACAGGATAATTAAACTGAATAAAATAGGTGTTTTACATCAGTGTTTGAGGGGTTGATCTAAAAATAAAAGGAAAAGTTCAGCTATGGTCTTGTGTAAGAGGGGAACCTGCACTTTCACTTTCTCTTCTCATCCTATTCTGACCCCCTCCCCTGGCTTTTCCCCTTCTGGAAGTTATCATGGGAGTATTCTGGCTCAGTAACAGAACCTTGATCCAAGAGTCCTAAAGCAGGAACTTAAGGTCTGGAACCAAACACTGTCTATTCAAAAACAGCCCTTCCGCTTTCCTGTCCTTGCCTGTTTCACACACTACTCTGTAATTATTTATTTGAATAATGTTTATTTAGCAGGGACAATGCACAAAACAAATATGGTGCCAGATGTAGCTGAAAGCGACTTTCATCTGTAGTCCCTGGGCGGAGGCCAGTAGTGTGCAGGTAACAGAGATAAAAATAGAATCAGAAGTAAAAAATTAATTTCTTGCACTTTTGCAAAACAGACAAGATAAAACCCTATATGACAGACTATGAAACAAAACCCAAGAATAACAATCACCCTGAAACAAACAACAGAAAAACAATACTAAATTTCCACTAGGTGCCAAGAGTCTTTAAACAGGAACTAAAGGTCTGGATCTAAAAACACAATCCATCCGTTCCTGAAGAGCCTGCCCTTCTGCTTTCCTGCCCCTGCCTGTTCAGGGTTTTACTCAGTTACTGAAATAAGCAAAGTGCACAATTAAAAGTAATGGCACCAGAGTTAGCTAACAGCTAATTTACATCTGTTGTCCCCCAGGCAGGTAGACAAGAAACGACAACAGAACAGTAAATAACTACATAAAGCAAGACAATACATAAAAGTCCATCAGTGTGAAAAAATAAATAAAATCAATATGATAATGAATACAATAAACACAAGGCAATCATTTGTGATGATTTCAGCCAGAGCTTGATCTTGGTTCAGGTTTGGAGACACTAGTGACAACACAAACCAAAAAATCCACTAGCTCCCATAAAGTTAGGTCCACAGGTGTAACATCTTACACAGATGTAGTTGAAAGGTGATGGTGATTTTCATATTTGCAACATTGAGCACGGCCTTTTTAAAGCTACTCGAAGATGACTAACTATAGATGAGAACCACATAAAACTTTCTTCTAGCCTCATACTAAATGAGCAAACAAGAGCATGTTACCTTTCAAATGAGTCCTCATTCATGCATTTTGGCCTTAAATTGGCCTTACTTTTTTGTTTTTTGGGGGATGTTTTGGGTAATATTTTTAAACAGAATGGCATCAAGCACCAGAATCTTATTTTGCTACTTTCCCCTTTGTTTCCTTGACAATTTTCATACTTGTAATTTATGCATTTGTAGTACCTTTATTTTTGCATTTACATTATTTCTAGATATTTGGCAGATAAAAAATTTAAAAACACAAAATGTTATCAGTTTATGTAAAAGAATCAACTCAGCAGTCTACACAGTAATGTAATTAAAATGTGCTTGGTCAGCTGCAACATGTAAAGTCTGCTCACATATCAACAACAACACTACAAATAATAACATAAATACCTTTTGCTGAGAATACGTATGTATAATCACTTAATAAGGTATATTTACACAACATCACTAGTTTTTATCATCAGTGTCTAGGATTTATTAGCATCTGGTAGTGAAGTTTCAGATTGCATTGTTGTCAGAGGATTCATGGTTTGGGACTTTGTCTAATCTTTTTCTTGTGTGTGTGAAATGTTGGATATTTTACAGTTATTTTGATGAAACCATCTTAAAAGTTTAAAGGGGAAACAGTTAAAAGGGCACCTGTAACATAATAAGTGCCCCCAAATACACGCTGCGTTTTTGTAGTCAAAAACATTGGGAACCACAAGTTTAATTTTGATCAAGGGAAAGGTAATGAAAACACAATAATTTCTATATTCAGGTGATTGTACTAATGAAAACATACCTATGCAGGTGTCCTGATATCTCACCTGGTAGAGCTGGTCCCCAAGGCTGAGTCCTTGCTTCAGCAGCCATAGGATTGACTCCGACCTGTGGCCCTTTGCTGCATGTCATCCCCTTTATCTCTCCTCCATTTGCTGTCACTCTTCAGTTATCACTATCAACATGTATGAATATTATATTCTATACTTGCCATTGGATCCTCCTAACTCCTCTGAATACTCCACCACTGACCGTAAGCTTTCAATTAAATTTCTTCAAAACATGAATAATAATAATAATAATATTAATATTATTATTTAATCCATTATATTTAATAATGGATTAAATTCCACATACTGGCTTTTAAATAACACATTTGTATGACGTTGTCGTTTGCTGGTTTGGACCTGTGCTTGCAAAAGTGTTATAGTGACTCAGAATCAAAGACGTCATTCTCTCCAAGGCGCTCTGTCTCATCATCACACCCAGTTCATTGTAGTTTCAGACTTATATTCACTCATATTTGTATTAATCATGAGATCTGTGCTGGATGAAAGTAATGAACATGTAGAAAGAGAACCTGAGGTGTCGATTAATATAAAAAAACACTATATTTTTATTCCAAACTTTGTAAAAAATGTAATGTAAATTTATTACATAAATCTTTGAAAATAACAAAAACGCTGGGTATTACAAAACTCAAAATGAGTCATTTCATTTCCTCTTTTACAGCAGTTCATTTTTGAAACATACAGCTAAAAAGCAGCTTTATATGGGCCATGAAAAAAAGAAACGCAAAATGATCATTTCAACATGTACAACTTTTCAACATATACGAGCATTTTCACTGTTTTATAAGCTGAAACTTCCTGCAGATGTATCTGCGCGTGGAATCTGATGAGACTAATCTACTGAGTGCAAGGATGTGAGATATGAGTCTGACTGCTGAAGCTACAGGCTACATCTTAACTGCTGATCAAGCTTTTTTTTAGGAGTATGAAGAAATCTATATGTTACACAAGATTTGACCTCTGGACACAAAAATGAACACGTTTTCACAAAAAAAGGCATCAGCATGTGTTTTTCTCTCTGTTCCACTCTAACTTAAAGACTTTACTATAATATTCTTGCATAAAAAATATAAACAACATAAAAACAACGTGTGATAAGCTGCACCATATCACCAGATGTTAAAGCACCAGTTGGACAGGCAGAAAACTTTCCCGCTGAGAATGTTTTTAAAGTCTTCATTAAACTGAACTTATATATCAGTTTAGTCTTTTTACTTTTCTCTTAACCCCCTCACACACACACACACAACCACATCTCCTCTTTAATCAGGCCTATCTTGGTTTCACACCATGACAGAATAAGAGGTGTTTTCGCTTTCTGCAGAACTGAACGATCCTGTGGTTCTTTTGTTCCTCCTCTCCCTCCATCCCTCCATCCCCTGCCAGCCTCTCTGTCCAAGAAGCCCCTTACACATTTTGGCAAGCTCCCTTCTGAACTTTACCCCCACAAAGCCGTACAACAGAGGGTTCAGGGCGCAGTGTGACAGCCCCACGCTTTCAGTAATCAGAGTCCCAATGTCCATCACACGACCAAACTGGCAACCTGCAGTCAACACTCCTAGCCAGTGCAGACTATCTGCCAGCTGAAAGGAGTTATACGGTGCCCAGCAGATGACAAACACAGACACTAATGAGATGATGAGGCGAAGAGACTTGCGCCTTTGGCGACGAGTGGCATTGCAAAGAGACTTGAAGATGCGGATGTAGCAGTAGAGCATGATCAGCAGGGGGAGCCCAAAACCCAGAACCACACTGATCAGCCGCAGCCCGGCCTGCCACTGTCTGGAGTTCTCAACAAACCACACCTGGCACATGAGGGTCTTATGATGACCTATAGTCTTCACCTCCACTACCTGTTTGAAAGTAATGTCCACTCCACTCAGGCCCAGGCAGACCACCCAGATGACGGCACACGCAATCTGGGCATGGCAGGTGTTGCGCTTCCAGCCAGAGCTCACAGCGTGAACGATGGCCAGGTAACGGTCAAAGCTGATGCAGGCCAAGAAGAGGATGCCACTGTAGCGGTTCAGGGAGAAGAGGGCACCGGAGATCTTGCAAGCAGCCAAGCCGAACACCCACTGGTGAGCCCACTGCACTGCAAACAGGGGCAGGGTGAAGGCCAGCAGCAGGTCAGAAATGGCGAGGTGAAGGAGGAAGGTGTCTGTCAGAGAGAAGGCACAGGCACCACCACTCTGAGTGTTTCGGTAGCGTCGGATCACACACAGCACCAGGACGTTGCCCACCACAGCCAGGAGGAACACCAGAATGTATACAGTAGGGGAGTACGCCTTTGCAAAACTGTAGATGTCCTCCTGTGGACATGGCTCTGCACTACTGCTGCTCATTTCAGAGGGCATGGTGTAATTGTCATAGTCCTCAAATATCTATTGACAGAAGAGGGGAAAGCAGTTCTGTCAGATTCTAGAAACAGATAAGTTATTTAGGAAAAGTGTAACATTTGATAGACACTATAAAGTGGAAACCAATATTTTTTTTCTTCTTTTAATTCACTTGAGCCTGAGCAATGCATGAAGGTAATAAGGTTCCAAAAACGTCAAATAAAATCTGTTTCAGTAAAAAACTTGACTCTAAAGATAGTTGATATACATGTTTGATACTATATGACAGTTGAATAACTCATTTGAAAATATCTCTTATGGAATATGTTCCTGTATACAGTGTATTAAATCTGCTCATGTTAGAGAAAATAAAGTGCAAACTTAGGCAGAAGTCTCAGTGTATAAATATAAAAATGGCCACTCACCCAGTAATCCATGGTTGGCGTCACTTGATCCATATTTGTTGCAAACAAGGAGGCAGCAGAACACCTGAAACCCTACGACAGTCAAAGACAGCACACTCATAAACAAATTAGTTTTTCTAACCATGCCACTCTTGTCCAGATGAAGGAGGATCAGAAAGAAGAAGTCATAATTTCAGGAACTGAATCCTTGCAGGTTTTAGACAGATGCACAGAACAGTGCTTTAGTAGGAATAGATGACTGTCTGGGAAATTGTGACATATATTTTTAAAACGTGACATGGGGCAGCTATAAAGCTTGGCCAGACAGACAGTGCATGACTGAGGTACTCTATATGGAAAAATAATCTATTTTCTATCTTCTAGATTGTGCACCCGTATCTACTGCGGATCCATGTTATTTTATGTATAAAATGCTTTCCATATCATAACATCAAAAGGGAACAACATTTATGGGAATGTAACCTTCAAGAAGCAGAAACTGGTTTTACCAAACAATCTTTTGCAAATGGTGAAGTGAAAGTGCTAAGTTGACAAGAATTTCAATGTCTCTACTATGTTGTTCTTTATTTATTTGTTTTGGGATATTAAGCAGTACACCAAAACTATATTGTAGTATATTGTAGGTGAAGACTTTAGATTTTGAGCAATCCATATTTTACAAATCTTAGAATGTCAAATAGAAATAAAAATTGTTTAAGAAAAGTACAAAACAATTCAAGGTAAACCTCTGTTTATATGTAGTTGATGCTGAATGAAACAAACAAATTAACTCACTCACCCTCTGAGATCTTGTAAAGAAGAACTATGAAGCTTATGTAGGATGGACTAAATACTATATGTGATTAGATACGCATACACAGGAAGTTCTTTTTGCATCTTTGTGGCTGAAAATAACAGACTACTAGGGGCAGACAAGAACACCACTTTATTGCTCATTAGATATGCAGAGGGCATGCATGCTACTACTACTAAAATTAAATGTATTCAAATCTCTTTCATGCTCTGTTAAAACAACTTTAACCAATTAAAATAATATTGGGATAGTGATTTGACATCTACCTGCAGATGCCTGATATGAGGAAATGCCACAGAAACACTTTTAACCTCTGAAGTGTACATAGGGTTTTGAATTGGGGTTCTATAAAAAGCACTTGCAAACTCGACTCAGCACTCAAATTCTTGTGAAGCGGTAAAGTGAGTCATAATGCCCTTCACAGACACAGAGATCGACAGGATGGACAGAATGCGAAGTCCTCATTCCCCTTTTAGTATCTCTGTATGATTAAAAAAACAATGTGTTAAATGTGTGAGGAACTGAACATACTTGCGGTTACTTCTGTCTCGACTGAGGGTCTTTCGGGAAAATTCTGTTGTTGTGCAACTTTACTGATATTTTGCTTCCTTCTGTCATAGTCGATGAACAGTGTATTACACATCACAGAAGCATATTGTTAAAGTTATATATATATATATATATATATGTCTGAATGTAATCTGGTGCGCACATGGAGGAGCAGAAGACTTTGACTCCTCCAAAGAGCCTATTAGCTCACTGCCATGCTTCATTTTTTAAAACTTGGAACCTCTGTGGCTCTCTGACCCGAGCTCTGCAAGAGGTTCCACTTCCTTTTTGCCTTTGCTCCAATACACCACTGTCTATAAGAAGTGTTAACTTGACTGATTAAAAGATCTAATACAAATCTGCTGACAGTCATTTATTAAAACAAAAACACATTACATAATAAGATAATCTTGAAATGGATCCTTTCCGATTTCAACTAGTCAGTGCTCTCTGGTGGACAAAATCACTGTTTCTAAAGTACCAACCAACCAAGTGCAATTTCTTGTTACTTATTAGTTTTTTGTCCAGGCATGATTCATTCACTCTACAAAAGAAAATACAAACAAATGCAAAAACATTAATCAAAACAAAAATCAAACAACAATAATCAAAATAATAAAATAGCTCCTACATCAATATATCTGCATTAGGCTAATATCAGGCAACTTATCTGCCCACTCTATAAGAAGCTCACATATCTGTAAATGACTTTATATCTGTGAGACTAATCAGCTGCTAGAATTACATATTGTTCTGTTCAAAAGTTTTGTTTTAGTGAACAGAGAAAAAACTATATTTTATTCTTTTTTATTTGGCTCTCTCAGATAATGGAAAATGTGCTGCATATCTTTTCTTTATTTATTGCAGGTTCAAAACTTGATCACTGTGAGATAAGTCAAAAAATATTTGAAAAATGCACTCAAGGACTAGAAACGGTACATTTGAGAGGTTAATTGCAAGTTTTAAAAAGCATGTGAAATCACACATGCTGTGAACGAGTCAGAGGAGAGCACAACAATATCTGTTCTGTCTTGTCTTGGCAGGCGTTTTTCGTAATCTGAGTTAAATTTATAATCCTGTTGCAGTTTAGAATAACAAACTCGGATCCTGTTTTATGGCCACAACTCAGTAACCTTACTGCAGGTGAGCCAGTTGATCTGAAGGTATCTGGCAAGTCCATGGTTCAAAAAATGTTCAGAAATCTTTGCCTGTCTAAGAAATAAAAAGTTCCTGAATGTGAACTATAGCAAATGCATGACCATAATACGATCAAGTAGTGACTATGCAGGGTCAGCGTTTTATCAGGGTTAACCTTTGTGTTTTGTTGACACTGGCTTTACTTCCTCATTGTTTGAGTCTCACGGACTCCACTTCTGTATGTGTAAAAATAAAAATATATAACAAAATACAGAAATGATCATAAATGTTATGTTATATGGGTTTCACATGAACAAATATACTCCTTTTGTTTGTGGGTTAGAGAGGTTTAAATCCCTGTCAGACCTCTAATGAATAAACTGTTAATATAAATAAAACTCCAACAGCAGTGATTCAAACAGACTTTGGATTTAGGAGGGTAATCATTTGTAAACAGTACTGTCAACACCGATCACAGATGTAGAGCATATGCAAATTCATTATATTTAACCAAGGTTTTACAGCAGGGGCCTCTGAGAACCCATTAAGTATACTTTTTAAGCTGTTAAAGAGGGTCTGTGGTGTCCAGCACCCCAAACAGAACATTGAGGTTAATTTTTCAGCAGCAAGGCATGTTAATAAATTATTAGAGGACCAGGTATTGGCATATTTACAGGTGTGTGAGTGATCTATTGACGAGAGGGCTGTACTATGAAGGGAGCTTAACCTACTCAGATTTAACTCAGTGTTTCCAAGGAACGTCCGGGTTCTCAAACTCTGATTGCCTACATTGCTGTTAAATGGTGCAACAACGGTGATTAAGATGTTAGTTGATTCAGTGTCAACTTAAGAGTGTGTGTCCACATGCCAGGGGCGTGTTCAGCAGCACAGGAAGAAGTTTTTTTTTATGTCTTTTGCTCCTTATTTGTCCCTAGAAGAATGTACAATGATAATATCAGGATATGAGGAGTTTAAAGAAAAGTTAATGGATTAATCTCACTGCAGTAGGGGCCAGTGTATTGAATTGAGTATTATATGAATTTAAAACTGCTATATGCCTCTATAAATCAGGCATGGTGCCTGACAACTGAATTCAAAATCTACTCCCTAAAGCACCGAGGCTGAAGGTGACCTGTGTGAATGTAATGCTGCTGTTAGAATAAATATACAATCAGTCGCACCAATCACCCTGGATTCCTCTGGAAATAAAGAGTTCTGTGTAAAGGCCTAGTCTATGTATATTAAAAAGTACTTCTATACTTTATAAATATAATTACATGTGACCATAAAAAGCCTCTGTGATCTTTATCACAATTAAATGGGAACATAAATGCATTCTGGCCCTAGAAGCTGGCATAGGTAGCTGCTGAATTCTCGCAGATGAGAATCGACATCTTTCATAAAGATCATCTGGGTAAACTAGAGGATTTTTAGTCTCTGTGCCTTGTGCAGTGAGCCTCTACATCACCAATGTCTTCCAAATGTTGCATGCGTTTTTTTCCACAAGATTGTGGACGGAGGAGAGAGAGGCGGTTTACATGGTGATGTGGAGTTAACCACGAAGATAACCTGCTATGCTACATCTCACAATTTTTGTTACATTTGATTTAATTGTGTTTTTTTATGTTATTTGTGTTTATTTTATGTTATTTGTGTTGGATATCTGTCTTTTCCTATATTTGTGTACATACTATACAATTTCAAACATCTCATGTCAGGTGAGGGCTTGAGGGCCACAGCTCATTTTATACTCTCATGTTCCCATTCATAGTTGGACCCACAGTGTGTACACACACCACACCTGCTCTTAAAGTAAAATCTGGTTTATAAGTTTCTGAAATACAAATATGCACTATCTATCACTTTGTTTTTCAATTGCTGAATGCTGATAAAGACCACGTCATGTTAGGTGCACCCTTGATACGCCCCAAAACTAAATATCTGGGTCTTTACAAGATGTTTGCGCCTGCCCAAATGGCCTTTGTTTGCCATGTCATATCAGCATAGAAACTGGGCTTCAGTGTACGACTGATGTCACACTGGGTATAAGAGCTGTGGCCTTAGCCTTGCCCTCCTGTTTGTGGATTTACCCCGTGACCATCTACAACCTCAGATCACTTTTCCGGGAGCCATACACGAACTTCAGGAGGTGAGATCTGAGAAGTTCTCTCCAAACTAAGGTTGGCCAGAACTGCTACATGGACAAGTCATCCGGCTTCTATCACTATTAATTACAACAACGGATTGTAGTAATTTAATCTTGCTTCTCTGGTTTCTGGGGCGCTATTATTGAAATAATTGTCTTTGGTTTGCTTCGATGGCACAGGACAGGACACGGAGCAGGATATTTGCTTGGGGGATACAGTGCCTCAATAGAGCTAGAAAATGTTACCATATATGAAGCGAAGGAGCACAGTCTAGACATGCTCTATTTGTGTGTCATCAGATAACTCCTGTTATAAACTGGCGCTATACAAATACAATTAAATTGAATTGCATTCCTTTTTAATAATACTGTTTTGCAACAACTACCTTATTATTATGTCAAATCAAGAAAATGAACCAGTATGATCTGTTTTTACATTTCTGCTCTTCCTCATATTCCTTGTCTTCTACTTGCAGCAATGGCGTTCCAGTCAAATGTAATCAACTCGCAGCCTCAGGTCTCCGTCACACAGTACACTGTCTCCACCGGATTGTCAGATTGGAGTTCAAATGTGTGCGACTGCTGTGAAGACTGCGGCATCTGTAAGTGTTTACGTGTGTTTGTGGGAGCAGGCAGAAATGAACCAACATTGTAAAATGAACATGAAAACATATTTCTCCTCCCCAGGTCTTTGTGCAACGTTCATCCCTTGTATCCTGGCCTGTAAAGTGGCTCAGGACAATGATGACAGCTGCTGTGTTCCCTTCCTTCCTGGTGCCATGATTGCTCTGAGGACAAGCATCCGCAGCAAATACCACATTACCGTAAGTGTGCTGACGTGTAAAGATTAGACCACAAAAACAAATTTAAATGCAGAGACCCAGTGTTTGATCATGAGTCTGTAAAAAAAAAAAAGATATACATCACCACAAAAAATGTTCGTCACCAGTTTACTGTGCCTGTCCTTCTTCCCAGGGCTCGGTGTGTGACGACTGGGTAGTCATGGCCTGCCTGCCTCTGTGTGGACTGTGTCAGATGGCGCGGGAGCAGAAGATGAGGGGACGAGTCTAATTTTCAAATTTCAAAGAAAGAGAATATGTGGAAGTTCACATTCCTTCGTCTGGACGCAATTTCTGTATTTCAGATTAAAATTTGATATTTGTTGGCATGACAATAATTAGGTACTGTGTTTTTATAATGTGAGAAGATGGGTGATAATCAGACTGAATTGCAATTTTTGTTTAACTTGTTTAATTATTCTATACTATTTTAACATAATATATATTCCATCATACAACTATAGACATCAAATTAAAAATTAGAGATGCAGGAAGCAATTCAGACTTGGAACTGGATCATTCATATGGAAGAAGTTATAACAAAAAAAATAATTCAGTATCTCAACAGGTCTAAACTTTTACATTGAACTGTCTCTAAGTTAAATATTCCCTCACTGAGATGAAATTGTCGGCGTGAAGAAGGAAATTCTGAGATTTACAGCAACAATGCCTTTTCCTTTACAGTATAGTGGTTAATTTACATACATTATTTATTTTTGGAATGTAATTATACCCGAATACTGTCTTTCTTGCTTACAACGTCACAATGAATATCATGTATTCATAAAAGGACTATTTCATGTATGTGTAATTAACTAATGTATTAATTTAAGCAACAGTATTTCATTAAAAAACTGGAATTATCATGCTGTGTTTTGGGCTTTTTCATGTTCCATTAGCTGCAACTCCATACAGGAGGAAATGAACGGTGGCATTCATTGGCTGCATCCATCTTCCTCTTTCCGATTTAGTGTCTACTTAACAAATCCATTGTACAAGAAGCACTCTGAAGAGGCAAGATGAGTTGAACGGCATTCATTCAGCAGGTAAGGCTGTCAAATAAATACATAAAATAATATTACTTTTACAGATTTAGTACCGTATTTGGAAATGACTAATTATAACTGCCAAGTATTTTTTTGATTAGATGAGTGAGAGTGAAGAATTTGTGTGAAGGATTACATAAATATAACCTTTAACAAGATATCATTATATGCCAGTTTTTAGCCTAAATACCTTCTCTTTTTTTTAAATGTTGGGAGAACAGTAATAAGAGAATGTTTATGGCAGATAATGTGCAAAGATTATTTCCCTGTTCTCCCTGTCTGCGTTTATACTGCGACTGTAACAACATGTTGCTGTAATTTAGCCTATGGCACACTCTGTAGTAGTTAACTCAGTGCAGGCCAAATTGTTTCCCAATTAGCTAACAATGTCAACCCTTTTGTAACATGTTTTTAGCAGAATCATACATGGATTATAAAGTGGAACAAATGTCAGGAAGAGGAGGAACATGCCAGTAAAAAGGGATATGAAAATATTACAAGAGGAACCCAGTTATCTTGGCTGCAAGGTTTTAAATTTCTTGGCAAACACAGCATTACCTCAAGTGACGATTATGACCTGAGACTATTGAAGTGAAAGTTTCGTTTTGTAAGGATTGTGAGGTTTTTGTAAGGCACACTTAACAGTCTGAGTTAGTGTAGGAACTGTTAGTGGAGGAATACACACTACTGAATATACTGCAACATCATCATAAAAATGTGGCCATTTTTATTTTGGGTTTTTAATACATGGCTGTATTTGATGAAAAAGTTTAAAAAAGCTTTAATTTTTGTCATGTAGTATTTCGGCTATTACAAAGAAAATATTATTCAAAATTAATCAGACTTCCAATTGTTCTTGTGACAAAAATATCCACAAATGAAAACCAAAGACCCAAACATTTTTCGAGGAAGATACCTCAAATTATTTTCATAGGTATGGTAAAAAACAACAGGTGGTATGAAGACATTTAGAGCAGGAATGGTGATAGCAGTTCTGTATTGGGATTGTTCTACTTAGAAAATAAGAAACGTGATTTAAAGGGTAACTTTAAAACCTGCTCTCTGTCTTTAGACTCCTGTACCGTGTTCAACTGGTGAACAACCCAGAGGCCTTGTTGACGGACAAGTTTGCAACCAACATCAAACCAACCCGACTAACAAACATTGTTGAAAGAAGTCCTGTTTCTCTGGACTGCAGCACGACAAAATGGTGAATCTAACTTATCAGCTGTTGTCAGTTACAGTTGTTCTTGGTGCTGTTCAACTCATCAGTGGTTACAGCTTCAACAACTGCATTGAAGACCCACACTTAAAAGGACAAAGTTTCAACTGCATCCGTCGGAAGAACAAGAATATGAAGGATATTATAAATGACCTGCCACAATCTGCCATCAATCTCACCATCTCTATTAATCCTGTGTGGTACATTCCCAACAGGAGCTTTGTTCATCTACCAAACCTTCAACACCTGAGAATAGATCATAATCATTTGAGTATCATCAATCAATATGCTTTTCAAAACCTGTCTCAACTTAAGTCTCTAAATTTGTCCCTTAACAACATATCAGCGCTCCATCCTTTTCTGTTTAAGGACCTGCCCAACCTCACCTTTCTCTCGCTGTCAAACAATAAACTAAAGCAGCTCCCAGAGAGCATTTTCTCCACTGTTTTCCAGCTAGACACTTTAATCATGAGGCAAAACCTTCTGATGAATTTCTCAGGGATTGCTAAATCCGTGTCGCATCTAAAAAATCTGAGAGTACTAGATCTTTGCTTTAACAGTTTGACCTCTCTCAGCCACTCAAATGTGTCACTACCCAAAAACCTCACTATGTTGTATTTATGTAGAAATAAACTGTCTACGTTAGGATGCAAACCCTCGTTCCTCGGGTTCATCCAGCTACTTGATTTGTCATACAATTCCAGGCTTCCTACGGTGGCATTTCAAGATGTGGATTTGAGACATATAAACTATCTGCGTTTGCGTTCAACAAGTGTCAACATAGTGGAGTTTTTAAGCAACAGCAACGTCTATGCAGGTCATGTTGATTTCTCTGGCACAGGTCTAAAAAATGACAGCCTCCTCATGGAGCTATGCAGACTGTTAAAGAGAAAATTAAAACGGATTAAAAACTTAGGGCTGGGTAATAATGGGATTGCGAATCTAACAGACACACTATGCCATTGTCCTACAATCACAGGGGCTTTGGATATATCCCGCAACCAACTGAAAATATCAAGTTTTTGTCTAAACTTTCTCAAAAATCAGACACAAATAAAAAGCTTCAGTTCAGAGCACAACCATCTCACCTCCCTCCCGTCTTGTAAAAACCAAAAGACGCATTTCCCAAAACTGGAAGAGCTGAGCTATCGTTACAACCGTATCCTCTCAGTCAACGCTTACGCTTTCAATCACACACCAAATGTAAAGACACTTAAACTTAACATAAACACAATTGCTTTTCTTGACCGTAAAGCTCTCAAAGGGCTAAAAAAGCTTGAGACCCTCCGTTTGGACAATAATCTCTTAACTGATTTGTTCAATAACACCTTTGAAGATCTTTTAAATCTGCAAATCCTTAACCTACGTAACAATCGTATTTCTGTTATTTTTAATGGGACCTTCCTCAACCTCACGAAACTGACTACACTGGACCTAGGAGGTAATAAAATCACTCATTTTGAGCGTTCTGGTCTTGATGGACTAAAAAGTCTGTCCAAATTCTATCTAGATGGAAACAATCTCAAAACAATTGACACCTCCCTCTATCATGCATTTCAAGACACACTCACAGTTCTGGATTTACAGAGTAATCAGATTTGCTTCCTCACTGAAAGTATCTCTTATTCCCCATTTATGAATCTCAGCAAACTCAGTGATCTGAAATTGGACAGTCAGCGGCCTCATGGCCTCGTCGTTTTACCCCGCACTTTTTTCCGTGGACTCCACTCACTGAAATCTCTGTATCTCACCAACAATAACATCTTTCATCTTGCTCCTGATGTCTTTGATGATCTGACAGGCTTACAGTTCCTCACACTGGATAACTGCTGTGTTGGGGTGGCGCAACTACAACCAGGAGCCTTTAAAAATCAAAGAAATTTAAGCAAATTGATTGTAGAAAATATGGGCATTCAGAACTTCTCAAAGGAGGTTTTTGGGAATCTTACACAGTTACACACCCTGCAGCTCAACCGCAATGTGATGCAGAGCATTCCTGTTGATGCACTAGATAGTTTACCTAACCTCCACTACCTTGACATACGTAATACTCCTCTAAGCTGCACCTGCAAGAACAGCTTGCTGAAAAACTGGACAAAACATAACCTAAATGTCCAGGTGGTCTATCTCTACAATCTGCCATGCCCACACAATGCAAAACTCAAATTCTACAACTTTGATACCAAGGTTTGTTACATAGATTTAGGAGAGTACCTGTTCCTTAGCACAACACTTTGGATCTTCCTGTTCACAGTCACTCCTTTACTTTATGTCAAACTCTACTGGAAAATGAAGTACAGCTACTACGTGTTCCGCTCCTGGTTTAGTGAGCAGTGGCGCAGACTCAGGGAGGAGGAGGAAAATTGCAAATATGACGCGTTTATTTCCTATAATTCTGCTGATGAACAATGGGTCATGGATCAGTTGCTGCCCAACCTGGAGGGACATGGTTCATCTTTTAAACTTTGCCTTCATCACAGGGATTTTGAGCTGGGCCGCGATATTGTGGACAACATCGTCTCTGCTGTGTATGGCAGTCGTAAAACTATTTGTGTGGTGAGCAGGAATTTCCTACGAAGTGAGTGGTGCTCTCTGGAAATCCAACTGGCCAGCTACCGCCTCTTCGATGAGCAACGGGATGTTCTCCTGCTTGTGTTTCTGGAGCCGATCTCTGAGAGGCAGCTGTCGTCCTATCACCGCATGAGAAAAGTGATGTTAAAAAAGACTTACCTGCAGTGGCCTGACTCAGACTGCCATGACCCGATACAGGCCCAAGAACTGTTTTGGAATCAGCTACGCAGGGCAATAAGAGCAGGTAGCAGACTCAAAACGGAAGAAAATGACAAAAGCCCAGGTTCTGAAACTGAACATTTTAAGAGTTACACATCAGATGAAAACTATTACTTGCAACCTTAAAAATATTTTATTTTATTAATGATTGTCAAGACAAACCTCCCAGTAAATGAGTAATTATATTATTAAGAGTGTCATGACAATATGGTGTAAATAAGTAGTGAGATGCGTTGTAAGACCAGTAACAATCCTTTATTATAATCATTTATACAACCATGAATCAGAATTTAATATCTCTGCTCAGCTTAATTGTATATTTAGCAATGCTTAATATTGCATGTCTATTGCACAATTGTACAAATGTGTTTTTTTTTGCATTTAAATGTAGCCCATAGGTAACAAAAAAACAAACAAAGAGCTTTCACAATAGCACATTCTTGGCTAAGATTCTTGGTCTGTAAAAAAATATAGCACCTGTGTTGTTGAAGATATGTGTTAATATACAGTTCTGCATAAAAAATGCTCCAAGGATGCAAACAATACATAATTGTGTGTTTCTTTATCACAGCACAAATGGGACAAAAGAATAAAAGAGTTAACTCTTGAGATGACAGCTGTTGCCATTACATTTAATACTGTGTTTTTTAATAAAATATAGGCACACAACACATATTGTTGCTGACTGTGAACAAAAAGTCTCGAGATAATTCTATTTTTTTAGTTAGACAAAGAAATGTTCACATGTCCCTATGGAGTGCTTCACCACACTTTAGTACAGTCTCATAGGGGGGAAGAACCAGAGCTCAGGACTGGGGAAAGAAGATAGAGGATGTGCTGGGTCTCTTTCAATCATGTGAGATGGGGGGTAATGCATCATGTCAGTGTGATGGGACCTGAGGGGAGGACAAGCTGAAGGGTGACTGAATTGGCTGAAGGGCTGGAAGTTGGTGCTCTGCTGAGGATGGCAGATTTGGGCAGAGAAGAAGGGAGCGAAAGAGTTTCTGTCAGTTTCAAATGGGTCTTGCTCCCGGGGAGGGTGCATTGGTTGTTCTGAATTTCTATGTGGCAGCTGTGCTTGGTAAGGAAACAAAGGCTGGATGTTGCCGCGATATTGAGACCTGCTGCTCCTCTCTGTAAATACTCTGTTGTGGTTCAAAAAAGAACCAAACATAACATTCTCATTGCTCTTTGCCTTGTTGAATCTGTCTTCCCAGTGTTGAGATGCTGAGGCATTTTCTCCCCAGCATGATGTGGCAGAGGGAGCGAACAAATGATCACTGGCTTTAACTCCAGAGGGCTCAAAGTCCATGCAGAACTCAGGAGAGGAAGTAGATCTGAGGATATCATCCAAAAGGCTCACCGAAGTCTCCACAGGTCTTGTCAACCATTCAGCAGCCTTTAAATGAAAAGCAGAAAGTATTTTATTCCAGAGTAATGGAATCTTAAACTATCTGAGGATTACTGAAGGAAGGATAACCGCTGGGCCGTGTGTGAAATAAACTTCAAACAGAGAGTGAACTTAAGGTCTTACCTGTTTCATGTTTTGGTGTAGCTGTGGACTGGACTTCCAGTTAAAATGCCCACTTCTCATCAGTTTGAGAGATGTGGTTTTCTGAGTGTCTAAAGGTGGCTGACTGGCAGCGTTGGCTTGAAATGCTGTTGTGAAAGCATAAAATAAAGGAAACAACTTAAAACCTGCCCACAAACTATGACTTTGCCTACAGGGCTTACTACTGCTTTTTTTCAATGCTTATATGAGCTGACTATTGTTTTAAGACAGACTTTTAAAAATTGTGAACCTCCTTAAAGATAGCTTGATATCACTTAACGGCACTGCTAGCAGCACTATGGCGTGACGTTTTTATGAATGGGCCCTGTTCTTGTTTGTATCCTGCATGCACATGTGGACACACAAACATGTTCATAAGCATGCAGACGCAATACACATTCTATTGTGAATAATTGACTGGTGGTAATACTGCACAAACAACTGAAGAAATGCTCCAACAAGAAGAAGACTGCAAGTTAGTAAAGTAAAGCTTATTGAAAAATATATATAGAAAAAAAATCAGCTTTGCAATTTTTTCCCAAAGTATCCCAGAGTATTTCAGTTCCTACCTTTAGTCAGGAGCTCATCTTCATCTACCATGGTGGGCTCCTGATCCTGGACGTCCTTTGTGGGATCAGTAACAAAGGTAAGGCATCGCTGCACCTCAAGGAGGTTCTCCTGAAGCCGGGGTCCGTGCCGCTCCCGTAGCGCTTTCAAGAGCACCTCTCTGCTCTCTGCCACTAGGCTTCTCCTTCTCAGGACTGGGAACTGCAGACAGTCGCACAGACCTGCTGCCACTGCACTGACAGTCTTAGACACACAGTCAGAATCTGGTCTCCTGCGCCGTATGTCAAAGCTTTCAGCAGAGTGTGAGCTGGAGAGCTGAAGTGGGCTCGGGCTGAGACCATGATCTTGTGTTTGGGGGACAGGAGAGTCCTGGTTCTTCGGGGTGTGCTCCAGAGTAGATAGATGTCCCTTTACCTTCTTGTTCAATGTATTCACATTTCCTCTGTCAACAGTGGGAGTATGCTGTGACTCTCCGCCCTCTCTGCTCTTCCTCCCGATGGAGCTGTGCTTCGATGAGAGGCTGCTTTTAAGACTTCCAGATGAAAGGTCAAGTTGTTGCTCTGGTCTCTGCCCTGGTGTAAGATCTGAACCCTGACTGATCTTACTCTCTTTCTCACGGCAATTGTCAAGGGCCTTTGTAGCGGGGTCTGCTGTTTTTCTAAATGTCATAGTCTCACGAGCATCAGCACACAACACATCATTAGTGGGGAACGAAGAAGGACTTTGAGATGTCGATGGGTGTGAAATACAGCGATTCTTTTCTTGTACTTGTCCACTTTTCTTCCTTTGCTCACTCAGCAAGCGTTCAATGTCGATAGACTTCACCTCATGGTTGAACAAGCCGTGGTGTCCTATCAGGCGACTGTCTGTGATGACACTGGGCTCCTGTGCGGCAGGAACGACATTTGGAAAAGGCGCGTCTCTCCTTGAAGGACAATGACAGCTACTATGACAGCAGTTATGGTAATACGCCATGTCTTTACTGGGTAGACGATGGAAGGGGCGGTGATGTGATTTGGACTTTGAAGCTTCTTTCCCACCACCTCTCATCTGACTCCTCTCCTTGCGGCTCTTCAGTCGCTTGGTTCGGTGCTGCGCATCTGTTTTAATATAATGGTTTGAACATTTGCAGTCTGCAGTGAATCTGTTCACCGAGCAACAGTTTTTATCTGCTGTTTTTTTTAATTGCTTCCTGAAAACATTAAGATTTTTTTCTTTGTCTGATGTAGCCCTGCCACGCACGCAGTTCATGCTGCACTGGTTTCTGTAGAAAGATAAGAGCAGTTATGTGTGTGTAGATGTACAGGAAATAAGATGAGAGACAGATTAGAACACTAGGTAAACGCCACAGGATGCTGGTGAACCTCAATTACATCGACTCTACTACTAGATTATAACATTTCTAAAAACGGATACATTTTCAATGTGGGCTGTGATCTTGAAGACATTTGGTCACACACACCGTGACATTTCTAAAGTGAAAAAAAGCTGGTGCTGTGAATACATGGTTGAAAGTGAAACGCTCACTTCACATGAGCATTAAGTCAATCAACACTAAATCAATAAACTCAATTTAAAAAACAGTTTATTACAGACTCAAAAATAATTTTAATAATTTGGATCTTGAATTTATTCTCACTTTCTACAAGTGACACACTTCTGTCTGCAGACTTGTCAGTGTGGCTGCTGTGGAACAATGTCAGGTCTCCCCCTTTTGAGGTTTTGGTAAAGTGCTGAACAACTATAACTCTCATGCATCCAGTAAATGTAAATGTTTGCCTCAATATCCAAAGTCACCATTGTCTATTAAAGTTCTGAAATCTACAACACAACCCAATGGATTTTTCTATTTCACTCATTAATAAAAGCCTGGCTGAAATACAAATGTATAATTGTTATTAATAGACCAGTGTGAAAGATTTTGGTGAAGCTGCATATTGTAACCATCTGAATACAGCTCAGCCTACCAAGAAGAGGAACCGCTCTCACTGTGGATAAAAACAGCTCATCCTAAAAGGTTTTTGTGCGCAGACCCATAAAAAGAAAAAAGAAAAATACTCCCCTGCAAATATGTTGCTTCAAAACTATTCATATGAGCAGAGATGCAAATCTGCCACAACATAAAACAAATAATTAAATCCACTCACACTTATCACGGACCAACCTCACTGTATTTCAGTAATAGTAATATAATAATTAACATTTGGATTCAGCCACTAAATGTAGCCTAACTGTTTTAGTGGTGAACCAACAGGTGATGACAACCACCAGGTGCACTTTAACTTGAAGCACACCTGTTTCAAGTTACACAATTCAGCCGTTGCTGCTACTTTAAGCACATATCATGCGTGACAAACAGCAAATCTGCAAAGAAACTGTTTTTTTTTTTTTTTTTTTTCTTACAGAAACTTAACAGCATTAATCAACAACACCGCTTACCGAAATTGTCCGCAGTCGTCTTTTTGCCGCAGGTAAATCTGTCGTTGCTGGGCAACATGCCGCAGACGTGTTTCTTTGCGCAGCACCAACTCTCACGAACGCCAACGAGCAGGACGAATCCACTCACGCAGACGAGGAGGTAAACCCGTCTCGTCTTTTATGTTCTTCTTCACTTTAACAGT
>NW_023339807.1:18035456-18045012 GCF_004916995.1 Morone saxatilis | reverse complement strand
CCCTGCCGCCACACCCACTCCCTGTGAAGACACCCAGGGAGATGGACGATGGATGTCTCTGGTGTGTGAAATAACCTCATTGTTATGAGTCTGCTTTTACTTGTATCCCGGGTTTTTACGTAGCTACAGCACAACGACAGCCGTGCGTCTTGTTAGGGTCCCCCCCCCCCNNGGGGCCCCCCCCCCCCCTGTCTGCATTGTAGCTTGTGTTTAGTGTTGTGGATTTAAAGTAAACAACAAACAGATAAATGATTCATTAGTTGTCATTTGTTTTGATGACATATAACTGCATAGGCATAGTCATAAAGCTGATATATCCTGTCTGTATATTAGCAGTTTTTTGTCAGATTGACATGTGATTGTGCATTGTGAGGTTTAATCCACTGATTCATCTTTTTATCTAATATTCAAGCTAATGCCATACAGTCTCCATGTCTCCCTTTTTTTTAAGGTGTGTCTGCATTTCTCATGAAAACTGACTCACCTTTAAGAATAGCCTCAGATGCTGCATCTAGTACTGTACCATATAAAAAAAATACCAAAGTTTGTCTTTTCCTTTTTCTCCCTATAGCACAACCGCTTTGTGTCTGACAGCAAAGACAAAGAACCTGATGTCCTGTTTGTTGGAGACTCTCTTGTTCAGCTGATGCACCAGTTTGGGGTAAAACAATAGATCACTTTTCTGTATCTGGTTCTGTATACAGTGGTTGTTTCTTGTTCTCATAAACGTCTATGCATGCTTTCAAATGCTTAGGGTTTGACATGTGGACGCTTTGTTGTTGTTGTGGTTTCTCTGTAGATATGGCGACAGTTGTTCTCTCCTCTCCATGCCCTCAATTTTGGGGTGGGCGGTGACGCGACACAACATGTGCTGTGGAGACTGAGTAACGGCGAACTGGATAACATCAGCCCAAAGGTCCTGAACACCGCCAAAAATAGAGAACATGATCATGCTTGTTTATTCACACAGTAGACTGATTGTGCTTAAATCCAGCTTCCAGGTAGAGTATGTTGACCCTAAACTATCAATGACTCGGTAATGAATTCCTTTCTCCTTTGTTGTTGTAGGTTGTAGTGCTTTGGGTAGGCACTAACAATCATGGTCACACCGCTGAACAAATCTGTGGAGGTATCATGGCTATTGTCCAAGTCATCAAGAACAAGCTTCCACATGCTCGGACGCTCATACTTGTAGGTTTTTTTTCTGATGTTAATCTACTCACCCACATGTCCGTTAAATACGTGAAGAAAAAAAAAAAGTTCCCACAACCATTAAACTACATAGTGATATCTCCTCTTTTTGTTCAATCTCCGCTTTGTGAGATCAGGTTAACGATAGACTTTTGGACTCCAGTATTGTGTTGAAAAGGGATTTAGACTGTATGTGAACTGTTTAGAGCAACTTTTCACACTATATTTAAAGGGCTTGAGATTGAACTTGCTGTGTGTTTAGTAAAGCTACAAACTTCATTGGACTTTCAACTATCATACCTAACCTCATTTTCATTTCTGGAAACATTCCTTTTGATAGTAAATTTTATATTAATTTATAATTAGTTTTAGTTTATTTCTAAGAATAATAATAAAAAGCTAAGGAGTGTTCCACCCTTTTAAACAATAACACCCTTATATCTGTCTTCCAGGGTATACTGCCCAGAGGTAAATCGCCAAACCCTCTGCGGGAGCGAAATGCCAAGGTGAACCAGCTGGTCCAGGAGGCCATATCGTCCCTTCCCCACGCCTCGTTCCTGAATGTGGATCCGGGCTTTGTCCACTCCAATGGTAGCATCTCCCATCAGGACATGTATGATTACCTTCACCTGACCCCCCAGGGGTACCAGGTTGTGTGTGAACCCCTGCACGCCCATCTCAAGTCCATGTTAGATAAACCTGCTGAGAATTGAGCAACCAGGGCACAAACTTACACTACGGCAGTGGTCCTCATCCCTGTTTCCAGAGAACATCCCACTCAACTTATTAATACAAGGAATTATGGAGAGAATCATTTATTAAGGACTAAGAGCTGCACACATTATTTGTGCAAGTCCTCTTCCTGGCCAGGGTTGGTGACCACTGTCACAGATAATGGTAACCTAAAGTCTTTTGTGTTTATAATACAGTCAGAAATTAAATGTGCTGTGCTATAGAGAGACAAAGTCTTGCCTCATACCTGATAGGCATCTGTTCCACTAGTTTTTAGTTCTCAGTGTTTTTCCACAGAAGGAGTTCTTAATTTCTCTGCCACATGATACAAATGGTGAATATGATATGGGGAAATCCCTCTCTGTCGCCCGTCTGGTCATGACAATGAAGGGATAAACAGTTTTAGGTAAATAAATCCAGATGTCTAGTTGTTATGAATAAAGCTTTTAAAAAGATGCAGTAACTTTTTTTTTTTTACGCTAATGAAGATATGCTGTAGGTCAAAACATTAGTTGCTGCTCCTTATTAAAAACCTCATTTATAACTGTGTCCTCCAGATGTCATCCCTTCAGCTACAGCTCTCATGAGACTATCTCAGCCTATTTTTACCTTGGAATATGGACAGATAACTGCTTTTCAGAAGACACCTTCTATGACATAATACATTGTCTACCCGAGGTTACTGGAACAAGAACTGGCTGGAAAAAGGTGCAAGACTTTGGCTCTTTAGTAGCCAGGATATGTCTGGTAAAAAATATGACATACAAGAACTGCCTTTACCAGGAAGTTGCTGTTATTTGTCATTTTGGTTTCTTAGTTTCACTAAGTTCCTTGAGTTACATTTATTTGGCAATAGCTTTACTTTGTTTGTGGTGTCTGATGTCTTTTGTATATGTTAATTTGAATGACCAAATGTTTTGGATTGACCATTACTGTCTATTTGCTTTTTATCATGTCTCATTATTGTTCTTGTACTTTATTGCTTCACCTATTGTAACAGCAACAGATATTGACGTGAGAGGCTGTTTTTGTTTTGTTGCAAACATAAATGTATTTGAGTAGGTCGTGAAGTTGTATAGCTATATCTAAAGTTGCTTGTGCTTCAAGTTTAATCTCATCTGCAACATGGTCCATCAGACCATCTGAAAAGGCTTTACTTCACACTAAAATTCTTCTGAGCCCCTTGTAAGGATTGTGCTACAGAACTTGAATTATGATTCAGGATGTCTGATTGTGTAAGTGATGAAAGAATGCATTAAATGTGAAAACAAAATGGTTTCAGTGTCCTGTGATTGATTAGTCAGATCTGTGTGCTGATAGTCTGAGGCATTGATTGCCACTGATGCACTGCTGAATTTTTATGCCCTGAGATTTACCAGCAGGTTCACCAAGAGTGCACAAACACACACAAGAGATTTATTGCTTTTGGTTGACTGGTTTTATTCTGGTCGCAGACATTGTTAGCTGAAAACTGCATTTCTGAAACTTGAGGAGGGCAAACAAGTCTTGCTTTGCTCTTAACTTGCATCCATCCTTGTCAATATCAGTACAGGACTGACACTTATACCAACATTACACTTAATACAATACCTTATGCTTACAATTCTGGCCGTTGGCTAGATCATAGCAAGCATGCTCTTACAAGTGACAGTGGTGTATCCCTTACAGTGGTGTTGCAAGGCAGATAACGAGCACCCATAATTGTGACCGATTTGTAAGTCAGCATGAAATGCTTTTGCAGGAAACAATGTTTATAATTGACAATGTGTGTTCTGTTAAAAGTTAGATGAGCATAATTAACCGTTTTGATGTCTGTTTTTTCCCATGTTTAAAGAGTGTAACAGCATACTGAAGACAACATTTGATCTCAGATCAGTAAGAATGTTTATGCTACACACTTCAAAGTATATTCAAAGTAAGATCATATAATAACAAGATCCAGTAAGAAACACTTCAGTTTTGCATTCAAATGCTCTAATGCAAGTCATGTGGGGCCCTCATGACAAAGAGCTTTCATTAGTGTACCACCATCAGTGGTTTTTTGGCAAAGGTAAATCTTTCCTATTATTCAGCGCCACCAACTGTAAAGGTGCTAGTTAGACAAGACATGATTCATATGACTGGCAGTTGCTGAATGTACCACGGCTATGATTTCAGAACCTAACACCATCCTTTATAAGGAGCCAAAACAAAGACCATGTCATTCCCTCACTGGGACTAAACCAGTGTGCATGCAGGATTTTTTTCCCTGGACGTGTTGAACTAACAACAACATGGGATCAAGGATGTTTTTGCTGTTGGTTCTTGCACTGCTTATATTTACTGATCACAGCCGAGGTACTGTATACTTTTCCAGAATGAGACAATGTAATGACTTTGAAAAGGAAGTTTACATCCTGTGCATTTTATTGTTTTGTTTTTTATTTCTTTTTATTTTTCATAGGTGTTCCTGAGACACACGATCAATCCTTGATTGTCAACTTATCCTCTGATGGTATGTGAGATTAATGTTTAAAACAAAAAAATAATATTTACTGATATTTATTTAGTTGTATTTGTGCTAATTAATGTAATTGTTTTTAGTAAGTTATTTTCTTTTATGAAGTTTGATATAAATTGTGTTATAGCCTCTGATGTTGGAGAACCACTGACTACTGCAAATCCAATCAACGGCCCAAGACAGAACCACAAACAGTGCTGTAAAGGTAAAAGCAACATTATCATGGGTATACAGTAAACAAAGTATACATCTGGTTATCATCTCATTAGTTGTTGTATGTAAGCAGAGCCTCAGTATTAGTTAAGTGCATTATCCTTACCCATTCTGCTCATTTGTCCTTGTGTATTTGGGTCACTCAGGAAAGGGAAAAGAGATGGTGAGTTGCCCTTGTCAGCAGTCTGCCAGACGCAACAATATCGGGCATGGAAAAAGTGAGTTACCTATAGTTTTTGAGATTTATAAAATAATAAAGTAAAAAAGTGAGGTCACTAATAAGAAAATGACTTCAAACTGATTTGTTAAATTTTAAAGGTTTTGGACAGTGAAATTAATAAAACATTTTCTTCCCAAATTGCTTTACCTGTCTGGATCTATTCAAACCCCCAGTGAAAAGGAAGTGCCACAAGAAAAACAATAAGAATCTGAAGAAATGCATGGTTGTCAAACGGAACATGGGTAACACCAAGAAGTTTGGTCCCAGTATCCCCATATGAATAACACTGTAAGGACTCCTTATATATGTGTGATGTTTTTGCAGTGATCACTGTCATACATATTTCTTTGTGCACAAGTTATATTTTTGTAAACAGCATTTATGACAATGTTTCACTACTAAATGTTTGCATGACTGTAACTGTAACTTTCTGAATCAGAACAAAGACACTGTATCCTCCTCAATAAAGTAACCACAAACTCGATTGTGTTTATTGTTTACTGATTAATAAACAACAATACAATAAATCAAAACAAGATAAGACTTACATTTACTTAATTTTACTTACAATGTTATCACACAGAAAAGAAAAAACTGCAGGTACTCAGAATGAAGAATGGCAATTTATACCAAAAGAATATAGAGGTATTTTAAAGAATTATGATTTAATGGTTCCCCTTGTTAAACAGTGCAAGTGTATGTGTTTGCAAGTGTGTAAGTATCTTTTATATAAGCGCAAAAACAACAACCACCACCACAATAACACTAACACAGCTACTTTTACTTGCATAATAATATAATGATAACATTTAAAATAAAAACTTCACTGTCAGTGTAAATGTTACTATTCTATATTGTATTTTAAGGAAAATAAGTCTATTACAAGGAAATATCAAACAACAAACTATAACTTGACTAGTCTGTCACACTTTCACATTATTCCTTGCCTTTCCAGCAAAACCCACAAAACTTTTGCCTGTAGATGGAGCAGGAGGCCTTTCAGTCAGACTACACAGCAGGAGGAACTCAGTTGAACAGGGCAGTGACAGACAAAGCAACCAAAACCATCAACATCATGTTGGATGGGATGTGGAGGGTCGAGGCATGATCTAAGGGGGAGAGAGGGACAGAAACAATGACAAAGATAAATGGCTGTCGTTCTGAGGGGAGAAAGAGGTTACATTTAGCACAACATGAGACATCTGTAATTGTATAGCACCTACTCTGATTGTCTCAGTGTTTTAATTGTAGTAATCACTAGCATGTATCATATTTTGTCCAAGTTGTTAAAAGAGACTATTAAAGAGCCTATTATGGAGATACTGTGGTGAATATGTCAAAAAATAAGGAGAGAGGAGAATTAAGGCTCACTCACCGACAGTAAAGGCTTTTATCTGGTACATTGTGATATTGGTCACAGGGTTCTTCGCTTTACATGTATAGTTGCCCTCATTCTCTTTTGTTGCAGGGAAAGTGATAACAGAGCCAGTCTTTATAGCTGATGACTGACTGTTTAAGAACCAGTTGAAGTCACAATCTGGCTGAGAGGCAGCAGAGCATGTCAGGGACACAGAGGAGCCAACCTTCGCTGAATCTGGACCCAGGATATGTACCTTCAGAGGGCCATCTGCAAACACAGATAGAGAGCTGGTCAGAATTATGTTCAGTAAAATTATGAATATTGTGTTACTTTGGGACAATTTTAGTCTAAAAAGTTTTTGCGAACAGCATTTAGAAAGCTTTCCAAAACACAGCCATTTCTGGTCAAACTCTGTATAGCAATTACTATTACAGTAAATATTATACATACACAATTATATTTATATAAATTCCCAATCACCAGCTTTAATATATCTGTCATTGGTAAAGATAGTAGTAGTTATTTAGGAGGTGATGTATTACACCTGATCATACACCCAACATAATAATACAAAATGTCATGATGTATTTGGGATCAATAACAAAAAGAAATTCATGCAACATTTAAGTTTTTTTATGAAACCAGTTAAAATGAACAAAATGAGTTTTCTTTAATACTCTCCAATGTCACATTGTTGCGAAAGCACTCACAGTTCACCAGCAGCACGTATTGGGGGCTTGCATGTGGACCAGCCTGATTGGTAGCGACACACTGATATATCCCATCATTGTACATTGTCAGTGGAGTGAAGTGCAGCGTGTTGTTTTCAATTTTGTAGGACATGTTTGCTTTAGCTGTGGAAGTGTTGAGGTACATGTTGTCCTTCATCCAGTAGATCGTATCATAGGGCCCATTGACTTCACAGGTGAGAGTGAAGTTTTCAGAGTTTATTGGAACTGTGTTATTTCTGATCATCACTGACTCTATAGCTTCTGTGGACACAAAACACAGTAGAAATCAGTATTTGACCAGTTACACCGTCACATCCAGTGGTGTACTGAAGGGTATACGCAGATATATGGAGTATTCCCACTTTTAAATCCCCTCTGATGTGCATCATTTAGTAGTGTTCTGCAAGATGAGTTTATGATGAAGGTATAGTTGTCTGATTTTCATGACTGGACGGAGCAAGGAATAAGGAATACTTTAACCAAAATGCATAATTAGGTCATTGTCTCACCCTGTGGTCTGTGGGACAGCACTGATTGCTAAATCTGCACCTCTTCTGTGTCTAATGTTAATTTCATAATGAGCTATCCTCACTGACATCAAGGAGCACAAGTTAAGTGACAATGTGCAAATACTACTAGCAGCATTTTGGGTGAACTAAATTTGGTAGTCTTACATGTCACTGTTTATAACACAGGGAATCTGACCTTTGCTGGACAGGCCACTTTAAAAACAAATTTGGGGCATAAATTAGTATACTCACTTATCCAGGCACCACTACACCACTGGTCAAATGACATACACTGAAAGAGTCAAACTCGTACTTGAGGTTTTCTTACCAATGACTGTGAGCATCTTGATGCTTATGCTGGAATTTTCTGTCACATAATTTAAGGCCATACAGGTGTATTCCCCACTCATATTGAAAGACAGAAGGCCAGTTGTAAACTCTGAAGTATTGGCCACTGTGGAGTCATTGAAGATCCAGAGGTACTGACTGGGAGGCACTGACTTGGCAGAACAGCTGAACTTTGCAGTATGTCCTGTCTCAGCAAAAGCTGGCCCATCAATGATGGGTGTTTCTGGTCCAACTGCAACAGCAAAGGAGACAGTAGGCTGACTCATGGTAGTAAATTTAATTAAATAACTAATATGATGATGTACTACAGTATATAAAACTGTCAGTTAAAAATAGTCAGTGACATAAATCCTTAAATCCTTAAAGGTACTCACAGTTCACAAGAAGATGGAAAGGAGAGCTGGTCATGCTCCAAACAGTATTAACTGCCATACACTGGTAGTTTCCAGTATCAGTTTGTTCTAGTGGATTGAAGGTGACTGTCTTGTTGTTCATGTAGAAAACAGTTCTGTTGTTTTCATGCAGTGGCTCATCATTTTTCAACCAGTAAATATGCTCAGTAGGTCCAGTCACATTGCATGTTAAATTATAAAAATGACCTTCTATGGGAGGATTCATTGGTGCCTTCACATGTACCATTATTGGATCTGAAAACCAATCAAACAGTTATTTAGTTCACACTTGAACATCCAGTTTTCCTGTTTTTACATTATGAAACAAATGGCCATTCAAGACTCACCAATAACAGTAAGCATCGTGTACGCAGTGCTGTTTTTGCCAGTGATGTTGTTGTAGGCCATGCAGGTGTACATCCCACTCATATCTCTGGTAAAGGGAGGTGTGACATACTCAGACGTATTGGCCACTACAGAATCATTGAAGAACCATTTGTAGACCAGGTGATGGATATATGAGCGTAGCAGCTGAGGGTTCGACATATGGTCTCGCTGGTCTTTGCCATAGGCCTACAAAGTAGGTTTGGTCCCAATGCATAGTTGGGTTCTTTCTGTCCATCCTAAGCCATATGGATAATTACCCTTAAATACACCTTCCATTAACATTGTTGAGCATGGATCCACAAAGGCCAGAAACTGTGCATGAATGGGAGAGGGTCTCTGAAGTCTGATTTGAGTTCATTGCGATCGAGTAGTTGTTTGTTGGGCATGTCATACTACGTAATGTGGGCCACTTGTAATGTCTGCATGCTTTAGTTCGCTCTTAGGCGAGTGCCACTAAGTCAAGAGGACAGACCACCTTTGTCAAATCAAGTGCAAAAGAGCCTGCCGACGAGGGCCAAGGGCACCGAGAGAGGACCGGAGTTCGAGACCGCTGAAAAAAAAAAACGAAAGGAGAAAAACAATGGGTTTTGCCAGTTGCCAATGAGATGAGTGTGATGGGCAGCCCAGGGGCGATTACAATTGCAATATGGGCTTTGATTAGGCTGCCCCAGGGCATGCGCTCAGGTGGCCTGTTGGCATGGTTAATGTATGTTAACGCATGGTTCCCGAGTTTCTGAACAAGTATCGCTCGGCCGCTTGAGGTTGTTGGGTTTCAAGGAGGAAGTTAGGTACTTAAGGAAAAAACAACCATACATTGCTGGAATCTGTCAAGGACCAAGCTACAAATTTGGTAAGATCATATGGCCAAGCCTGAGACAAGTCTGGAGTGGCAAATACCAAGAGTCCAAGAGAAGTCAGCAGACAAAGTAGAAAAAGGAGTTCGGACTCAGAGATACTACGCGCACTGACTCTT
>NW_023339807.1:18014438-18035356 GCF_004916995.1 Morone saxatilis | reverse complement strand
GGATCAAAGGTGAGGATGGTGTTGTCCATTGAGAAATTTCTTGTGTTGTCAGGATACAGTGGGGACCAATAATATGTCCACATAATTGAGTCAACACTTCCAGTTGTCTCACAGGTTAGAGTGAAAGTGTGGTTCTGGATTGGCGGAGGTCCGACAATTTTTATTGACGCCATGGTCACTGGAGCTGTGGAAATATAGAGAATAAAAGAATGGTGGAAGGAGCCAGGCTAGCTGTTTCCCCTTACTTCCAGTCTAAATTAAAGCTAACTGTCTGCTGGCTGTAGTTTCCTATTTAATAGACAGATATGAGAGAGGTATTGATCATGTAATTCCCGGCATGAAGAAATAAGCATATCTATGGAAATGTCTCAGTATTCTTGTACATTAAGTTACCTAAAACAGTCAGCATCGTGTACGCAGTGCTGTTTTTGCCAGTGATGTTGTTGTAGGCCATGCAGGTATACATCCCACTCATATCTCTGGTAAGGGGAGGTGTGACATACTCAGACGTATTGGCCACTACAGAATCATTGAAGAACCATTTGTAGATGCTGACAGGGTTGGATGAAGCGTAGCAGCTCAGTGTGACATTGTCTCCTGTCTTTGCCATGTTTGGTCCCATGATAGTTGGCTTCTCTGGTCCATCTAAGCATATGGATATTACCTTAAATCACCTTCATTGAAAACATGTTGACATGAATCACACAAAGCAGAACTGTGCATGACTGGAATCCATCATTGGATAACCTGACGCAGACAATCTGATGTTTAGTTCATTGCAGTCAGTATTTTGTGATGAATCTATTAGATGTGGCCACATTTCCTAATGTCTCATGTAATTATTCCTTAGTTAATGATTTCCTACATTTTTCTAAAATACTTTCTTTTAACTGTAATATTAAATTGTTTTGAGTTGCATTTCTTCTTGGGCTTTAGTTGAATGCCTTTTTGACATATTGAAAAATTCCTTCCCTCAACAACGGATGTGATTTAGGGCAGAATACTCACAAAAAACCTCCAGTGTAAAGATTTCACTAGTGGAGCTGCTGAGTGGATTTGAAGCTACACATTGATAGTTCCCATTGTCAGAGGCCATGACAGGATCAAAGGTGAGGATGGTGTTGTTCATTGAGAAATTTCTTGTGTTGTCAGGATACAGTTGGTTCCAATTATACATCCAGATAATTGACTCCACACTTCCTGTTGTCTCACAGGTTAGAGTGAAAGTGTGGTTCTGGATTGGCAGAGGTCCGATAATTTTTATAGCTGCCATGGTCACTGGAGCTGTGGAAATATAGAGAATAAAAGAATGGTGGAAATTAAAGTAAGTAGACTTACTCAAAAATATCTATGATTGGCTGTCTGGTTTGGTGATCTGGTTTTGCATTAGACTAAATCAACATTGAAGGAATAATTTGACATTTTTAGGTTAGAAAATATACACGTTTGCATGCCCATTAAGTAAGAAGCTTGAGCCAGGGTTGTTTAGCTTAGCTTACCACAAAGACTGAAAAAAGGGGAACACCTCAAGCCTGGATCTGTCCAAAGTTAAGAAAATGTGCCTACTAGCCCCACTTGGGCTCACTGACCTCTTCTCTCTTGTTTAATTCATGCATGTCAAAGTGTAAAAATGGCATGTTGATGTTTCTAGAGGTGCTGGTAGGTGAATTTTGCAACCTTTGGATAGAGCCAGGCTAGCTGTTTCCCCTTACTTCTAGTCTAAACTTAAGCTCACTGTCTACTGGCTGTAGTTTCATATTTAATAGACAAATATGAGAGTGGTATTGATCGTGTAACTCTAGGCAAGAAAGAAATGAACATATTTTTGAAAATGTCTACCTATTCTTGTACATTAAGTTACCTAAAACAGTCAGCATCGTGTACGCAGTGCTGTTTTTGCCAGTGATGTTGTTGTAGGCCATGCAGGTATACATCCCACTCATATCTCTGGTAAGGGGAGGTGTGACATACTCAGACGTATTGGCCACTACAGAATCATTGAAGAACCATTTGTAGATGCTGACAGGGTTTGATGAAGCGTAGCAGCTGAGTGTGATGTTGTCTTCTGTCATTGCCATGTTTGGTCCCATGATAGTTGGCTTCTCTGGTCCATCTAAGGATATGGATATTCCCTTAAATCATCTTCATTGAAAACATGTTGACATGACTCATACAAAGCAGAACTGTGCATGAATGGAGTCCACCATCGGATAACCTAACGCAAACAATCTGATGTTTAGTTCATTGCAGTCAGTATTTTGTGATGAATCTACTAGATGTGGCCACATTTGCTAATGTCTCATCTAGTTGCTCCTTAGGTAACGATTTTGTTAATTTTTATTTTAGAAATGCTTTCTTTTAACTGCAGTATTAAAGTGTTTGAAGGTGCAATTCTTCTTTGGTTTTAGTTGAATCCCTTTTTTGACATCCCTCCCCCCTCAAAATTGGATGTGGTTTAGGGCAGAATACTCACAAATAACCTCCAGTTTAAAGATTTCACTGTTTGAGCTGCTGAGTGGATTTGAAGCTACACATTGATAGTTCCCATTGTCAGAGGCTACGACAGGATCAAAGGTGAGGATGGTGTTGTCCTTTGAGAAATTTCTTGTGTTGTCAGGATACAGTTGGTACCAATTATACATCCAGATAATTGACTCCACACTTCCAGTTGTCTCACAGGTTAGAGTGAAAGTGTGGTTCTGGATTGGCAGAGGTCCAACAATTTTTATTGACACCATGGTCACTGGAGCTGTGGAAATATAGAGAACAAAGTACGTAGACCTACTCCAACATATGATTGGCTTTGTGATTTTTTGTTTTGTGGTAGACGAAATGAGGATTTAAGGAATATTTTGACATTTTGTAAAATATTATTTTCTTGTCTTAGGTGAGAAAATTGATACCAGTCTTATATCTGCATGCACAGATTGTTTATCTTAGCTTAGCAATAAAGACTGAAAATAAGGACAACAACTAGCCTGGCCCTGTCCAACGGTAAGAAAATCTGCCTACCCGCACCACTAAGGCTAGCTGACCTCTTCTATCTTGTTTAATCCATGCAGTCCGTGTAGTGTAAACATGTTCACTCATGGTAAGATTTTAGAGGTGCTGATAGGCAGATTTTGCTCTTTGACTGATGCTCACTGTCTCCTGGCTTGAGCTTCATATTTAACAGACACATGTGAGAGTGGTATCAATCACGCAACTCTTAGCAAGAAAGCCAATGAGCATATCTACCAAAATCTTACCTAATACAGTCAGCATCACAGAAGCAGAGCTGTTTTTGCCAGTGATGTTGTTGAATGCCATGCAGGAGTACTTCCCACTCATATTTAAGGTCAGAGGTCCAATCTCTAACTTTGAGGTTGTAGCCACCAGGGAATTGTTGAAGTACCAGTTGATGAGGCTAGGAGGATAAGAGGCGCTTGAGCAGTTGAGGATCACCCATGTTCCTGTCAGAGCCATGGACGGCCCTATGATCACTGGTTTCATTGGGCCATCTTTTAATATCAGACATTAAGTAGAAAGGTTAAATTTTTCAGTATTTCTGCTCGTTGTGTGTGTACAGTACTTAATGTGCACAATATATCAATATGCAAAGAAAAGAGAGATAAAGAGGTAAAATACTTACAGTTTACTTTAACTGTGTAGGGGCTGCTGGTCATGTTGCTCACATAATTAAAAGCCTGACACTGATAATTTCCATTATCTGAATGTTGGACTGGGTTGAGAGTCAGTGTCGTGTTGCCTGTGTCAAATACTGTTGTGTTGTCAGCGGAAATAAGTTGACCGTTCTTCCACCACTGAATATTGTCAACAGATCCATTCACTTCACAATACATAGTGAACGGCTCATTAAGTAGTGCTCGTCCACCTGTATGATTTACCACAACTGCTGCTATTGGCGCTATAGAAGAAGAAGGGAATTTAAATTCACACATGTATGGGGTTGAGTGAATTATGCTATATTCTGTAAAGGACTATCTTGATATTTTGGGAAATATGCTTATATAATTTCTTGAAGGTTAGATGAGAAGACTGATCCTATTCACATATATGTCCATTAAATATAGCTATAGCCAGCAGCTGGTTAGCTTAGTTTGGCATAGCTTAAACAATGGAAAAAGGGCAACACATTGTTTCCGCTCTTTGGTTATTTGTATAGATGAAGCAAATGATATGTTACATGTTAATTAGTTAGCCGTAGGCGCATTTTGTTATCTTCAGACAGAGTCAGGCTAGCTCCTTCCAGTCTTAATGCTAAGCTAAGCTAACCGGCTGCTGACAGATATGAAAGTGGTATTGACCCTCTAATTTAAGTCTTGACAAGAAAGTAAATAAGCATATTCCCCCAAATATCAATAATCTAAACATAAAATACTATATCATACAATCCAGCCTTACCCAAAATCCTGATCATTGCACTTGCGCTGGTGAACCTGGACGTGGCTGTGTTGTAAAATAAGCATTGGTAATTTCCTGAGCGGCTCTCTGTAACCATTTCTAGTTGAAGCTGTGGGGAAAAATCATTTAGGTACACCCCATTAACCATCCACCGGATCATCGCCGCAGGGCTGGACTCCGCTGAGCATGACAGCAGGATATTAGATCCTGTTCTGTAGATGTACTTCATGGGCATGATCATCATTGTTGTGTTACTCGGGCCATCTGATGAAACAACAGAGTGTTTTAGGGGTTGTTGTTAATACATACAATAGACCTAAGAATTGTTGTTAGTGAAAACTCACAGCTGATGTTCAGATGTACAGGGAGACTGATTTCTTGGCTGATGCCATTCGATACATTGCACCTGAAAGGCCCCTCGTCATAGCGAGTCACTCTGACTATAATGAGAGTGGCCCCTCCATCGCTTAACTGTACTCCCCCACCGGCTGTGACCACAGAGTTGCCCTTCAGCCAAACATAAGACAGGGAAGACCCGTTGGACACAGTGCACATGAGAACTGCTGTATCATTGAACTCCACCAGGTTGGTTGCGTTTGCCCTCAGAGTAACATTTGAAATAGGCACTGTGGAGAAAGGAAATAACAAGCCGTTTGTCAAAGTTTTGTGGAAATGTGTGATTTCAATGGACAAGCAATGTTGTTTCCTCTACAAATAAAAGGCAGAAGTGGAAATGTGACTCATATGGCTTGAACTGATATCTTATCCAAAATCTCTAGAGCAGAAATCAGAAATACATATTTTTTTATCATACTGAAAAAATAAAACTTTAAGTCAAAATGTCTTATTTATTTAATTTGAAGATTCAAACTAAGACCTGAGACCAATTTACAACTCTGGCAAAGCTGACTCACTCTGCCTCAAGGTGACCGTAATAGCTACAGACTAGCTCTATTCTTTTCTCTTTCAAATGAACACTTGACAAACATAGTAGTAGACACGCGAACATGAAAATACTATATGCTCATTGTATTTTTAGAATACAAGACAGGAGAGGTGGAATGAGTGTCAGAGTATGTAGATTGGGCTTTGTTCAATATACATTTGAAGAATGTGAGCAAGTACATGAGAGAGTAAGTAAACATGAAAAGAGATAAAATGCTCCTTACCTTGGACTGACAGTGTTAACTCAGAACGAAATAAATTCAATGCCTGTAATGTGTACAATCCAGAGTCTTCCACTTGTAGTGACCTTATGGTCAATGATGAAGTGGTTGAATTGAATATAACCCTGTCCCTCCAAGTGTCAGCTATGATTTTATCTCCTGGGAATATCATCACAATGATATTGCTGTTGAACATCCATGCTCCTGCAGGGACACTGCTCCGGCTAAAAAGTGTCACATTGCTGCCCACTGGCAAGGGGTTCTCGGAGGCATATATATTTTGGCTAAAAGCAGTAGCTATAAAAAGAAAGCAAGGGACAGACAATATTCAATAGTCACCCTTAAATGTAGTCCATCCACACAAATATTGCAGAAATATTGGTCAAAGTACTTAAACTGGTAAAGCAGTGGAATGTATTAAAGTAGCACATATAAACTTAACAATATAACAAAACGTGTAAAATTAATTCAAGTTAAAAATAATTCAGCCTTACTTGTTTCAGAGGTTATCGTGGCCAGGATTAGTAAAAACACCACTGGACACTCCATTCTACTTCTTGAGTTTCTTTTTGCTTGGAAATGCTCTTGTCAGCTAAATGGACTTGACTCTGTCTGTGATAAATTCAATCTTGTGCTAATATATGTTCACAGCGGCTTTCTGATCAGCAAATATTTGCACTACATCAGTCCAGCGTTCTCTTCTCATTATGTAAATGCTTAACCCTATCTTCTACCATCACCGTGCCACCTCACAGCCATGACCACACCTTGTTATGCCCTGGTCTACCAGGGAATTTACTGGTATGCTCCAAGGAGTGTCCATTTACTGTAAAGCTCAGTCGTCCTACAGCTTTTGGCCAACCATTGGAGAGGAGGATATTTTGTAAGTCCACTTCATGACTTGAAAGTCTAACAAAAGCGAGTACTCTGTCTTTTTCCCACAATGCAGGTGGAATAACCATTGGGAAATTGGGAAAAGACTGCTAACATAACTAGTAAAGTAAATTGAAATTTAACTCAGAACACTAGAATTAAACTCCTTTTATATATTATTTTATATTATATCACTCGTCAGTCCACCTCTGTACCAACAAATGTCTTGTCATTTGAGTTATGTGGTTACAAGCTGCATTCCTAATAACAATATTAGCAGGATTAAAGTGACAATAGACTGTTTGTCCCCTTCAATATTTATCTTTTATATTTATCCTGTTTGGTTATGAACAAACCAAATACCAGTAAAGAATATACCAATGGTGTCTCTTCAGGTTTTCCCACTGTCAGTGCTCATTAATGAGTGATTTTGATATGCTTCTTTGGAGCTCTGCCACTAAAAAAAGGAAGATTTCCTCATTGTTTAAGGCTACATAAACATCAGCCATTGCAACATAAAGGGGATTTTTTGTTTCAAACATGTAATGTGCAATTTAAGCAGATATCATACAGTACATGAATGACCAACAAAGACCTAATGGTACACTTAAGAGCTTATGTAGTGGAATTTTACATAAAAATGTTTTGGCAGTTAATCTATCTGTACCTGATGTTTGAGTGTTTGAGGTATGTGGGTGTGGTTGTGTACTTCTGATCAGCCAGCAATCATTGTTTGATTAATGAACATATTAAAGTATATCAGGTCAAGGACAAACAACAGTAATGTTCAAATCACGTTTACTTGTAATAATATTTATTTTTTCAAAATGGAATTGCTGAATCAAAAACCATTTAAAGACACAGAAATGGTTTTGAAAGCTGTTTTGAACATAGCTTAAAGGTTCACTGTATCCTATTTATTTCATTGAATCGGAGTCTGTGGACTGGATGAGCCACCAACATCTGTGAAAGAGAAGCAGTTATTCAAAGTTAGTATTACTGTATGAATGTCTTTATAATATATAGTTTTTTAATAGTAATCCTAGTAATCAATAATGCAAATGATCATTAGTTGCAGCCTGTTACATCATTTATGCTCCCTGCTGCTCATATATTTAACTCATTATACCATGTTCAAGACTTATCTGAATTCTTGTATAAATGACACCATTTCAAAGGGAACATTCTATATTTTTTTCTTTTCTGAGAGAAAAATATTACAGACTATGCAAAATTATATGTAAATCCATAAATCAGAATCAATATTATATTGGATTTATTTAAAAATGGCTATTCTACAACTTGCCTGGCAATTAGAAGAGGAATCCAAACAATAAGAGTAGAGGCAGGAGCCACACACTGACTGCCTGTTGTTCAGATCCTGACTCTGGAGAGACAAAGCAAAGTTAGAATGAAGTTGGCAACAGGTGGAGAAAAATGGGCTCTTAAACTCAAACTCACTTGCTATCATGATGTGTGTGGTGATAGTGTTGTTCAGGTCGGTGCGATTGTTGAAGGCCAGACAAGAATATGGACCACTTTGGTGCTCGCTGACACTGAACAGCTTCAACAATGGACCTGTAGTGTTCACAAGCTCTCCTCTGTAAGCCCACTGAAGCTGAGCTGGAGGATTGGACTGTGCTGAACAGAGCATGGTCAGGTTGGATCCAATTGTAAAGGAAGTTGTATTCTGTCCATTCACTGTTATGGCCATGTTATCTGGACCATCTGAGAAAGAGACAGAAAGAAAAACAGGCAGGAGGAGGAGAGACATACCGCATTTTGGAGCTGTTAGTGGAACTGGAGGATTAGACATGGGGTAATTATAGCAGATTATAATTAAAACAACACTGCTCTACTCACAGCTGATGGTAAAGTTTACTGAATCACTGGTGCCGTTACTGACAGGATTGAACACATGACACCTGAATGGTCCCTGGTCATAGCGGGTTATATTAACTATAGTGAGAGTGGAGTTTCCATTAGTGAGCTGAACTCTGTCCCTGGCTGTAACCTCAGAGCTGTCGTTCAGCCAGAGGAAAGAGACAGAGGATCCAGAGGAGACGGAGCACGTAATGACTGCTGAACTGTTGAACTCCAACAGGTTGGTTTGAGTCGTCCTTAGTGTCACATTTGAAACGGGCTCTGTGCAAGACAAATGAAGATGTTTATCAAACTGTCAACACACTGTACACTGTTAGACTATGTAGTCAACAAGCAATAGAGGAACAGCATCCATACAAGAAATATTATATGTTAATGTTTCATAAGCCTGCACTCAGTGTCCACTTTATTAGGTGCAATTGTACAATCAGTTGAATACAACAGCCATGTAGTATTATCGTTACAAAGCAATTACATATACACACATACATAATATTACATATTATATTGTACTGAGAGTTTTTTTTCAATTTGTGTCCCTCCATTTACATACATTCGGGGTTCATGGTATTAGAAACACCTCTGTATGCAGTGTAGTCCAGTTCAGCACCACCTATGAATTACCTAAAATACTGTACATAATTCATTAAAACTTCTATGACAGTGTCAAATAAACCTCGATAATATAGACTTCATAAATGAAAATGAAAATATTCCTTAAATTCTGGTATTGTAAATGTTAATAAGTGGATAATATATTTATTCATCATCTAGAAAGACTTCTTTATTAGAAAGACGTAACATAACTTTTAACAGATAGAAAGATGAGGGTTGACAGATACAGACAAGAAGACATGTGAGCAAAAGGGCAGCAAAACCAAAACACACACAGGCTGGTAGCGAGCAGTATTCAAGTTGTCACTCCAAATATCATGAGAATGCGTTCCAGGCCTTTCTGATAATTGTTTAGGGATCCTCATTTTTCATTACAACAGGAGACTGTTCCAGTATAAACAATTAATCAGCACATTTTTGTCTGCCTCCACACCTCTATGTGTCTAGCTGTATTTATTCATTGCAATTAATTAATTATAAAGACTGTACTCAGTTTATTTTATGGCTCCATATGTTTGTTTGTTGTAAATACATCTTTTGCTCATTATATTTATGCTTGTCCTGCCTACAAAATTGATTGCACACATTTTCTGTGTGCCTTTATAACTGATTTTCTTGTTAACTGTACATTATTGTACATATTCTTTATTTGTTTCCTTGAGTTATTCAGGTTTAATAAATAATAATAATAATAATACATTCTTAGATTTAGAATAACAATTAGCAACAGAATGAAAAAAATATATTACTCTTGCATTACACAAGCATGACAATCTTTAAAGAACAAATCTTTTTTTAGGGATTAGGTTTATATGGATTACTATGGAAACTACACAATGTTTTTCATCACATACAGTATATTTACTCAACAAAGCACACAGTCTATCCAAAGCCTTCTTTGAATCATTACGCCAAATGAAAGTTGGTAATAAGGATAAATATGATGCAGGCAATAAAGAATGACTAAGGGCTCAAGTCTCAAGCATTCACCAGCTGAAGTGTCCTTGAACAAGATACTCAGTCTGCAAATCTGAAACAAATGCTGCTAATAATAAAAAATTATAACATAAATGTGGCGGGATATTGCTTTTTTAAAGTTAATTACCGTTTTACTTTTCCAAAATATGACTCAAATAACTCCATATTTCAGTTCTTGTTGCTGCTCACCTTCAATTATATTTCGAAAGTTTACTATCTGCTGGTTTCTAATAATGTTTAGGAGCTGTTTTAGAGTTTCTAAAGGATGAACCACTGACATCAGTCACTCCCAACCTTGAATATTATCCATTTGTTTAGTCTTACCCAGAACAGTGATGGAAACATTGGCCTTAAGCTGTGGGTTAGTGCTCTGCACTACGTAGACTCCTGAATCAGCCACCTTGACAGAGGTCAGAGTGAGAGCTCCAGTGAGGACGTTGACTGACGCCCTGCCGGTGTGACTGGGGAAAACTGCCTGCTGGTCCCCCAGCCAGGTGAGGATGAGGGACTCTCCCACTGCCCAGCTCCCACTATTCAGAGTCGCAGAAGGAGAAAGAGACAGCGTCACTGTACTCCCGACAACAGCAGGGTTGATGGAGGGCTGGACCTCCACAGCACCAGAGGCCAGAACACCTGAGAAAGAGAGCAACACATGTTATTTACTAAAGTCACAAAAGACCTTTATGCTTACATTTTTACTCGTATAACTATATCATATTCACAAAATCAGTTATAACAAAGCCTACCTTGAATTAAAGCCAGCAATACAATAGCCAAGGTTCCTTCTCTTTTCTTATCCATTTTGTATCAATGGTCTGAGGATGTCCTCACTATTTCAACCTCTATTATATGTCCGCAAATGTCCAACCCCCTACCCATAAATACCTACAGTAGGAACCCCAGCTCTTATCTGCAGGTGTTTCCAGTTATTTTGTGTTCACTCTTGTCAAACTTACAAAAGGTGCATTACATTTTTCGTTTGCCATCTTGGGTGAAGTTCTGTAAATGACCAATGAGCAAAATGACAAATTATGACAGATGGTATGTGAGGCAGGACTGGGGGGTAGGGGGGTTGTGTGTGGTGTTATTTGTCCAGTGTTTTAGGAATCACAACAAATTATACAAATTGTTTGGGAGGTTTATGCAGTTTTTTTCCCGTCAGTGTCCTTTCTATACCTACTCTGGCCCTTTTTTACTTATTGGGTAAGGGAAATTATATTGGGGATTTTTTTGTCTTTCCACCCCTACTGTTGAGAGTTTCGGTGTACTCATGTGACACCTTCGGCTCTGTTTTTTTTTTCTGTGTGTGTGTGTCAAAGAGAAAGATTTCCTATCGACTCCACTCCACATATTTCCAGTAACTTTATACTCAAAATGAATACACCTGCACCTGCAGCAGCTTTGTGTATCACATGTTTACTGAGAATGTCTATCTGTTCTGTTTTGTGTACTCAGTCTTACAAGAAGTGACCCAGCCACCAATGACAAGTCTAGTTTCACTGGTGCAAAACACATAACGAAATATGACAGACCGGCATATACATTCGCATTTTCACAATTCAATCACTGTACCTCTCATCTGTTTCCGACCGAAGAAAGAAATACTGTCATTTCTAACATTATATATTGAGAAGGCAAACCATTATACCTTTCCACTTAAAACCACTCGGTAAACACCTGTGGCATTGTTTGAGTGGTGGTGGTGCAAAGTTCAGGAGCACACCTGTGTTTTGTCTGACACAGAGGAGGTAAGATTGATTGTTATTTGTATAGCATGAGGGTGAGTAGGAGTACCAGCATTAGAAGACAGATATTCTAGACTCTGAAAATGTACCTTTTAATTATTGAATTTAAGGATTTATCAAGCCTCATTGTACTTAAATAGTATAGTTTTGATTCTAATACTTAGAGAATATATATAATAACTACAAAGAAATGCGACAGTTTTCACTTTGACCCTTTGTGTTGTCTACTTAGCAGTGTTATAAACATTGCTGAAAGTCACAGTGTAAAAATACAAATAAAAGTACTGCACTCAACATGTTATACATATTAGATATTAGAACAAGATATATTAAGTAAATAAGTACCACAGTTTTTTTTATAGGGACAGCTGAAGCGAAGAGAGAAAAAGGAGAGAGGGTGTGACGTGCAGCAAAAGGCCACAGACTCAAATCGAACCTGGGCTGCTGTGGTAAGGCCTCAGCTTTAGTACATGGGGTTCACGCTCGACCAGCTGAGCTACAGGGCTCCCACTGTCTGTTATAACTCTGATGTATTGTGTTTTGAATAAATGTAAATCCTGTTGCAAATATGGATGCAAATATATTGTGAGGCTTCTTAGGAATAGAAATGGTTTTATGAAAACAATATCCTCTGGCCTAAGCTCTAAGGGTCTAAGGCTCTAAGCTCTGTGTCCTGGTCTTTGTAATCCAACACCCTGACCAGAGAGTTTTTTACTGATGCATTAATGATTTCAGGTCAGATTATGTCTCATCGCAAACTTGGAAGTGTGAACTTTTTACTTCTCATGTAACTGAAAGCACAGCGACTCTCTTTGGAAAGAAAACAGCATTGCCAAACTGAAGAGACAAGAAAAGTAAAGCAAAAGCAGTTTTGTTTTTGTTTTTCACTAATTTTCCTCGACTCATTTGTCATAATTTGTCTCCATCAACAGGGGCCACCAAACTCCCTCTCGATGGTTTACTGTTTATGATGAATGCTGTGGGGTAACCAGAGAGTACTTAGTACTGACACATGTTTTCCATTATTATTAATCATGTCATGCTATGTCATAAAAAGGAAAAAAGAAATACAGTAGAGATATTTACTTAGACTGTGAAGTAAATTAATGACATTTACTTTTTAGATTGTGTTGCTGCACCATACAACACTGCACTCACACACTTCTCCACTCATCCACTCACCTACACCGCTGACCCCACTGATTTTCACATGCTATTGTCGGTTTAAGTTATCTTCTTAGTTTCATTCTTTTCTTAAATAAATAATTTGCCTGGTTTGTGACAGCAGCCGTACTGGCATGAAATAGTAGGGTAATCAGGACTTCATCACTTCTGAGGTACTTTTTTGAGTATTTCAATTTTCTGTTTCTGTATTTATACATATATTTATATTTACATTTATATAGTGTATTTATACACTAAATTTAAGTAACAAAAAATGTGCTTTTGTTTTCTACTACGTGTATTTTATAACTTGAGTGAGTTAGCTTCTTTGCACATTTGGATTTATACCACAAAATATAATCAACAAATAAAATATAAGTATTATTATAGGTTCAGATAAGACATCCTTGATTCTGGGGGAAAATGTCAAGCTACCAAGCAGTATATAAAGTAGCCATCTGCAACATTAAGATTATTAAGTGCATTAATGAACTAATAATAAGAATCCAAAAAATTAATATAGCCTATTTCGAAATTGTATAAATAATTGTACCTTTAGTACTTTAAGTATATGTTGATGCCTGTATCTTTACCCTGTATTGATACTTCTACTTAAATAAAAGCTCAGAGTATTTCTTACATCACCAAATAACTAATATAGTAAAATTTACTACAAAAACAACAAAAGATATATATAGAGATATATGCAGGTGTTTCAGCTGAAATGTAAATGAAGAAGTTGACTCTGGTGTGGAATGGCAAACCTTTTTTGTTTTGTTTAAAATAAACAGTATAGTTTTAACTATTTTTCTAGTTTTGCTTCCCCATTCCAACTTAACCGCAATGCAAATGTATGAGACAGGTGAGATAACATACAGAAAAAAAGAGAAAAGAACAAAAGAGGACAGATTATATTGTTGCGTCACATGAAAGCAAGACACACCAGAGGCCTCTGTCTCCCTCATCTGTTTTCTCTGTGTCATTCTCTTATCTGTCTTATTTGTTCAGTTTCAGGGGGTTAAGAGAGCCCTTGGCATGTCACTAACCAGAGGGGATTTAAAAAACACATCAGTATAAATGAGTCAGCTCCTTTCTAGAAGGTGACGTCACAAAGCTGTTTTCAGTGAATCAGTAACACATCCAGGACAAGTCAACATCTCATGATCCTAAGTTTTGTAAAGGAGGAGGAGGAAAGACCAAGAATAAAGCACCATTATTAACAAACAGATCAGACACACTCATTGGATTATACTTTAATAATACAGAATTATTCACTGACAATAAATATAAAATCAAAAATAAAAATATATATAAAATATGGATTTTTATTTTTGCTTCTCATGTTTACTTCAGCCAGAAGTGAGACTTTTTGTTTGTTATATTTTGTACCTTTTAACTAATTTTAGGGTCTTACCAAAAACATACAAATACTACATAGTGTATGCTAACATACATTATGTTGTGTTCTGTATATTACTTTTAACATTCTTTAATATCTGTGCTATATTGTTAGTGTACTTTCACTGTATTTTCACCATGGTGTATTCTAATAGAATTTGTAGTATATTTACCTTTTTTTGTTTTAAGTATTTCGACTGGAATTCTGTAATTTGGGTTTTATATGGACTACAAGGCAGAAAATACTGGGGAAAACTAAAGAAGTAATCCCAGCAAAATGGGATTCTGTCAATTCCCCTGGCTTCATAAACATATTTTTATTTTTATTTTGCATCATTACACCCCTTTTTCTATCATCAATATATCAATACATCATATAACATGACAAAACATATGTAAAAAACGAAATAGACAAGAGAGGGAAACTCTGTTTTAGTTTCAGTTAGCTTTGCACAGAAGTAGCCGGTAGAAATGTCTTTCAGAGAAACCTCTTTTACTTTTATACTTTGAGTCTTTTTTTTTTACACAGTGTCTGTTATTCTACTGTCTGTATGTTCCTTTCACATGTGATAAAGATAAAAAATAAAAGGCCAGGAAATATATTTCCAAAAGGGTAAATACACTCATTTAAGCTTAATAAGTAAAACAAATAAACAGCTCTATGAATTAAAAAGCACCAGTAGTCCCAGACTGAGGACCACTGCAATAAGTCCATTGAGCTGCATCACCTCTGACCCAGAGAGAGGAATACCTAGGAGAAGATGACAAACAGTACAAATAAAGTAAATAGACTGGATTTAACATGTATTTTGACACTGATGCGATAGTAGACACAGGAGCAAATACTCAAGAGCTGTCACTACCTTTAACTTCTACCATCTTAGTGGCCTCAGCAGAGCGTCCAACAGCTGCATTTTCTGCAACACAGGTGAAGTTTTGGAAAGTACCGGGTATAGAAGGGGTCCACTTGAGCTCATTTTCATGGACTGAAAAGTAGGTTCCAATGGGAAAGCCTCCCCTGAACTGCCATTTGACTGTACAGTCCACATTTAAGGTACAGCTCGTCAAGCAGGTGAATTTACTCAATCTGCCTGGAAACACCGCATCAGGTCCGCTGATGCTGACGTTCCATGGATCAACTACAGAAGAGAAAAAAATGAGAAAGTTCACTCCAGTATGTGAATATAAACTTTTCTGCCTTAAACTTAAATTCTTCACTTTATGAATACTTACAGCTGAGTAGAAAGCCCAGGCTGAAAACCTTTGTCTGATGCACCGTAGGCACATAAGCCTCACACTGGTAGAATCCAGCATCAGAGGGCAGCAGTGAGTCAAAGTGGAGTAAAGTGTTTTGCAGCAGCTGCATATTGTCACGCAGGGTCACTTTCTGTCCATCTTTGTACCAGACCACCTGGTTCCCCTGGCTTGAGGGTGATGAAGCATCATGGCAGACGAGATCCAGTGACTGGTTGAGAGATGGGACAGTGTTTGGTGGACTGATTTGAACAGACACTCGATCTGCAACAAAGGACGCCAGATAGAGATTATTTCACAATCATGAAGCAAAGAAGAAACACACACGTCTCAAACTCATTTAATGGACATAATAATAAATTCAGTTGATATTTGACAAAGCAGCAGTTGTGGAAGACATATTCAGATCCTTTAACCAAAGTAAAAATACAGAAGAGTAAGCAAAATGTAAAACTTGTCCCCAGTGATACATATTATATTATAATATACATAATATTAGATTGTTAATAATGATGCATCAATGCACAAGTGGAGCTAGTTATGTATTTTAGTCTAGTGAGAGTGAGAAGAACAAACAAAAAAATCTGCATTGATTTTTTGAACCGAATCTTTGCTAATGATGTGAAATATTGGATAATTTTACTTCTTCTTTGGGCCTTTAACAGTTCGTTAAATGAAACCATCTGAGAGGTTTAGAGGGTGGATCCCTCTTTGATGGAAGCTCAACACCTCAACTTACATGGATCAACTATTTTTTGTAGGGGTCACAAACCAAAAGGGAGGGGAACCAACAGTTTAATTATAAAGTTTATCCATAAGTTGTTTTATCTAAAATCTTAACCTGAAAAGTGTCACGGCTGTCAAAAAATGTTGTGGAGTAGAAGTATAAAGTAGCATTAAATGGATATACAGAATTAAAGTACAAGTACCTCAACATTTTACTGAATTACTCTCCCCTACTGTACAACTGGTACGGCAAATAATCTGCTGGACTTACTCTTAATTTCTACAATGGAGGTTATACTCCTGGAGACTCCTGTTTCTGGATTGAGCACATTGCACTGTAATTCCACTGTATTGTCCCGTCCATCTGGTGTCCAGCTTATTGCGCTCCCGTTGGCCGTGCGGCCCATAAAGGACCAGGTGTAGATGCAGTTTGGGAAGCAAGAAGAGGAACAGGTGAAAGTGGTAGTGAAACCAGCTGTCACCTCACCGGTCCAGGAAATCTGCTCCAAGGCCTCCAAACCTGGTGCACCTGAGAGAGAGGAGGAGTCAGTATGTCTGTATCAGACAATGTGTGATGTACGATTTAGTTTTCCCATCTCTTCAACCTTCAATTTCATTCTACTGACACATCATTTATTATAGGTTCTTACTCTGGCTGGGTCATCAATGCCTGCCCAGGTCAATCGGGTCTTGTACTTAGACTGTTTTCTATTGTGTTTTCTTGGCAAGCTCTAAGCTGCTGTTACATTTTTTTCTGTGGCCTAGTGAAGTCATATTTCTGTTCTTTGACCCTGAAAAATAAAAATCCTGTAAATTTTAAACACATTTTAATTAAAGATAAGCAAATCATCTCATCATTATTTAACTTACTAACAAAAGAAGAGACAAATTAGGAAAAAAAATTACAGGTTAGATGAGAAATGGCAAATTTGTTTGGCCATGTGATCCATTCTAGTTTATGTATAGAGGATTGTTGGGAGAAAATAAAAGATCTCTGTGTCTCTGTCTGAGTACTAATGCATTTGTATTACACCAATGTGTTGGGAAATTTTGTTTTTCTGTTATCTTTTGTAACTGCAGAACTAATGTCAGTGTGTTTATATTTATTTGTGTCACTGTCATATGTGTGTTGTGTATTGTCAGCTTAGTTACAATCAGTAGGGTACATGAAGAGCATATACAGATTGGTATCGCATGAAATTAGCACAAAACCATCAAATTGTTCAACAATAAGGTTTTTAATTCAGTCCCTGGAGTAACAGTCCATGTAAAAATCAGCAGTGAGTAAATTAAGTCCTCTTACCCATCAGTGCCACCAGTAAAACACCGTAAAGATTCTTCCAGTTTGGTATCATGTCTCTCAATGTGTGTTCAAACAAAATCTACAGTACCTCCTTTTTATACGACTGTCAGTTAGAGACAGGAATTTATCCCCTAAATATATTGCTAAAGCATTATTAATTTCAGCCACTCCCAAATTTCACAGCCTTGTTTAACACCGGACTTTACTTGATGATGAAATCAATGCAATTAAGCAAAGGAAGTTTCCCAAAATCATGACAGGAAATTTGTCATAACGGTTTATAGGTGTGACAGTGTTTTTTTATTCTATAAATATGGATTAGTGTAAATCAGAAAAAAACAGCGGCAACACAAATAGAAACGGTTGTGTTTGTTCTGGACAGTTTTGTCAGAGTATTGCATGAAACACTAGATGGCGTTGTCTAACAGGAGTTTGTCATTGCTTGTACTTCCTGTCTCTTTTAAAGTAAGATGTACAATATGGTTGATGAATTGGTTTTTACCACAATGGCTTCTCATCACGTGTGCCTCAGGCCTGTTGATATAATAATAAATCATCTGTGTAGGATCTCTTGCTTGAATCTCACTTTCCTACTCTTCCCTACTTCCTACGTTGATCATTAAACTGAGTGTGACATTATTTAGCCTCAGGAATGCGACATTTGAGTCCTATTACATAAGAGATTTACTGTAAACTAGAACATGAAGCACACCTAAGAAACTGACCCATTATAATGTTGTCTTTCAGTAATGATGAGTATCACTTATGACTCATCTCCCTCCCAGCTGTCACTCACTAAGACCCGTAATAAATACTGTCCAAACAGGTGGGGCTTTTCTGGTGAAAGGCTTTTTATAGGCAAAACAGTAAACATTGATGTGTGAAAACTCTAAGAGGCTTGTGGGAGAAAAAATTTAGCATTTTAAGATCTTTTAACTGTTAAGACATTGAAGAATACCATGATTTATGGCTTTTGTTCATTCAGACGCCACCTGTACTTTGGAGCGCTGTTACATTATATGACTGTGATGACATTAGGTTGGCACAGCAACATATGTAGCCACAATGAACTTTGAATGGCTGTAAATGAAATGCAGTGTCATTTTCTGGAAATGGATTTAATTTTGCATACTATTTACCTACACCACCCCTCCCCCCTCTGAAACTAAGTAGTACATTTTCACTGAAGATGGACTCATCTCTCTGTCTCTCTGGACTCTTCCCCGTCATTTATGATTCACTGTTTGCATTGTAAATAACCCACACTCACAATCTACTGTGCCATTCTTTGCATGTCCACTGTATTTATGGAAGTACCATAAACTTTGTAAATATGAAAACAAAGACACAAACAAGGTATTGTAGAAACAGACTCTGTGCCTTCTATGCACAAGAGGACAAGAAGCCACAGAGAGGTGTGTGGATATGCACGTGCAATGCACAAAAGTGTTATATACTCTACAAATAAGATACTGAAAAAATAGTTTATTAATCTAAATAAGCAATCAAATTATTACAAAAGCAACATTTCCACCCTGAGAGTTACATTCATTACATTATTTCTTTGGTCAACTGGTCCAACATTAATCACTCATTCACTTGTGTGGCACATGACAGTAAAGAAAAATCTATGTTCTGGTTGAAGGGTTGAACAAAAATGGTTGACTAGAGGTAAACAAATCATGATACAACACAATTCAGTACGAAACAAGAATCCCTTAATTTAGCCCTGAGAACATAATTGTATTCTGAACAGTACTGAGGTATTTATGCCTCAAATGTTGTGTTATTTTTTAAATTTCAGGAGCAAATCCACGGGATCACCCCAAACATGGGAATAGTTAATGGATAAATGAATGGATTGTTTGCATGGTTGAAGGAGTTTTATGGGGTAAAAACCCATTAAAACTGCCCAAAAACCATGAAAGCTACCCCTACATTTTCAAGGCCTTAGCTGAAAAATGAAAGCCTTTGAAGGTATAAAGGGTGGTTTTCATGATCAAGTGGATCCATTAACAATTCCTTAATACATTACAATCCATTCACTTATCCATAATAATTAATAATTAATCCATATTAAAATCACTTCAACCTTACATTTGGCATTATTAATGGAAGTGTAAAAATGAAGGGATTCAGTAGGGATTAAAGTGGGAAAAAGTGTGTTAAACAATGCTTCCCTTCAATGCAGGTGAAATCAACCGCAGGAAAACTCACAGGTTGTTTGATCTTTACTTATAATTAACTAATGGGGGAGGGGAACTGTGGCCAAACATTAGCTCGAGTTTAAAGACTCCATTCTGTTCCTCTCATTTGTTCTGACACAGTCAATGTTTTGAAAAGAGGAAATAAGTAAAAAAGGAACTTGCAGTCTGATTCGACACAATGTACTGTATTCTGTATAACTCTTTCTGACCCTTGTAGTTAGACACTTTACAGTAGATGATTGCGTTGCTGGTCAACAATAAAGAAAAAAGCATTGATGAAGCTATTGATTGAAGACAAATAGATGTCTGCCTTTAACTGAAGCCTAAATAAACCTAAAATAATAAAGACACTTTCCATACTTATACTTATTTCATGTTGTTTAAAGTAATATCAGATTTATACGTTCCACACCTCTCTACTTGAAGCAGCTATAATCAATATTTTTACAATAACAATGTAGTCAAATGACAACGTGAAAACAATGTGACATATGTGAGAGGAGTCATGAACCTAAAGAAAGTTATCTCCTCACAAATGTTGGTGAAGATTAAAATTATAGAGACGATTCTGTGAAATCTTTTTGTCAAAAGTTGATCTAAGGTAACATCTTTGATTTAGTCCTCACTAAAATAACTTCTTTATTAAATTAAGAAAAAGATTAAAGATATCAAATTAAATTCTTTAAAATATAAATATCAGTGCAAACATACTGCATCTAACGCCTTAAGAGAATGAGTGTTTGTCGCCATGTAAATTTACTTCTATTTTCTATACTGCACTGTCTCACTTAAATATGACTTCCCTGTTGTCTCGAGATTATCATGACATCACATTACAACCTTTAGTGACATTTACCATAAACCTGTCCTGAATTACTCTGATCGTCACTTACAGGAAAAGATAAAGATATTTTTTAATGCCAGTTTCCGCATGCCTGTAAGACTTAAGACATTTATTGTACCTGTAGATATTTCTTTCTTGTTGTTATTGCTTACTTTTGTGTTTTAGATTGTAGACCTCGCCTTTGTGAAATGATAAAGTCGATGGTTATCATTAAGGAAATAAATAACAAAGATGGATATCTGTATTGATCTTTAAACTATTCCGAGGTCATAATAGGTTACTGTTGTAATGACAAATTTAGCTCAAGCTCTGTTGATGTCAAGGAGAATCCATGTCCTGAAAAAACACCACTGAAAG
>NW_023339807.1:18014067-18014372 GCF_004916995.1 Morone saxatilis | reverse complement strand
CTGAACACGTTCTGTGACGTGTATAGGAGAAACTACGGTGGACGCAAAACTTGTGGAAAACACGACAGGCCCTATCTGCAGCCAACTTTTGGTTCGTCTGTTCTGGGCTACTGTAGAAACATGGCGGTTCAACTTGGCAGCCTCCACGGAAAGAGATGAAAACACAATGATTCCTATATTCAGGTGATTATACACTAATGAAAACATACTATACCTATAAATATTATATTACATTTCTGCCAATTGGTCCTCCAAATTGTTACACACTGGACCTTTAAATTAAGTACAGTTAAATAACAGATACT
>NW_023339807.1:18012560-18013942 GCF_004916995.1 Morone saxatilis | reverse complement strand
TTATATATATGCACTTTTCATTGACTGTACACACACAAACAAAGGGATAGGGAAGGTATTATATGTATTATATGCAAACTGGGCAACATTGTGCCTGCTAACCTCAGTCATGGTGATAACTGTCATGAACTGGTTGATTATTAACCACTGCTAAAGTGCTTTGGCTAAGTAAACTCCAAAATTGTCCTCTACATAGGAACTGAGAGGGAAGTGCAGGTTTCTCTAACCACATGTGAGCCTCCAGTCTAGGTGATCCATCATATCCAATGCGGTCAGTTCTTGCGAACCTGAGCGTACGTTTGTGCACCATTAGCATCAGGCTGAGGAGCTGGCCTCTTCATTCGCTGCAGGTGTGCATCATAGGTGGGAGGTGACGATGTAGCAGGGGCATTGTTGTGCACACGAACCTGAGCATATTCTGATGAGTTATTCTGTTCCCCCAGCTGGACTGTCCCCCCATCTTTGTTCCTGACAAACTTGATATCTGCATAGTTCAGCTCCTACAAAAGAAAAGGTGAATGAAAAATAATGTTCACCTATGTTTTAAATTCAGTATAATCTAACATTTTGGTTATATCACATTAGATTACATACTAGTAGGTAAACAAATGTAATTTCATTTAGCCTAAAAACAAGAAAAACTGTGTCAAACTGTTGTATGGGGGTTATACTCAAGTCAACTGAATATCTTCTTCCTGGTTCAAAGTCTGATGTTGAACACTGTGGTAAACACAGTCTGATAGATCACAGGACAGAGGAATCAATGAAGCAAACCCTGATCACAGACTGGCCACTAATATATTATGGCCAACTATAAAAAGATAAGATGAACCTTTATGGATCGCCAGCTGGGAAGTTCAGTTGTTATCCAAGAAGCACTCACATTTAAGGTTTAAGCAACTTATATTTCTGTCAAAAGTCTGCAAACAGTGTGATTTTATCATTTCTTGCATATTTACTTGCAACTTACTAGTTCATTACTAATTTCTCATATGGCTGTAACTATCACTACTATAGCTGTTAATAATAATAATAATAATAATAATAATAATAATAATAATAATAGTAATAATAATAATGAATAAAGGCTTGTGTGAACTGCAGAATTGTATGTTTCACCATTTGATGCTACTAAATTATAGCAGTAGGGCCATACCCTTTGCTGGGAGAACTGGTTCTCAGATGCACAACCTGATTTCTCTGAGTAACCTGGTTTCTAATGGGAATGTCAACATGATTTTTACCTGATTTCCTGAGTATCCTGTGTTGTCCTGGCCTTTAAAACATGAGAAATAAACAATGCTTAGAAATAATTCAATCAAGAGAGTAAAAAGATGCTGTGCAAACACACACACACACACACACACACACACGTAACACAC
>NW_023339807.1:18012253-18012397 GCF_004916995.1 Morone saxatilis | reverse complement strand
ATAATAATAATAATAATGTCAGTATGTATACTAGGTAACCAGGTAAGTAGTTGACATAAGCTGCTTTAAACTACACATCAGTTTTTATTGCCATATTTGTGTGTGTCACAATGTTAGAAGCTAAAAAATAGAGCCTGACATCAA
>NW_023339807.1:18008974-18012153 GCF_004916995.1 Morone saxatilis | reverse complement strand
ATAGTTAAGATTAACCAGTGTTACATTTAGCATTTAGCTGAAAGTTAGCCCTGTACCTGTACCCTATGTACAGTCTCACAGAGCGCTGTTGGCTCTTAGTCCGTTATAATATGATGCATAAACTGTGGAAATTATTCTCTTTACTTTTATCTCTATCTTTATTTTGATGCACTCTTCTACTGGTAATCTTACAGGAGTCATTCCCAAATGCAAGCAAACAAAAATAAAAAAACAAAAAACATTCAAAAGCAAGAACCTGACACATTCTGTGTCTTTGGAAACTCAACTTTTTCTTCTGTTGTTTTCTATATAATTTACTTTATTTCAGAACCACTACACTAACTATTAGAGACAGTTGTGGGCTTTTATGTCAAAGTTTTGAGCTAAAAGAGTTTGAATGTGAGATATTCTGTCCAGATTTATCCTGTTTACTAAATCTCAATTTTTGCTGTGGGATTATTAAGAACCACTTCCTTTGATTGTCCATCGATATACAAATACAATTACACCACAAGAGGGCGACGTCTTGCAGCTTTAGGCATGACTGCAGTTTGAGTGGTGTGTTCTCTTTACCACACAGTTTATAACTCAACACTACGTAAACTTAGGTTACTGAGCCATATAATGAGAGCTGCCAGAGCTTCACATTTATTAGGACAGTCAAGTTTGAATGGCTGACGTTTCCCTCCAGCCTTTCACAAGGAAAGATCAATGGAATTATTACCTTTATTTTGTATCCTCTCTGTGGTTTTTACGGGTAAGAAATACGTTTTCTGCTGTCGTTTTAAAATACATTTTCTGTTTCTGTAAAAATCGTTGAAAATTTGATTGTTGAAAAGTTGTTGGAAAGGAGTTGATAAAAATGAAGTGACTGGAGTCACAGCGGACCATAAAGAATAAAAATAACTAATAACCACAAAATTGGCTGAACAGATCATGCGTTTTAGTTAGCAACATTGTAATTTTAGGAAATTATCGTAAAATATGTTGATTTAATTAAAATCGTTATTAATGCAAAATCCTGATACTGTGCGGTTGCGTTCTGATAGAGCTGAACTTTTCCATTAATTGTGGTCTAAAAGTGCTCTTAAGAATGTAATCTGCTGTCAAAAGTTACATTATGTAAACCACCTTAAAAGTTGATAAATGTTTTACTCTTCAGTAGACATTCCATACAAGTGTATTATAAAATTGTCCATTACAACAGTGTGCTCATGTTGTTTTGTTTTTGCTTTGATTGTGATCCAAGGATATTGTCCCAGTGGGCACATGCAATGTACTTCACTTACCAGAGTTGTTCTCAGACCTGTAACTGTAAACTGTGCTCCTCCAAGGTTTATAAAAGAGCTGGTTGTAGTTGCCGAGATTGGTCCTCTTGAATAAGGACTGTGGCAGGGACGGTGATGTTCACCACAAAACTGACCCAACAGAAACCCCATTTCTATCATTGCACTGGAGATTTGGGGTAGAAATATAATCACCTTCAAATTTGCTAACATAACCGCAACCAGAGTATGAAGGCAGGATCACCATCTTCCATTACTCGATCTTGGACGCTCAGGATATCTGTCTCCTTAGTGCAGTGGAGAATACACAGTTTTATTATACCTAATGGACCGAACCACTGAAGCAGGAATCACAGTTCTCACGTATATGGTGAGCAAATTGCTGTCACACCTTAGGACTAAATGTAGATTATTGAGCAGTTGAGAAATAATACAATATTGTTTCTGTTCTACCATATTTACAGCTTGGTTTCTCACTGATAATGAAATGTTAAGTTTCCAAGTCTTCCGATAACTAGCATCGTAGACTGAGATTTGCATAATTTCACTGGCCCACTAGAGACCACTGCGTTATATCCTTGATTGTTGTAATGGTATGACTGGAACCACTGATATCAAGTTTTGTTATAAAGTATGTTATATACCAGGAGGAGTTCTGTGGCAGCGATGGAGTAGACGCTGATGATTGTCCTACACTTGATAGTTACTGAATTAAAACTACCTTCGGTCGTGGGTAAAGCAAGAGCACTGGGACAGCTTCATCCGGGTCACTTGGTCCACTATGTTCAGTTCAGCAGTTGGACAACTGAACACTGATAACCAAAAGTGATGTATCACTCTCAACCTTACATCATATCACTGCGCCAGCCTTAACCATCAGTAACATTACAGGCAAGGTGCACCATATTATGTTGCCTATTTCCTAATCAAAATTATGGAACAGAATAATATACATATAGCTACCATTAATTAAAGTATGAACATTGTCCCAATAAACCTGAAAATCTACATAAAAAAATCTATAAAATAAATCTCATTTTATACTAACATCAACATGCTAACATGCTCATCAAGACAATGTGAACATACTGATGTTTAGCAGTTGTGTTTACTTCTTCACCATCTTAGTTTAGTTAGTTAGAAAAATAAAGTTTAATGATTAGCACTATAATCTACATTAGCTACTCTATAAAATTTGGTTAGGAGTTACTCATTAACTGATGGTTCCCTATCATTTAGTTCCTCATTCATTCCTCATTTGTTCTCTGGTAACAACTCAAACATTTTTGCCCCTTATTGTAAAGTATTAGTGGATTTGCTGGGTGCCTTTAATGTTTGTATTAAAATCTCAAGTTTTATTTTTATTGCAATCCATCAAACACAGCAGAGATATTTCACTCTGACTAATATGGTGGACCGACCCAGTGCCGGGCAGTGGCATAGGCAGTATCTATGCTGAGGGCGCCGTCCATCTAGGGGGCGCCACAATGGGGGAAGAAAAAAAGAAAAAAGGTTTCTTTACTTTCAACGTTTTTATACTAAAACTAGCTGGTGCTATTATTTCTTAGTATGATAAAAATATGCCAACATTAATCAATCAATAAATAGCGTTAGCTCGTTTTAACGTCAGTTCATGTTATGGAGGGGCCTATAATATATATAATACTCCCACCTTATATTTCTCAGGGACATTTGTAAAGATTAGATCTATTCAGCAGGTGTTTACATTTGTCTACATTTTTATTTTTACTTTTGGTTAAACCTGGAAGACAGTTACAGGTCTGAGAATAATGTTGAGTACATTGCAAAACGGGCCACTGGGACAATATCCTTAATAAAACCACAATCTTACAAAACCTCAAGTGTCCTCTCTGACTAATGATTAATGTGTCT
>NW_023339807.1:18005092-18008969 GCF_004916995.1 Morone saxatilis | reverse complement strand
ATCTTAAACATTCAAGTGCTACAAGAAAGAATAATATTTCCATTATTAACAGTTATTTTGTCCAAACAATAAATTAATGCCTTAAACCTTTGACTTTTGCCAAACTAAGTCACATTTTTATTGTAAGTGTATATTAAGAGGTAGCTTAAACTGATGTCAAACACCCAAACAGACAACAGAGGAAGTTGAATGGAGGGCCAGCAATGGCCCCTGTGCCAGCAGTTTATGCATTAGTATTTTTACCAATGATAAGCTCATATCATTATTCATTCATATGTGAAAAACCAAAAACTACTAAAGCATCGATAATTGTATTATCGTAATATTATTATTATTATATTTAACGGAATTAGTGATAATATTGATCTATCTGCTGCATCAGTAGTAAAGAGCTCACCTGAGACGACTCCCAGGAATGACAAAGTGGTCACAGATATTTCCCATTTGGATCTGCAGTATCATCAGGTAAGAGAAGAGAAAAGAAGCACTGCTCACATCAGGATAATGAATGTTAACTTCAATATAGGAAGACAGTACAAGGAAGTACTGAACAATTGGGATTTTCCCATCATCGAAAGGTCCACCAAATGATCAACAAGGTCCGCCTTGTTGATGATTAACAATGTACCATGCAGCAACTTTAAAAAAAAAACAACAGAAGAAGTATTTCTTGGGAGGGAGTAATATTTCATTATGTCCATGTAGCAATGACTATCCCAATCTGACATAACTAAACATCCAGGGGGTTATTCAGTGTGACCTTACTCTGGATTTGCTTTGTGGGGTATTTGGTAGCGAGGTGACAACATGAAATTCGATAGCAGTTTGTCCTCTTATATATACTGAAAAAAGGGAAATATTGGTCTTGAATTTACAAAAGATGAAGTTAGTAAAAGCACACAATTAATTTATATTCTGTTTTGTGAACATGGTTAATCAAGTACACTTTAAAGGGAATCTTCGGCAGGATTTTTACCTGTCTTGATCACTAGAGGTTCCCGAGTACTGTCGTAGGAAAAGACGACCAGAATTGTTCTAGCAAACTGGGAGATCCTTGCACTATGTCCAGAGCTCCAGTTAATTATAATACACTTCTTGGGGGCATATTCTAAAGAGTGCCTTTTGCCTCCTCTTAACCAGACACAAAATGTAATTAAACATGTCTGTGCATACGATGGTCAGGCCCTTACGTGACAACGAAATGCCATGCGGAGGAGGAATTGGTTAGTAAAAGATAAAACAGTGGCTCAGTAATTTGAAGATGGTCGGATTCAAAGTAAATCACAACCCGAAAAAGCTCGCAGCCCCGAAACAAAGCTCACGCAAACTTCATTTCCCGCAGTGTGCCTATATGTAAAAAACTCCAATGCTGTATGTAAAGGGAATGAGAGCCATATCCCGCTTAAATGTAGGTGTTGACACACAGCATAGTGGTGGACCCCCCCCCCATGTCAAATTCCCCCAAATCAACCTAAACGCCAACGTTATCTGGAAATGCTCAGGGGAGATCAGACGGCATTAAAAAACATACCGCTTTAACGCAGAACGCTTTAAGCGATGTTGAGAAAATGCTGACGGAGGGAATTTGGCCTCTTTAGACCAACTGGCGGCTAGTGCTCGTTCGTTGTTTGTGTGTGTGTGTGTGTGAATGAGAGAGACAGCAGTTAAGACTTAGTTAAACCTCTAATTGTAAATGGAAAAACTTTGTCTGGTTAATGTTTGGTTGCACTTTGCAAGTTTTATCACCTCCAGGCTCTATTCAGAAACCCGCTAAGATGTGAAGTAAACATTCCATAAAGAGAAGTCAATATCTCATTTTAAAGCATCCTGCAATATCAGCAGCAATTCATTATAATATAGTTGGGACATGATGACAACATTGGCGTAATGTGTCAAATGTTGACAGGGTGTAATTCTTGTGTGTCTTACACAGCTCAAGAAAGGTGTTTAACAGGAATATAAGCTGAAATTGGCTTTATATACAGCTAGAACATACTGTATACTATTAGTGGGTTCTTTGGGGGAGTTTCATCATAGGCAGCAACAGAACAGTCCTATAACATAAAAAATGTGAACAATATATCGGGATAATATATGCGTAATCGATTATTCAGGCCTAAATATAGGCATCTCGTAAGAACTAAAAAACTCTCAGGTTAAAGCATAATTCACCAATTATAATGATACATAACTTCTACCATCGGTAGACAAACAATAAAGTACTTGTATATGAAGGAATCATCCGATCGTATGAATCTACTAAATCTCCAATATTACTTACTGAAAGTCACTTTGAGGCACAATCATGAAGCTATCCCACATATAACCAAGTAAATCTGCACCAATTTGTCAGCAGATGATAAAAATAACACAATAACCAGTATAGTGTTGGTAGCTATGGAGCAAGAGGCCTACCAAAGATATCAAGTAAGTGAGTAACTCAACGGCAGCAAGATAGAAGCTACAGTGTTTTACTTCCTCCTCCTGTAGTATTACTGTCCAAAACAAAAAACTGTATCATAATCAAATAAAACTGGAAGTCATTGATGTACATAAATGAACTTACATGATGAATTTGCAGGTTTAAGCAAATTATCAACACTCCTTAAATACCCAGACGTGACTAAAGTAAACTTTTTTTCTCAGAGAGAGTATAATACTTAAAAAGAAAACAAAACAGGTACAAATGATTTAATGAACAGAAAACAGAGTGTCGTTAGCAATTAGTTAGGAAATTAACCAATTTGAACCCTATTGGAAAACTTTGGATAATGTAAGTACAAACTTTATAAAATATATAAGCCAAGTTGCTAGTCCGTGTTAGACATTTTAATACCAGAAATGTTATAGTTTACCTGTAAGGTAAAAAGACAGATTGTCTCTTAACTGGTCCATTATATCTGTAGGCTTAGCTCAGGGAGGCCGGAGAAAATTAAAAGCCTGAATAATCAATACCACATATTAATACACTGTGTTTAATATTGTTTACGGTGCAATAACAATAGAAATATTCTAGTCCACGCAGGGACTGCCAAGAATAGCAGGTGACAGTTACACTATCAGAGGGCAGCACACTGCACCATCCAGCATGAAATGCTGTACGGATTCAAAGATTTATCTCTCCACTCAGGCATTTTCGCAAACAGCAGCATGAGTTGTTCAGTATAAAATTGGGGAAGTATCGAGTGAATTACCAGCTGTCATAGGAAGACATTAATCAATGATGGATTGAAGTCCTGATGATTGGCTTTAACTTTCCCTCATGCTTATCCAACAATCAGGAGCAAGACTCAGAAGGCGCAACTTCATTTAGATATTACATTCTTTATTTTGGTTATTATGTTTGTCAAAAAGTGAGAACAATCAAATGTATAATCAAAAACATATATAACCAGCTTATTAAAAACTGTATACCTTCAAAACTTAAGCTACGGCTCCATAATAGAAAAAACAGTGTTGGAACATATATATATAAATGTATTATTTATTATCGCTTCAATATTTCGTTGTTTGCGATCCAGAACAACATATTTTAGTGCAGTATTTCATGCATCTCGTTAACGAGTTACTTGTCTTATCCTGTTTGTCTTTGTTGTTTAAATTGTTTACAATGATTAAGGGTTGGACACAATAAGTAAACAAAGAGAATAAAAGGCAAAGCATTAGATTATACACCTGTAAAGAATGCACAAAACACATAAAAAATAATGAGAGAAATGTCATTGTTCTTATTATCACACACCAGAATTAAATGCAAACATTCACAAATGTTTAGTAATGCAGAACCAAGAATGTTCTTTAACTAAACTGTTTAGGCTCACGTAAACCTTATATTTATTTATTCTCAAAGTAATTTAAAATACCATTACCAGTGTAA
>NW_023339807.1:18004099-18004992 GCF_004916995.1 Morone saxatilis | reverse complement strand
AAATGTCCTTTCAGTGTGATGATGTAGATGCTGGACGAGAGTGGATCATTAAAGGAGTCTGTGTCTACATGGGCGAAGATCCAGATAACCTTCTACAGGAATATGTGGTATGTATATGAATCAGTGCTTACACTCTTCTTCCACTCTTCTCTTATTCTCATTCTTGATCACTTGTGCTGAAATTATTCATCAATTAAAATAATATTCATTATAATTTTCATCATCAATGGCTTACTGTTTCATACAAAAAATCTATACAGTGTTTCTGGTTGATGCTAAATGAACTTAAAGGTAGAATGAACGGTTCTCAAGACTTTTTGTCAAATTCAGCAAATATCTCATGGCCCGCCAGCTGTCTCATCTGTGTATGTGCTGAAAGAGAATCCTGTGTTCATACACAGCCATGGATCTGTAAATGTGCAACAAAGTGGCTCAGACTGCATTAAAAGTGGTTTCTCATGGAACAGATAATGCTTCCATTTTATTAAATGTTTATATTTGCCTTGATTCTAACTTTCACCTTACCTAGATCTATAGTGTCACTGTTTTATGTTTATCATTTTCTTGATGGAGCTTGGTGAATAGTTTTGATTTGGCTAACTTTGGTTTACTTTTTGTCTGTTTTGTACAGAGCCTGGATAACAACACCATCAATGAGGCCATTGAAGACACCACTGTTGGGATCTATGTTGTCAAAGAACATGCTTCAAGTGATGAAGTAGAGGACATTGGACAAGCCAAATTGAGTTTGAGGCCCCTTTACATAGACACATTAATCCACAGATTGTGTGAATGGAGAAATCCCTGTTATGTATATATCCCTTTCCATGGTTAGACAATGAAAATTAACAAATGGAGCATTTAAAAAAAAAAAAAGGCAATTCCCGACACAA
>NW_023339807.1:18003547-18004016 GCF_004916995.1 Morone saxatilis | reverse complement strand
ACTGGACTCTCCTCTCAGACTTTTGTGTCATGTAACTCTGTAGTTTGATGAATAATATGACTATTTCTACCACCTTTAACTTGTTTTCCTAATTCAGACACACATAGCAGATGTACTGTATTTGAACAAAAGGCTGTTCTATGTACACAGCACACATACAGCATATACCAGACACATACATACATTATAACAAAAGACAACAATCTTGTCAAACTGACAAACTAAATAATATATTGATAAACCAGAATTATTGATTATTTAGCACAAAAGAAAGTGAAGTACCTCCAAGTGACCTCCTTTCGCCATTAGAATTAGTCCTCCTTTGTGGATTGAAACTATATTTCCTCTCATGATCAGTCAGAGAGGACACTTGAGGTTTTGTGTGATTTGTGGTTTAATTAAGGATATTGTCCCAGTGGCCTGTTTTTCAATGTACTCAACATTATTCTCAGACCTGTAACTGTAACTG
>NW_023339807.1:18003154-18003499 GCF_004916995.1 Morone saxatilis | reverse complement strand
CTGACTCCAACAGAAACCCCATTTGTATCAGTGAGCTGGAGATTTAATGGTAGAGAAATAATCACCAGAGTATGAAGGCAGGATCACCATCTTCCCATCTACTGGATCTCTGGAGCTCAGGAATCTGGCTCTTAGTGACAGTGGAGAATACACAGTTATTATTATACCTCATGGAGAACCACCGAAGCAGGGGAACACAAGACTCAACGTATATGGTGAGCAAATGTTTCGTATGTTGTCAACACTGTAAAGTTAGATAAACATCATAAAAGCATCTCAGGTTAAACATAATTCACAATTATAATGATACATAACTTCTACCATGGTAGACAAAACAATAAAGTA
>NW_023339807.1:18002316-18003033 GCF_004916995.1 Morone saxatilis | reverse complement strand
GACTATGGACAAGAGGCCTACCAAGATATCAAAGTTAATGAGTAACTCAACAGCAGCAAGATAGAAGCTACATGTGAGTGTTTTACTTCCCTCTCCTGTAGTATTACTGTCAACAACAAAAACAACTGTATCATAATCAAATAAAAGCTGGAAGCATGTGATGTACATAATGAACTCTACATGATGAATTGCAGTGAAGCAAATATCAACACTCCTTAAATCCAGAGGTGACTAAAGTAAACATTTTTTTCTCAAGTAGAAGTATAAATACTTAAAAAGAAAACAAAACAGAGTTACAACATGATTTAATTGAACAGAAAACAGAGTGTGTTAGCATTAGTTAGGAAATTACCATTATGAACACTATTGGAAACATTTGGGATAATGTAAGTACAAACTTATAAAATATATAACCAAGTGCTAGTCGTGTTAGACATTTTAATACAGAAATGTTATATGTTTAACTTAAGGTAAAAAGATCAGATTGTCTCTTTAACTGTCCATTATCTGTAGGCTATAGCCTCAGGGAGAGAAAGATAACCTGCTCAGTAATCAATACCACCATTTATACACTGTGTTCTAATATTGTTGTACTGGTGCAATAACAATAGAAATATTCTATCCACCAGACTGCCAGAATAACTACAGTTACACTATCAGAGGGCAGCACACTGCAGCCATCAGCATGAAAGTGCTGTGTAGATTCAAAGGATTTAT
>NW_023339807.1:18001380-18002252 GCF_004916995.1 Morone saxatilis | reverse complement strand
GATAATTACAGCTGTCATAGGAACACATTAATAATGATGATTGAAGTCTGATGATTGGCTTTAACTTGTCCTCATAGCTTAGTCAACAATCAGGAGCAAACTCCAGAGGCGCAACTTCATTTAACTATTAACATTTCTTTATTTTTGTTATTATTGTTTGTCACAAGTGAGGAACAATCAAATGTATAAATTCAAGTAAACAACATATATACAGCTTTATTAAAAACTATACACTTCAAATCGATAGTAGGTCTCCATAGTAGTGCATAGTAGTGAACATATATATGACATATTATTATTATTTATTATGTTACATATATACAAAAATATATATTGTGTGTGCAGTAAAGTATTTTCATGCATCTCGTTAACAGTTATCTTGTCTTATCCTTGTTGTCTTTTGTTGTTTAAAATGTTTACAATATTGAGGTTGGACACAATAAGTAAACAAGAAAATAAAAGCAAGCATTAGATATACACTGTAAAAATGCACAAAACATATAAAAATAAATGAGAGAAATGTCATTGCTTCTATTATCACACACCAGAATTAAATGCAAACACATTCACCATTGTATAGTAATAGCAAGAACAAGAAATGTTGCTTTAACTAACTGTTTAGGCTCACGTAAACCTTATATATTTATTCTCAAAGTAATTAAAAATACAATAAATGTAAAATGAGTGTAAAACGTCACATAGCTGTCCCCACATTCTACAGATCTATGGAGGTTTTTATTCTATTTGAGGTCTTTGTTGAGGTCTACTACGCTACCTGCTAAAGGAGCAGTGAACATGGTACTTGAATTCAACAGGTGGCCAGAAATTAGGTAGAAATGCTTCAGTTTCTCTGTACTGGATGTGTAAATAAG
>NW_023339807.1:17980396-18001280 GCF_004916995.1 Morone saxatilis | reverse complement strand
TCAAATAGAATAAAAACCTCCATACATCTGTAGAGTCTGACAGCTTTCTGATGTTTTACACTCTGAGCCATTTTACATTTAATGTATTTTTAATTACTTTGAGAATAAATATATAAGGGTACGTAAGCCTAAAGCAACATTTCTTGTTCTGCTATTACAAAACAATGGCGAATGTGTTGGCATTTCATTCTGGTGTGTGATAATAGAAGCAATGACATTTTTCTTATTTTTTTATGTTTTGTGCATTTTTACAGTGTATATCTAATGCTTGCTTTTATTCTCTTGTTTACTTATTGTGTCCAACCTTAATATTGTAAACATTTTAAACAATAAAAGAAAACATAGGATAAGACAAGATAATTGTTCACGAGATGCATGAAAAAACTGTACTGCACACACAATATAATTTTTTTCTCTGTCATGTTGTTCTGATGGCAACGAAATATGTAACATAATAAATAATAAAATGTTCAAACATGAATTTATACATTTGATTGTTGACTAAGCTTCGAGGACAAGTTAAAGCCAATCATCAGACTTCAGTTCTCTGTTCCTATGACAGCTGTAATTATCCGACTCTTTCCCAATTTTATTCTGAAAATCTATGTGCTGTGTTGAGAAATGCCTGAGTGATGAGATAAATCCTTTGAATCTACACAGCACTTTCATGCTGATGACTGCAGTGTGCTGCCCTCAGGTGGTGTAACTGTATTTATTCTGGCAGTCTGGTGGATAGAATTGTTATTACACCAGTACAACAATATTAGAACACAGCGTATAAAACACATTGGTATTGATTACTGAGCAGGTTATCTTTCTGGATAAACTCTCCCTGAGGCTATAGCCTACAGATAATGGACAGTTAAAGAGACAATCTGATCTTTTTTAGCTCGAGTTAAACCTGCATTAAAATGTCTAACACGACTAGAACTTGGTTATATATTTTGTTAAGTTCGTACTTACATTATCCCAAATGTGTTCTTTAAATAAAACACTATTACACACATGTATTGAATATTTGATTTCTATTGAAATATATGAAATGTTCTGTATGTTTGTATGTTATAAATACAATACGTGCAGAAATACTTTTTGGAAATAATACATGTGTTCATTTTATTATTTCACATTAATTAAGTGATTGACTTCATAGACAAAAAACCTCTTCACCTGTGGGATCAGCAGTTCCTGTTGAGGTAGAAGGTAGAGGTAGAAATCTGTAATGTACTGTCACATAATGTAACTGGATCAAGAAATCTTTGGGTTTTGCCACTTTGTTAGAGTGGTATTTGGTATAGGACAAGTTATTAAAATGAAATAAAATTAAAAAAAGGTTAACATGTTAATTTGTTGGCCAGTCGATTTACCACCTTGGTCCAGACTGAAATATCTAATATATAATCGATTGTCATGAAATAGAATGCAGGATAAATATTTAATTTTGGTGATCTCCTGAACGCCATACTCAGGTATTTATTAGCAAATGTTTGCATGCTAACATGGTGAGCCTGGTACATATTATAACCTATAATATACAGTATATATATTACCTGTGCTAGCCTTCTTTAATGCTAACACACATGTTTCTGTTCAATTACATGTTTTTCTTTGCAGTCCTGGAATGTTTTTATCCTGGTTCAGTCATGTAAATCATGTTGTAACTCTGTTTTTGTAAAGTGATGAATAAAGTTTATTATCATATATATTATTAGAAACATCATCATGTTAACATTGTACCTAAATGTTAACATCCTGATGTTAGCATTTAGCTCACAGCACTGCTATACACAGAAGAGTTGTTTGTAAAACTTCTATTATGATGAAATTAGTAAAAACAATGAGGCATTAGTGAATATTAACCATCATGTCTGATGTTCAGATGTTCAGAACATGCAGTTGTGTTTTATTAGGTTGTTATATAAGTCATGTACAATAACAAAGGGTTAATGGAGGTAATTATTAAACATGCCAATCCTGTGTGTGTCTTGATGACAGGTTTCATTTATTGCAGATAATATCAGGGACATGTATTCCATTGTTGCACACACACAGCGGGAGGTCAGACAGCATTAGAAGAGGACCAAACTGAGTAATACACCATGAATTATACATTTCTCAGATCAGCCATACTTGTGTTCCTCTTTTCAGGTAAGACATTTATTGAATGATTTTCAATTTGATCATCAATAGAAGTACATGTTGTGAAATGTTGATTAACTATGTTCATATTTCAGTAGGTGTTTGCTATGGAGCCGGTGTACTCACTGTTGACTCACTTCGCGGAGCAGCAGGGGAGAGTGTGACCTTCACAACATCTGTAAAACCAACCGGTGAACCATTTCTGGCAGTGACTTGGAGCTTCAACGGTATCGGCAATGTAATAACCTCAACCAGTGAAGATGTAGTGGGACAAGGCTATGAGAACCGGATCACCCTGAATAAAACCACCGGATCTCTGGTACTTAGAAACCTGACTGAAAAAGACAGCGGAGAATATGAACTAATCATCGTCCCACATGGAGCAGTGCAGCTTCAAGGAGCTGCAAAGCTGGAAGTTCTGAGTAAGTAAGATTTAATAATCTGATGCTGTATTTTAATCAGAATATTTCTGATTCTGATTCTGATTCTCTGAAGTAAGATTTAATAATCTGATGCTGTATTTAATGTTGGGAAAGAATACAAATTTGGGGAAAAAAGCACAGTGAATGATGCTCTAATATTATCTTTCTATTAATTTTTTCCCTTTCTTTTTGCACAGCCAAAGTGTCAATACCCACTATAGCCTGTCCCACAGAAAACTTAATAGAAGGTAAAACCTCTGTGAACCTAACCTGCGATGCTGATGGCTTCGTGTCTACCAGAGTGTGGATGAAGGACGGCCAACCTCTGGTTTCTGGAGAGAGATACAGCTTTCACGATGGCAACAGAGTGTTGTCTATCAGCCCTGTGAACAGGACAGACACCGGAGAGTTTCTTTGTAAAGTCAGCAATGATTTCAGTTCTGCTACAGCCAAATGCGCACTTAAAGTCTATTGTGAGTATTTACTTATAATTGTTCAAGCCTTTATAATATTTTTTTTTTCATTCTCATAATAATAGTTACTCCTCTTCTTCCTCATCTGTTCAGATGGACCTGACAAACCAAGAATCGTTCAGACACCAATAGGAGCAGAACTCGAAGACAGTGTCACTCTTTATTGCTCTGCTGACTCCCTACCAAAGGCAACTTTCTTCTGGACGTTCAAACACATGAAGATGTACGGGGCCATGCACTACATCCATGAGATGGAAGAGAGGCACCTGGGGAGGTACACCTGCACCGCCCGAAATGCCATCACTGGCCTGGAAGCCTCTGTGTTCCACACACTGCGTGGTATTTGAGCTCTCTTTCATATTTATCTAACTAACAGTACTAACCTGTCAATACTGTTATGTGATTGCAAATAATGGAAAAGACAGAGTAATGTTTTTTTCTTCTGATCCAGACTCCTCTACTCCCATCAGTGGTTCTATGTCCATGTTGGTTTGCACTGTCCTGACCTCGGTTGGACTCATATTAGTCTAAAGACTGTCTGTGGAAATAGACGTTACTTGCTCATTTTGATCAATCATTGTGTTTATTTTAGATCATTCTTCTGTGTTTATCATTGTGGCGTCTCTTTAAATTGTATGTTCACAAAAAATAAAGCTGTGGATGATAAATGATAAAATGACAAACCAGTGGTACTTCATATTTACTTTTGTCCCTGCAGTATTTTTTTAAAATAATTTTCTTCAGTAATATACATTTGTGACATTAATTGTTGTAATTTATGTTAAGTAACAAATGAAGTATTGCTAATTGCTGTAAAGGTGTATCTCACTTACAAAGTAAATCTTTTCTCCATAGCAGCTTTGGTCTTATGACAGTTTCAGCTTTAATAAATCAATCTTAACACTGTGATGTTTTTAGGTCTCGTATATCAGACCTGACACTTCAAATGTGTGATAAAGTGTCTCATGTTCTGACTGAAGCTTGATGATGCCATGTCAAACTGTCCCTATAATAAACTTTTATTAAAACTCTGTATCAGAGTGTTGTGTGTTAATGAACACCATCATGTGCCTTCAATTCTTTCCTATTTTTTTGTTCCACAAGGGTGCACCAGTGTGCTGCCATGAACCCTTAAAGCATGCTGGAACCTACATTCACTTAAGTGAGCTTCACCGTGTTATACACAAAGATGTTGCCATGACCAGTCCTTGCGGACGTATTTGTGGCAAAAAAAAAAACACAAGGCATTAATTACATACTAAACCTTCTTAAAAGATTACTTTTTAAGAATACACCAGAATATGTAATTGTTTTTAAAATTAATACTGATATAAATATATGACCAAATCTGTAATTTTATCAACTCCAACAAAAAAACACCCTAAAGTTGCAGCAAAGTGTCAAAGTATATTGTGCAACAATACCAACCAAACCTCCATGATTATACAGAATGTTAAAACACAATCTCACAATTGTGACACTAATGTAACACTTTTCATTTCAAAATTACCTGTGTATTTGTGTAGCTTACAGTATGTACAGTACTTGTGCTTTAGAGAATATAAACACAGTATTATCTTTTGTCTTCTACAGTCATTTTCTATTATTTTATTGACAGTTTTTTCAGCTACTGTTTTTATTCTCTCCTGCTGATACAGAACTGATCTTCTCTTATAGTGCCTGTAACAACTGTATTCTTCGTTTTTTATGACATAATGCAATGTGACTATTTAGTTCTTATCAAATTATAACCATTATAAAGTTTTATCAAAACTGGACACGTTGATTTGTACAGGAACATGTGAGCTAACCCTAACCTTACAGGTAGAAAGTAGACCTCGGTATAGATCTACTATTCACTGATACAGAAACTACTCCTAAAAAATATCCACAAAAGCACATTATGTTCAACATGTGGCTTTATTATTTTTATTATCACTGAGTTCACTGTGTTGTAAATTCATAATATCAGTATAATATATTGAGGCTGCAACACTCCAAGGGAGTAAAGGTTTGACTGCATGAGAAAATGTCTGAGTGAATAAGATCCATCAGATTTAATGTTGTAAACATAAAATATGCAGTGATGTATATTTTGATGCTAAAGATTTTAATAAACATACACCACTGTTCAAAGGCATTGCCTGCCAGGAAAGCATCATTCGGTACAGTTAGATGGCTGAGAGGATTATTTTTGATGGTTTTCTTTTAGGTTGTAGAAAATCCTCTTCACAAATAGATGTTATTTTGAATGATGGTTTGACCTACTGACAATTGAAAGGGCAAAAAGAGACAAAGGTATCTATGAGCAGTTAAATAAAAATATAAGAAATCATCAGTCATGGATAAAACAAATTATGAAGCTAAGCATTAAAATATTTCAAGTGAAACTATTATTTTCTTTTCCATTGCTGCAGCATACACTGTAAGTGTAAGTGGGGTTTATTAATGAGGAATTTATTGTAGGATTGATGAAAAATCAAACAAATGCTTGCATTTGCATCCAATAATACTGGCATCTTATACAGTACAGTTGATGGTTTTACATCTAAACAATGGAAATTATCTCACATTTGCTTTCCACTAGAAGGGTTGTCAGAAATCCCAGCTTGTCACTGGTTCAAAGCTCAGATACTGTAACAATAACAACAGGGCTGACGCTGTTAAACACAGTTTAATAGTGCACACTGAAGTTGCTAACATTGCTTGTGACTGAAACAAATTAGAAAAACAATAAGGCAACGTTAACATAATGTCAAAATATTTTAATGCTATATATAGGCTGCTATAGGCAGGGATCTCAACTTACTTGACAATATATATCAAATACATTACGCAGGCACATATTTTTGCATTCATGCAAGTAGGCCATTTTATGTCTATGTTCAGGTTCAGCACATTATTTAAGTTGAGCTTTTAAAGTTGCTTTTGCTAGCAATTCTGTCCACTCTGTCTGAGATGTTATGACGATTTTGTTGTTGTTTATAGATATGAATGTACCTGAGGTTTGCTTATTGATCTGATTTATAACAACTAAAACATAATATAGCAAAAGATAAGAATAACACCCACCCAATCACTTCTCACATTATTGGCATGGCTCTTGTTGATGATTAGTTTTTTCAGGCACCACTAAAGACGTAAAGGTTGTACCAGGTGAAAGAGTCTATTGTCCGTCAAACACACATACTGTAGTCACAGCACCTCCTCTCTGAAAACACTTTCTACTTGCCTGGAGGAGATATGGAAACATCTGTGATACTGTTGATCATCCTGGGAGCCATCTCCGGTGAGTTTTTACCATTTCAGTTTCAGACACAATTATTCAGGTTAAATTTAATAAGCTGATGATGAATATTATTTCAATTATGACAGTTTAATATGCTAAACAGTGTAATATCAAAGGTTCTCTCCAGCTATGCTTCTCCTGTCTTACTTTTAAGGCAGTGCTGGATCTAACAAAAGACCAAAGTATTTAAGTCTATTTGTATTATTATCTATATCTATGCATTATTATTATTATTCTCTAAAACAGTGGCATGCACAGAAAAAAGTTTACTTTACTGGGTAAGAGTTCATTCAGTAATTTTTAATGATCAAAGTATTAATAATGTAGCCACTACTTTTATTTTTATACAGTTTTGATAAAGCTCTGCAATATTTAAATTCATCTTGATAATGTCAATGTAGGTATGAGGTCTTGCAGGTTGGCAGTACTCTCATGACCTTTGTTACACAACCTGTACTTGCTAATATGACACCTGAGATAGAAGATTACACATATTATATTTTAAAGACCCACCTAATCTTGTTTTCATTCTAATGACTTGATACCGATTTTTTATCACCAGCATTTTGGTGTAGAGGAGATAGCACCTCTCTGAGTCTGATAGTTTTGAAAGCTGGATTTAATGTTTGTGTCTGGTATCTTAAATAAAGATTACATTCTTCAGTGATACACAGTGCATTGTTATCTGAGTTTCAGTCACATTTATTCCAAACACGTAATTGTGTCCTCCAGGTTTAAGCCACGGAGCTGGTGTGCTACCAGACAGTCTTATTGCAGTTGTGGGAGGGACGGTGATGTTCACCACAACACTGACTCCATCAGAAAAACCGTTCCTGGCAGTCACCTGGCGTTTTTCTGATACATTCAATATAATAACCTCGAGTAGTGTAAACCTGACTGGACCAGCATATACAGACAGGATAACCCTCTTCACATCTACAGCATCTCTGGAGGTCAGAAATCTGACTCTTAATGACAGTGGAGAATATTCAGTCACCATTATACCAAATGGTGAAGGAATGTTGAACGGAATCTGCAAACTGGTCGTATATGGTACGTTGATACATCACTGTTTCACTGTTATACTTCCTTGCTTTACCCTCCCCTTCCAAGCATGAAAAAGAAACTACAGTGGCCACAAAATGCATAAAAAATGGAAACAGACCTATCTTGAGCCAGTGTTCGGTTTGTCAATTCTGGGCTTCAGTAGAAACATGGCGGTTCAACATAGTGGCCTCCATGGAAGGTGACCCACTCTCCCACTGTAAATAAAAACGGCTCATCCTAAGATAGAGAAACACAGCTATTCCTGTATTCAGGTGATTATACATTAATGAAAACATACACCATTTATATACAGTATATGTGTATATATCATGCTATTAGAGAAAACATACCCAAAGTTGTTGCTTGATGAAATACGAGAAGCCAAGAGAAGTTTTACAAGCAGTATAAAAAGTTAAGAGGGTGTGTAAGAGTTGACACAATGGAAATACTTAACTAAAACTCACTCAATAAGACCATGCTTACTTGAAATACAACAATTTCAGTTTTCTTTGTCAAATCATTGGAACAGCTAAATCTTCCCACAGTTATTCTTACAAATGTGACTTTGAATTACACAGGTGTGAACTTTCCTTCAGCGTTTTTCTTATGCAATATCAGTTATCAGTTCAATAAAACCTGACTTTGATTGACAAACAGGGAGCAAGTGTATACCAAGTCCCAGTTGTCTATCATTGGTGTGGTTTCTCATCATTTAAATCTAGAAAATTATAATCATTGTTTTGTGTTCAGATCAACAGAATCAGTTCTGTGTAATTATTATTTTGTTTATTTCAACCCACAGAGCCAGTCGACAATGTAACAGTAACTCCCAGCAGCACAGACTTGGTGGAGTTCAACAACTCTGTCAGTCTGTCCTGCTCCTCCTCTGGATCCTCTCTGTCTTTCCTCTGGCGGAACAGCAGCTCTGAGATTACAGCCAGTGACAGAGTTCAGCTCACTAATGAGGGCGCCACTCTCACTATAGTCAGTGTGACCCGCTATGACCAGGGACCATTCAAGTGTCATGTGTTCAATTCCTTCAGTAATGGCACCAGTGATCCAGTTAAGCTCTCCATCAGCTGTGAGTTACTAACCTGCACGTATATCGTGCATATACACACTTTTTTTCTGAAGTTACTAACATTTCTATTGCTGACTATTTGTGTTTACTTTTCATGTGCCTACACTGTAGATGGCCCAGAAAACATTAATTTGACAATATCTCCATCACAAGAATGTTATGGGGAAGGGTCAAACATCACCCTGTCCTGCTCAGCTGTCTCCAGACCCTCTGCCCTGTTTTACTGGTTTCTAAATGGAGACAGGTTGTCTGATACTGGACCAAAGCTCAGACTGATGAACATTCAGAACAGCCAGAGTGGAAACTACAGCTGTCAGGCCTTTAACAACAAAACTCTGAGATATGAAACATCTCAGCCGTCAGTTGTATCTGTACTGGGTAAGTTGAACCGAATAGGTTCTTACATTAGAGACATAGTCACTAAGAATTTACTGTCAACTAGTGCATCTATTTGAATTAGTTTGCCTTATATTATATATCAAATAAAATAAAATTTCCTCACATTGTATGCTGCTTGTACCTACATCAAATTGAATGAAACCTTTATGATGCTTATTAAATATATATACAGAAACAGATTTTTGGTGGGTGTTTTTTGATCAGACTCTAGATGACTTGTGCATAACTGTCAGTTCTTCTCAGTACTAAAATTTTTCTAAATGCTACTCAAAATATTGTTCTCCCACAGAGCCAGTATCCAATGTGAAGGTAAATGCCAGCACAACAGACATTTTGGAGTTCAGCAGCAGCTCTGTCCGTCTGTCCTGCTCCTCCTCTGGACCCTCTCTGTCTTTCCTCTGGCTGAATGGCAGCTCTGAGGTTACAGCAAGTGACAGAGTTCAGCTCACTGATGGAGGCACCACTCTCACTATTATTAATGCAACCCGCTATGACCAGGGGCCATTCAGGTGCCATGTGTCTAATCCTGTCAGTGATGGCACGAGTGATCCAATAAAGCTCTTGATCATCTGTGAGTTATTTCATCTTAAATCATGTTACTTCAAATCCCAGGCAGTTAAAAATGTCAAGCTTGATTTGTCACAGTTGGAAATTATCTTTGTTGCTTTGTTCTCGCTGGTCAGGAGTAAGTGATCACTACAGATAGGATCATAATTATGAATTTTACTGATACAAAGTAGCTATCAGTCTTGAGTTAGACTCACTGTCACATGTACTTTTTGCCTCAAACATTATTTTTTATGTTCTTTTTGCTGCTGTTTCTATATTATTGTTGAATATATCTTTTTATGTGTCTTGATGCAGTTGGCCCAGAAAATATTAATCTGACACTATCTCCATCACAAGAATACTACGACGAAGGGGCAGACATCAGCCTGATCTGTTCAACTCTCTCCGGACCTCCAGCCTTGTTTAAGTGGTTTCTGAATGGAGATCCGCTGTCTGATGCTGGACCAGAGCTCAGGCTGATGAACATTCAGATGAGTCAGAGTGGAAACTACAGCTGTCAGGCTTTTAACAACAGAACTATGAGAAATCAAACATCTCAGGCTGCAGCTGTCTCTGTACTAAAATGTAAGTTGGAGTGAGTGAGGCCTAAAATACGTTGCACCTAGCACTTACTGTAGGCTTTTAGTGTTTCTGAAGGTTAGAGATTGTAGAGGCTTTTGAGCAGATATTTTTCAAGCAGTCTGAAAAAAGAAATAAAACATGTACCTTTGGGTAACACTTTATGATACAGCCCTCAATTTACAGGATATTTTCACTGTACGAATCAGGTACCAGTAAAGTAATTATTGGTACAAGATTGTTGGGAAGAAGGTAGGAAAAAAATTGCATTTTGGAGGAAAAGAGAAAAATAATATGTTTTATAGTATTAACTGGGTGCTGTACTGGAAAACAGGTTTGGGGCAAATGGTGTTAACACTGATATTCTGTGAAAGCTATATAAAGTAATTATGAACAGATATAATATGCTACCAAAACTGTGGGGGTAGCCTTTTGTACCACAAAGGTACCAAATATTTATAAAAAAAATATTTATTTCTCTTTCAAAATGGCTTGTTTTCTTCCTCTGTATGTAGATTTAAGTAGCATTGGGAACTGTAAGTATCTTATTGGTACCTAATTCATACAACACAATTACACTGTAAATAGTGAGCTGTATTTTAAAGTATTGCCTACCTTTGCTCTTCTCGTTTTATGGGTCAGAAATAATTCCTTAGAGACTGTTTAGTTATGTTGTTTGATGCAGAGCTGGTACAGAACTTAATATACTTTACTGAATGTAATGCATTGTTTTTTTTCTACCCATAGCAGAAGTCTCCAACGTTATAATAACTCCCAACACCACAGATTTGTCAGAGCTCAGTACCTCAGTCTGTCTGTCCTGCTCGGCTTCTGGATCTTTCCCCTCTTTCCTCTGGCTGAACGGCAGCTCAGAGGTTACAGCCAGCGACAGAGTTCAGTTAACAGATGAAGGCTCCACTCTCTCTATAATTAATGTGACACGCTACGACCAGGGACCATTCATTTGTCATGTGTTCAATAATTTCAGTAATTACACCAGTGATCCAGTGAAACTCTCCATCAGCTGTGAGTTACAGATCTTACCTGCATAATCAGTCTCTGATGTTTGCTAATGCTAGATAGACCTTTAAATTTGTGGCTTGATTCATGATTATTACAACCATAATGTCAGGAGTGGTTTTGTCTAAATTAGTTTTTACTGTGCTCCGTGCTGTTTCATTGTTGCAGTGTTTGGCTGGTACTGAGTAAATGATCGCTGTATTTAGTATAATGATAGAATGACAGTTCCACAGTTGGACAACATACTTAACAGTAATGACCACTTCACACAGAATGCATTGTGCAGCTTTTCTCAAGCTACTATCCTTTCACTGTTGACCGTACTGTCTTGTGTCTTTTTCCCAGTTGGCCCAGAAAATATTAATTTGAAGCTGTCTCCGTCACAAGAATACTATGATGAAGGATCAAACATCATTCTAATGTGCTCAGCTGACTCCAGACCTTCTGCCCAGTTTCAGTGGTTTCTGAATGGAGATCTGTTGTCTGATACTGGACCAGAGCTTAGACTGATGAAGATTCAGATGAATCAGAGAGGAAACTACAGCTGTCAGGCCTTTAACAACAAAACTCTGAGATATGAAACATCCCAGCCTGCAGCTGTCTCTGTACTGAGTGCGTTTGTTAAATGGTTACAATAAAATGGCTTTAAGTAATTTTAAGACTTGACTTGCTGCTAACCTCTTTTTTTCCCTTCTTTTTTTACCCACAGCACAGGTCTCCAATGTGGTGGTGACTTCAAACAATGCACACCTGTTTGAATTCAGCAGCTCTGTCAGTCTGTCGTGCTCCTCCTCTGGATCCTCTCTCTCTTTCCTCTGGCTCAACAATAGCTCTGAGGTTACAGCCAGCAACAGAGTTCAGCTCACTGATGGAGGCGCCACTCTCAGTATAACTAATGTGACCCGCTATGACCAGGGACCATTCAGGTGCAATGTGTCAAATGGTGTCGGTAGTGGAATCAGCCGGCCACTGAATCTTTTCATCCAATGTGAGTTTTATGACAAACTCTACTCTCAGGCCCACACACTTCTATTAACATCACTTATATGATCAGCGTAAGTGTGAAAATGAGTGCAAGGACTCCAAATGCCATATGAGGAACATCAAAGCAGTTCATAAAATTAAATACGGTAATTTTGTGACTAAAATAGCGTAAGGGTTTATATTTTATATGTAACATATGTACATGGAACTGTTTGTTCCTCATATCAAGATGTAACAATTCAGTATCTTTATAAACCAAACAACAAGACACATTTTACCTGTAAAAGTGTTTTTGCTAGGTCTTCAGATTAAATTGATTTTACTATAATTATTTTTAGATTCCATTAAACAGTGCACAATTAAGAGTGCTACAGCTCTCAGTCCTCACAGATTTATCAGAAATGTGTAAAAAATCTGGGAAAGTGGACAACCCTTCTGTTTAGCAGAGCTGGTTAAGAGTGAAACCTGCATTTCCTTCAAGGCATCAGGGGCTCAACCATTGGGGCTCAACTTAGGGAACCAAAGTTCGACGAAGTGTGTTGATCGCTTAGCCTTCCATTAATTGTGATTCACAGTTCTAAATACATACAGGATGACTGAGCAAATGACTCTACAATAAAACTACAGCATGAGCTTTGTAATGATATGGCAGATTCTGAAGACTTAAAGCCATAGCAATAAAACTCATACTCACATTAAATCTGTCAAAAACAAGTCAAAGCAATAGTAACTTAAAACAATCTGACTCTTTGGTTATGTTGCAGATGGACCTGACAACGTTGCCATTATAGGACCTGCATCCATGCGTGTTGGAGATTTCACAATGCTTTACTGCTCCACTATGTCTGTACCATCAGCATCGTTCATGTGGCTTTTCAATGGAGAGCCAACCAGTTTTAACGAGGCTGTGTACGTGATATCGTCCATCAGACGCTCTAACAGTGGGACGTACACCTGCAGTGCAGTGAATGCTGTCACAGGGCAGACTCAAACTGTAAACCATGAGTTAACTGTTATAGGTATGTGAATAGCTGCCATATAGGTATATACATATCAAATAACATGTGTGTTTCAGAAGAGAAAAAAATGCATTAGGATCTTCTTGGGTGTTTTTTTCAGATTTCTCAGACTGTGACTGCTCAGCTGTTGCTGCAATTGCTATTATCATAACAGCTGGATGTTGTATTATTGTTGCAACAGTGAGTGGAACAATTGTGTACAGTCTGATAAGGAGGAATAGGTAAGCATAAAACAGGTTATGATTTATGTTGAAAAACAGTCCATAGTGGCCATAATTATGTTATCTGGAACAGTACTTGTACAAGATGACATAAATGTCCTTACAATGATGCCACATACACAGTAAATAATATATAATACAGATGTATTAACTAACGTAACCCAATTGAATGTAATAATTCATGAAAAAATACTTAACTGAAACATGAATACATTTTATGATAATATTGTTGTTATTGTACATTATTATTGCCACCATAATTGTATAGTTAAAATCTAAAAATGTAAAAGCCCTTCTTTGGAGATTTTAGGAAGCTGGTTCAAAAAAGGAATTTGAGTAACATCTGCTAGGTCACATATTAACAATGTCTTATTTAAATTTTTCAGAGTCGTTTATCCAGCACACCGAAAACGTTAGTATCCAAGTTCAATGACAATGAAAATACTTGTTTCTTAATAAGAAAAGTCACCAAATGAATCATGAAATGTAACACCCCTTTGTTTTTGTCTTAGAACAATTAAGTGTGAAGGAGAACAATTCAGACTTGTATAAGATCTCAAGAACAGACCCACATGACTTGTATTCCTTTAAAGGTGAGTTGGATGTGAATGAATAATAATGATTCAGTGAGCTCACATTTTTGTACCTGTGGTCTGTGTTTAATCAGTGTGTGTGTCACAAACAAAACTACTGTATTTACTTTAGTAGCTCTGTTTGTCTCTTTTTTGTTCAGATTGGTTCATAAATGACACACATTGTTTTAGTTCAATAATTACTGACAACATTTAGTTGGTGTGCTGTTGATCAAAACACTGAAACATATTTCTAATTGTTTGTTTCCTCCTGCAGCATAGAAAAGACTCATGAGAAGACTTTTACAATTTCAAAGATCAACAGTAAGAAGAAATAAAGCAGCAGTGTTATTGTTTTTTTGATTTATTTATTCAACCATTTTCTGCCTCCTTCAGATTACTGTTCATCGTGAGTTTGATGTTAGATGTATAATGTAGCTGCATTGCAACTTTTATGAATGATTTTATAAATGTCTGATGGTTATGCAAGAATTGGATACACAATGGATATGTATATGTAAGATATTACAAAAGTAATTATTAACAATAAAGCAAAGGGACATGTATTTTATTATACAACACATGGTATGTATATATGTGTTTATTCAATAAACATTGTCTGGATCCCCAGTGCCTTCTGTATTACTGCCTCTGTCACAATGCCTGGGCCAAAAGGAGAAAATATTTTTACACATCAAAATTTTTTCGTAATTACTATAGGGCTCAAGCAAAAGAAAAATGGTTCCACAGTTTGTCAAACATTTATCAGAACAAAAGATAAGATGTTGTTATCTAGATTGACTCACTTACCAAGCAAATTAATACAACAGAAAACAAAGTTTTACCATCAAAATTCACAAAACGTAACAGGCAGCAACATTCAGCTGTTATCTGCATGCAGCCACTGAGACTACTTCACTACTGTCAGATCAACAGCACACCAATGTTAGCTTATTTCAACAACATGGGCAATCTCTGCAGATACAGCCACAAAACAATACAATAACAATAATAATATATTCACTATCTATTACTAAACATAAACTACCACAGTATAAGGTTGTACTAGCTTTACCAAAGACTACAGGTATGCTAGCAGTTCTGTGTTGCTGCACTGTATTGTGACGCTTTAGGCTAATTGCTAAAATAAAAATCAGACTGACAATGTTAACATGCTGGTGTTTAGCAGGCATAATGTTTACCATGTTCACTGCCTGAGTTTAGTGTATTAGCGTGCTAATTAGCAGTAAACACAGCGAAGGCCTACAGCTGAGGCTGATGGGAATGTCAGTTTTGCCGGTATTTGGTCATAATTAAAAGTAGACTACTGGACACAATTTAATGTCAATCTATCCCACATTTAATTTTAAACATCAAATGTCAAAATCATGACACTGGAGGAAAAGGCTGGGGTTTAACAAAGTCATGAATTAGGGCTGTGTCTGGGAATAATGAATTTGTGCATCTAGCAAGATGTTGAGATTTACAATGTAAGTGAAAACCTTGACCTGCTGGTGGCACTGCAAGAAGTCAACAGGATTCATCCTCTGGACACAATGAATGTCTTTACAAAATGTTAGTACAATCCATCCAATAGTTGCTGGACTAAAGTGGTGGACGGACGTTGCTATCCCTGGAGCCAACATTTCTAACAATTGTGTTATGTTATGTATGAATCTTAGCAAAAGTCAACAAATAAAATGAGCACACAGCTTGTTCTGCTGATAAATCTGCATGTCCTGGATTTTGCAGCAAACTAGGTTAACAACCCTAAACCGTGGGCTATTTGACCATTTGTGTACCTTTCCATTCAAGTCAATAAAGCCCCACCTTATCAAATTATAAAAGGCAGGTGTCCAAATGTTAGTTAGACCATTAATGAAGTGGTGAACAATGCTTCTCTAGACTTTTGATGAATTTTGAGGTCATGCTTAGACACAGTATGTAATGTAATGTTGAGAAGGGTTAAGAATTCCCACCAACTCAACATGACTTTCTTTGATGTCTTTAACAGATGATGAAGTTTAAAATTGTGTATAAGCTTGTCAGACAATTCACTCCAAGCAGCTCTGCTACACATATCTAACGGACTAAACATGATAGTGACCGCCTAATATTGCAATGTTCATAATATATTAATGATGCCAAATTTCCTAAGGGATCATTAAGTTTTATTTCATTGAATGTACTCAACTCTTATCTTTGAAGCTCATATAGCAATCACAGGTGAGAACAGATAGATAAGCTGCTTTGATATGAAACAGTTTATCTTTTTTTTATCACTTTTCTATTTGTCATCTTACATTTACTTTTTATTTAATGAGTATTGGTCCTCTGCTGCATATTTGGTAGTATTTATTCATTCTGAGCACTGTAAACAAAGCAATGACATCAGCTGCAATTTATTGATGATTCCTTGCAACCAAATTGTTCCTATTCTTTAACAATTTGCTTGTACATTGGTTTACATTTTCAAATGTGAACAGATGCTATTTAAATAAGGTTTTGGTTACTTATCCTACTTAGATATGGCATACAGTACACATGCATATGTTGAGTTAATCTTTCAGCAGCTCTGATCATAATGTCAGATGGGTTAGTGACTAATTTGGCAACATTAATATATTTGTTTATTGATTGGTGGACTAGTAACCTGTCCTTTTACTCTCTCCTCTGTCCAGTGTACGCTGAATAAGGCTCCGGGTAGAGAAGATAAACTGACCAGTTATTGTATTACAGTACATAGTATAAAATGATGATGATTAGTCTCTTTCATAACAGAAATAGCATTTAAACAATAAGGCTAAAACACTGTATTATTGAATCTTTTCCAAAATTATAGGAAAGAGTAATATGTAATTTCAGATGGAAAATCATCACACCATTGACCTTGTTAATAATTATTACTGGACTCCAGAGAACAATGTTCCTGAGTTTATAATTTATGTCTATAATAAAAAAAGAATGATACCTGTGGTGTAAAAAAATAAATGGACTTTGTCAGTTATTTATTACTGACAGCATGAATCGAGCCTGTCTGGTCTAATACAATGGATGTCATGGAAAGTATTTAGTAGTTAAATACTGTACTGAGTGACCTGTTGTCAGGAGATATTTTATCATCTTTATTATTATTAGGACATTACTATTACACACGTTAATCATTCATCTACAAGGTTCGGGCAGACCAGGCCAAGGACAGGGGAACGCATTTTTCTCAGGTCAGATGATCTCAGTGAATGTGTTACAAGGAAAGTTAGAGACACACCTAAATACAGACAGGTGCATTAGATTATTTAAGAGAAAATGCCAAAAAAAAAAAAAAAGACCTCCCACACACACTTCGTGATTAGATTGCTAGTTTTCAGTGCAACGTCCTTTACGTGGCATTTCACTAAGCAATAGATCATAATGGAGTGTACAGCATTTACATAACGCAATCAATCATGCAAAGGAGAAACAAAGAAGAAAGGTGAAGAAAAAAGAAGAAAAAATAAGAAACACATGAGAAGGGATGGGTGGGGGATGTTTTAAGATGAACCTGCAATAACAAATAGTTTATGGGCAAAGTTGATAAAGCAAATGATTGTATAAATATAAGATTTTTGAAGTAATGGTAATGGTGCAGCCTAAATAATGGGAGTCTCGGGTTTAAACATTTAATGCAAATGTATTGTAAGGATCATGGCATCACTGAAACAAGAAGCATACAATATTGCAGTACAGATTGCAGTTTTTTTACTTTAAAGTTAACTGGCCACGGTAACAGAAATTGTTGCTGATACGATGCTGCTACTGAACCAGCTGGAACACTTTCTGGTGAACATGTGCGTGGCCAGAATAAACTGTTGGGCCTGTTCAGTGCACACAGAACATTATAGATGGAGCTATAACCAACCGGGTCTCTTATGCTGGAGATAACTGGTCCCAGGTTTTCTGTAAGTCAGTTTGATTTTGGTCATTTGAAACAGAACTTCATTTAGGATAATGCCCCGTGTGAGCTGAAACTAAACTAAAGTTACAAAGATGTTTGAACAAGAATTTGATCCTCTGCAAAACAAAGCCTCAATATTATGTAATATGTGCAGGGCCTTCAAGTTTTGGGGTGTTGTGGATATGTGGACAGTGGCCTGCAAGAATAAAGTGAGCACAATCAGCCTACAGCCATACATTAGACATATCAGGCTATTACTGTATGTAATCTCTGCTGTAACAAAGATTAACTCTAATTTGTGGCGACCTTGTGTGATATTATGAGAGCAGGAGGCACACCACAGAGCACAGAAATATCTTTTAATAGTTATATTGCAGCATTTGTTTTTGCGTGTCGGCACCATTAAGTCTGCATACTTTCTATCTGGTTTTACCTTTAAACAAAATTATAAAATACACAAAGAGAGAATGAATCTGACCTAAAAAAACTAATAATAACCTACAATAATAATCTCACCACCCAATGTTATTTGGATATGGATATGGATACACACACACACAGCGTTGTACTTTACAATGACGCCATCTAGTAACATTCAAGAATGTGATTTAAAACAAGAAATTAAATGAAAGATTGGCTTTCTAATTCTATCTCTTTGGATATTTTGACAGACTTACACTAAAGTCTATACAGAGTAACACTGACACGTCTATTCAGAGTGGTGGCATATTAACACTGTGTTACTTTAATGTTTTCTGATTTGGTTCATGTCAGTCAGCTGATAGAACTGAGTAAATATTGTGGATTTTCTGGGATGCAAAATGGTGGCTTTTCTCAGCTGTAAAATATTAACTCATTTAACAACCGACAGATAAGACTTAGTAGCTACACTCACTGTGGAGGTCACAGGTCGACCCAGTGGAAAGAACTATTAAATTGAGACTTTTGAAACCGTTTTTTTCCCCTTTAATCAAAATAAAACACACAGTGCAACTTACAATCTCTCCTAAATCTTCATATTTATGTATACATTGTGTTTCTGGGACATTATAGTATATGTGAAAGAGTGTGTGTGTGTGTTTGTGTGTGTGTGTGTGTGTGTGTGTGTGTGCGTTTCAAAGCTATAACAATTAGTTAATTAATCCATCAGTTGATTGACAAAATAATACTATTGTGATTTTGATTAATCATTTTTAATTTGTGACAAAAAGCTGAACATTGTCTGTTTTCAGCTTCTCAAAATGTGATGGTTTCTCTGCTTTTCTCTGTCATACTGTGGTAAATTAAACATCTCTGGGTCTTTGGACTTTGGAAATTTCATAAACTAAATTATTATTAATTAATTATAAAACAAATAATTAGGCAATTAAACTGTATTTTTAACTAATTAAATATACAAGAATTGTGTGAGAACTTGCAGTAGCGTAGGAAAAGTTTTGTATTCTTTACAATGAAATGTGGTGCTACATTTACTCAGAGCTGTATAATAAATCAATTTCTATCAACAATCCATCTTCTTTGTAAGAGAGTGCAGCACAATTTTCAGCAGAAACTACACCATTTTTAAAAAACTGAACACTTACACTATTGATGTAGTTGTTATATTAAAAAAAGGGGGTTTGGTTTTGAAAGTAAATTGTTAAACTGTGGTCTTCTTTTTACATTACTACTGACTACATACTGTGACATATATTTACAGACTTGGAAAATAGCCAAAGCATCCATTCAGAGCTCATAAAAATGTAGAGAGATGTAGCATGACTCCATATGTTAAGAATGCATTTTGTATCACATAAAACTTTGGTTTCTGTATTAAACTGTATTGTGAAATTCTGCAGTTAATGCATTTAATGCAGTATGCAGTATGCAGTATGCAGTATGCAGTTAATAAATTGTCTATATAGAGAAATCACTATTTTTTGACAGAGGTCAATTACAGAATAACATGTCTCTGTATCTGGTAAAAACTTTTATTAGACAATCACAAGATAAATATGAGGCGCTGATTTAACAGAACAGGGGGGGGGGGAAATTGGGGTTTAAACAAAACTGAACTACTTACAAGTTGGGTTCAAAAATAGAAACATATCATTTTATTGGGTCACAATCCTTTTCAAGTTGAGGGAAATGTTCTCTTCAATCACTCAGCACCTCATGAGCCACATCACTCCTAGTATACTGTGGGACAACAGAGGTTGAGTAACATTACATTTACACTGTGCGTAACACCAAAGCATTGACACATCCCTGACTGATGTTTCACTTCCCACATTGCACATTCACATGTCAGGAATTATAGACACGTGTGACACATAGTGAATACCTCTTTGTTTCAGCTGATTTGGTTGTTACGTCACAGTATTTGGACAGATTGTGATTCATCTCAGATAGAAGTTTTAAAAGTATATCTGCAGACGCTGATGCTGCGGGCTGTTTGTAAAGCCGTCTGAAGAAGGTTTAGTGTCTCCTGGACGTCTTTGATCCTCCTCCTCAAGGAATGCTACGGCTCACTGCTGCTTCTCAAACACCATCCTGTAAGAGACCCAAAACCACTCACTTAAGAGCTCATAAAACTGATGCACAGCACACCTCCACCCTTCATGAGTCAGACCCCATACAATATAGCCTAATACTTTTATATTCATTTGTTAAATTTAGTTACTTGGCTAATGGTTGAATGTTGATCATCTACCAATTAAAGCAGCTCAAGCTAAATTTGACTAATGAATGATTCATCTTAATGTAATAATTGAATTTATCAATGATACTGTATGTTTTGATGAAAATGCCTGTATTCAGATCCTTTATAAATATATAGCTGCTCTGTGTGCCAGTCTGATGCAACAAGCTTTATACTTGCACAAAAACAAGGATCAGGTACAGTTCTGTAAGGAGAGGCAGGCTGATGAAAGGCTCTGGTAGTTTAACTTTGAGAATAATTTAATTATAATCAATTTAATTTGCATCAATATTCATAAACTGACAGTTGATTAAATTACATGACCTTTCATGCTGGATTGGTGTCACTTTTAAGTCTAAGGTCAAAGGTCATTGTGACTTTCAAATTAGATTTTAATACCCCCGCAATTTAAGAATAAATTGACTGATTCCAGATTTCACACACGTTGACTGGGACGACACAATGAGTGAACAATA
>NW_023339807.1:17964087-17980296 GCF_004916995.1 Morone saxatilis | reverse complement strand
GGTGATTCTTCACAAAAAATAAAAATTTTAGATCTTTATGTTTGAAGCCTGAAATGTGGCAAAAGGTTGAAAAGTTCAAGGGGGCCGAATACTTTCGCAAGGCACTGTATTTGATTTACTGATGAGACCCCTGGCAGGATAAGAAACATTTCAGTGGCTTTCTAGCTTATTATTAAAAGACTGTGTCATACCTTATTAGGGGCAAACTTATTCACAGCTGTATGATTACCATGTCCATGTATAGCTTATAGAGATGACATTTGTTGAGCTGTTAGATTCTTCTTCTTTTGATTACATTTTCTATCACAGGTTTACAGCAAAAAGACTAGTTGTTCCTTAAATACAGCTGACCAATATTTGTCTGATCCAAAGACATTTCTACAAAAACAAATTAGTCCTACAGAGTCCATCAACCTGAGTCTATGTAACTCCTGACTGAACATATACCCACAGGCATTTCGGTGTATGTACACAGTGGCATCGTAAACAGTGTTAGGGCTTTTCATTACTAAGTGGGGGGTTGGAGATGGTCCTGTGCTGTGGGTGTGGGACAATAAAAGAGCAGGAGCACCCATGACCCTTTTGATTTCGGAGAGGACTGTGAGACAATGTCAAAGAAGTCCTTATTCACCACGGACATCAAGATGCTCAGGACGGTTGCCTGTTTGGTGCTTGGTTTCTCAGGTAGATTCAATTCAAATATTTAATGAGCTATATCATGAATTTTGTTTTATTGTATTAAAGATTTAGACCCCAGTGTCAAAGAAATATAACAGTGTGGCTCTTAATTTTGTATTTATTAGGTATGAGTGTAGGAGAGGGTATCTTACCCCCGGGGCCCCTTAGCGGAGCTGTGGCAGGCACAGTGAAGTTCACCACCACCCTCACACCTCCGGAGACTCCATTCCTCTCAGTCAGCTGGAGCTTTAAAGGGGTGAACATCATCACCTCCACCAGCAGCAACGTCACTGAACCCGGTCACGCTAACAGGATCTCATTAGACCGAGCCACAGGGGCCCTGGAGCTCAGGAACCTGGTGCCAGAGGACAGCGGGGAGTACACTGTCATCATCGTACCAGACGGAGGGCTGCAGAAACAGGGGAAGACCACACTAAATGTGTATGGTGGGTTTTTTTTTTTATTATTTGATAAGAAATCACCTGTATGCAATACTTTCTGTCTTAAAGGGACATTGTACTAATACAAGTTCATGAAGATTAAATTAAATTATATTAAAATAAATGAATGGACACATTTTAATTTGAATCTGTTGCAGAAAATCTGATTTGTTACCTGATACCTTACACTGTATTATAATTAAATATTTAATTCAATGCATTGCAGTAATCAAGTGCAATGAATACAACCTTTTCCTTGCTGATATTGCGTTACATCTTTTAATTTAAAATATAATTTCAGTGTGGTGCTACTGTGGTACTTTGTGGTTGTGTTGGTAAGTAGGCTCTGGTGGATAAACTGGATGTAGTCCAATAAATCCATTATTCTATTAACTCCATGTCCTGTAACTGTTTTTAAGTTCCTGCAAGGATTAAATAATTTATACATTTAATTTGTCACAAATATGAACAATATGTGATGTGAAATATAAGAGGAAATGTAAATATAAAACATTTGTTGTGAATAAAATTATGGTAGTTCAGAATCATAAAATTGCTAAATATCTGCTAGAACTAATATTATATAGCAACATATTGAAAATAACCAACCTAATCCTTCATCAACCTATTCCCTACATCTGTAATAGCTAATGCCTTGAAATAGCTTGTCATCATCACCAAAATACATTTACAACAATTACTTGTGCTTTCTGTTCATTTGTATCAGTGCATCAAGTTATTTTATTTAACCATTTTCATTTTATTAACACTCTTTATGTTTTTACAGCACCGGTAAGTGGAGCCATCATCCGCAGCCCCGCAGCCATCTTGATAGAAGACAAAAGCTCCACCAACCTCAGCTGTGAGGCCTCTGGCTCCATCAGCACCAGAGTGTGGATAAAGGACGGCCAGCCTCTTCATCTGAGTGGTACAGTCAGCTTGTCCATGGACAACAAGACAGTGTTCATACAGCCTGTTCACAGCTCCAACCATGGCACCTACCAGTGTCAAGTCAGCAACCCAGTCAGCACCATGACTGCGGTCCATAAACTCACTGTCAACTGTGAGTACTGCTCACTGCAGGCCTGAACACAATGGACACACGAATGAAAACTGGTTGCATTTGGTGAAATTAACTCTTCGCAGTTATTAAAGGCATTTACAGGTCTGAGCATTAATATGTCTTTTCTCTACGCAGTTGGACCACACAACATATCAATTACTGGACCATCAGCAGCAGCACCTGGCCAGAGAGTGACACTGCAGTGCACAGCGGACTCTGTCCCACCAGCACACTTCAGCTGGATGTTCAACGGCAATGAGACACATGTTAATAACACCATGTATATTATAGAGAGTTTGAAGGCAGGAAGTGTTGGGAATTACACCTGCACTGCCAGAAATATGGTGACAATGCTGGAAAACTCCACAGTTCTGAATCTGAGAGGTAAGATTTCACTTTTTCACATGAGATAGGGAAGTGATGGATACATTTTTGGTCATTATGATATATTTCTTTTTCTTTTTTTTACTGTCATGGTGATTTTGTGACATTTCAAAGGGTGATAATTGATGTCTTTATTACTTCATGAAGCATCCTGCACTGCTCCCTGCTGGTCGTTTTTAGTGCTGTTGATCAGTGCTCTGACTCTGAGAGGGTTAATGTAAAAAGAAGGTGAGAATAATAATTTATCAAATATCTGCCTTATTGTTCATATTTAACTTCCCTTTATCTATTTGTTCCTTCTTACTGTCATATTAATTTACAATGTTTTATGTTTTATTTTCAGATTCTTCCTTCCCTGATGGATTTTGCTTATAACGGAGGACCCTGACTAAAATAAAAAAGAACGTGTTGAAGAGACTTTCATTACAACTGTTCATTCTTGAGACAAAGTGGAAACTCTTACATTGGAAAAACAATTATCTTAATTAATTAAAAATACTTATACTAATCTAATTACAGACAATATAGGAAATATAATTATTGCATAAATGTTCATGTTCATGAGTAGCAGCTGGATTTATTATTCCCATTTCTTGTGCATTATCTTTACATGCCGATGTAAGATTGCAAATAAACATTTGTGCCTACATTTATAATGTGTTCTCCATAGTAACTTATACTGCAGAAATAATCACCTGTTTTAAACCAAAGGACACAGAGGTTCATGGAAAAAATCCTTCACTCTAGATGTGAAAAGCTTGTGTTTCTTGCAGAGTTAAAATCGTATGTGTGATAATAAGCAGGCTGGAGTGTAAATGGTAAATGGACTGCACTTATAAAGCACCATTCTAGTCTTCCAACCACTCACCGCACTTTACACGACATGTCACATTCACCCATATTCATACACTGATGGGGTAGCATCAGGAGCAATTTGGGGTTCAGTAACTGAAGGCCACTTTGGCATGAAGAGAGAGGAGCTGGAGATCGAATCACCAAATCTGATAAGTGGATGACCCGCTCTACCTCCTGAGCCACAGCCAGCTCATTGCTCCACGTCATTTGCTCAGTAATATGTGATAATCTTACTGAAGAAATGACTGTGTAGTGCTCAGGATGCAGAGTTGTTCCTGTTGCACTTGTTATTCCTGTCTTGCCCTGTAATTTACGTGCAGGCAACAAACCGAGGTTGACCAATTGAAACAGGCAAAGTTTTGCATCCCGACCTGATTACCCTGTTGGACACCTGGGGCTAATTCAGCCAGGGACTCTGATCGGTGCAGATAATTATACATCACTTTTTCTGACATGCAGCCTCCTTCAGGTTAGGTCAGGAGAGAGGAGACGAGGGGGCACACATTCGAAAAAAGGGGAAAGGCCCAAGGTCAGTAGTGTGGGGCTTTAGGATTAATGTACTGTTCTGTTTTCTGCTGTTGCTGCCCGTTTGTTTCTTCACACTGTAAATCATCCAGCGTCTTAACTGAAACTGTCGAGTGAGGGGAGCCGTATCTTTGACTGACAGACTGAGCATACATGGTTTTCAAATCTGTACAACAGCTTTCTACTTTGGATCCTGTGTCCTCTAAGACATTAGACCATTGTGTAACAAAGATACTTATAAGGTCAAATCATAGTAAGAAGGAGAACAAAAAGTACATTACTAAATTATTAATGTGAAAACAATTGGCGGTATTCACAACTGTACAGCTAAAGCAGGAGAAGCTTTGAATTGTTCAGGAGCAAAAATGCAGAATCTACAATGGAAGGTAAAACAGAAAGAAAAAAATGTTTTTATTCTTTTCCATACATTGAAATCTCTAAAATCTCTACATTCAACATGTCTGAGTAATGAGAATGTGATTTGGACCTTGCAATACAAGGTTTCTCTTTTGATGACAATGCTCTGTAGGACTGTACTGCAACAGGGTCACACTTCATGGACATCTTACTTGTTTACTTCTTTTAGCTACTAAAACTTTTGATTTCATATTCATTTTATTTTTACAACTTACCTGTAAAACTCTTTGCATATGCTTAAAAACTTTTTTCTTTTTTGAACCTTTAAATGACTAACTTCCCATTTCATTTTACTTTTAAGAGTATTTATTTATGTCCCCTGGGGCCGTCTCTTTCTCTTTTTACTCTCTCCAACACGCACACAAACACTCAGATTCTCACATTTGAAGACACTACAAAAGACAAACAATGCCTTTTCATCTGACTCTCCACAATTTCCTTCTTCATATAAAGGGGAGAAAGGCATTAAGCATTATCACAGATCTGACGTCTGCCTACCAATGAATAGTAGAGCGCAATTTGCAGAATTGTGCAAATGCAACGTTTCTAAAAATATAACAATTATTACACGAATAAAAAAATATCAATTTACATTAAGCTATTATAACTTAGGTTGAGGAACAAGACCATGCCTCTCACTAATTCAAACACGTGGGCAGTACGGTGGCCCCACAGCAAAAACACATGCGCGTTGAAACGTCAATCCAAGTATTCTTCTATTATAGAGACCACAGTGAGATAATGAAGCCGTGAGCGATTCGAGCCACATTATGACTCTAATCGGCTCCAAAAGTAGTTCGTTTTCAAACTTAAATAAATACCTTTGGCCTGGTTTCTTGCGTCCCATCACGGTATGGCAACTGAGAGGATTTGAGAATTTGATCCACCATAAGCACTGGTACTGCTAACCAATCAGAAATGATTCAGCTTCTGATATTTACACAGCTCTGAATCCACAAACCAACTCAGTCCTGCGTGTCTAACAGTAAACTAGTTTCTTAAAAAACAGTGAGGTTGAAGCCTATATTTGTGTTTTCCACATATATGCGTCATTATCACCCTTTGGCCACCTGAGGTCACTGTACTACTGCTGGGTGCTATGTGTGGCAGAGAGGAACCAACATGCTGACTTCTACATTTGTGAATTTGAAGACTGGGAAGTTCAATATAGAAACGATCAGCCTGTAAGCACTTTTTTTTATTCCTGGTAAAGTGCTGGGAGATGGGAACTGCCTTCTGCCGCAGCCATGCCCCTAACATCTTCTCTTTCTAGGGTAAGTTAGTTATTTGAATTACTAAACACTAATAAGATATGTGTGTGCACACTTCAGTAAAATGTTGATTAATTTGAAATTGGATCTAACTTGAAGCTTTAGGAATCTGGGAGTGGACACAATGCTGTATACTCCTAACAACAGCGCTCTATAGTTTGTTTTTATGTAATGTATGTGAGTCAACCCGATCATTTTTTAAGCTTATTCCAGCGTTGTTCTGTCACAGATGTATCAATCAGCGTTGGTAAAGTCGTTGTTCAGACTATGTTCCTCTTTCCTACTGTATTTTTTTCTGTTTACCACATATTATTATTGACACTTCCCTCTGTTCTGCCACATTAATGCAGCAACTGCACATCGACGGATATGCCTCTTTGTAACTCTGTAAGTTTGTTGACTTGATATCATCCTGTTACAGCACTCTACCACAGTAACATTGCTGGTGAATTAATTCGTATGTATGTACAGCAGCAACAGTACTGTGTAATATTGTTTCTGTTATTTTGTCCACCGCTTGTAGTTGTGCACAATGGAAACTTCACCTCTCATGCTGCTGAAGTTGCTGTACATCACATTACTACCAGGTAAGACAGTGTTTTTATTTTTGATAATGCTTTGGAGCAGCAGTGTAGAAGAGTTACAGCAATTCCTTCCAAGAGAACAAGATGTAAAGTTAGGGAGTAAGCAGGTAAAATGTGGGTATTCAAAAAACAAATTTATACTGTTGGCATTTTAAACAAACGGGTAGCTAGTACAGTGTACTGAACAACAAAGCTATAAGTTTGAGTTAAGATGAGGTAATGAGGTAGGATTTTAGGATTTCTACTTACTAACATTGAGGGGGGTACAGATGATAACTACATAGTTCCTACACAACTATGGGTTATATTTGTGTTTATGCTGTGGCACAAACAGACGTCCAGTGTATTATCAGGAACATACTGTAGGTCTATAACCAGTATGTTTCTGCTCACACTATACATACTACAACATTGTACTTGAGATGACTGCAGTAGCCTGAGGTTGTTCAGCTGTATGTGGTGGGGTCTTCTAAAAGGAAACTAACCGCAGACAAGAACTATACCATAGCATCATTTAACAACAGCTCCACAGAAGACAGTCTCAGCTGCCGCTCACTTCACTTCTCATCAATGGCGGACGCTCATTTATGGCCCATGTGTGGTTTTTAATGAGGCTCATGCTCATATTAGAAAGGGTACCGGTTAGTTTAAAATTCCTAGGGTGTCAATTGTTTTTCCCACATTGTTACCCTCTAATTCAACAACCTGACGTCTTGTTCCCTTGTACCTACATGTATGTATTGGTACATATTGTACTGGTATACCATTAGTACAAACAGTCACACTGTAAATTGGGAAGAATTTGGCTGTACATTTTCTGCATACTCTAAAGTGTTACATTTGTTTTCAGAAGTTGGTTAAAGTGCATAATTATGCAGACTATTGCAGGCAGAGTGATGTTTTTGTGACTGTTGTGATACTTTCCACTGAATACAGTTAACACATTTTAGAGCATAGTTCAGTAATAGTACACAGTATCAGTATTATAAGAAATACTCAGTAATGTGAAAAGATAAGTTTTTTTTTACATCGTACTGAAAAAAGGCAAATTGAGTAATTACTAAAGAAACAAAGTCAGTCAAAGACAGTTCAAGCGGACTTCAACAAAACTGCACATCACCTTATTTCTTTGGCAGTTCTTGAGGCACAAGAAGTCAAAGTCCGGCCTGAAGTGACTGGATACATCGGGCATGATGTCACCCTGCCATGCCAATTCATCCCAGGAGCAAAAGGCGCCAATATCACTCAGGTTCAGTGGGAGCTCAAGCCACCAGAAGGAGAGAAAATCCTCATTATTGTTTTTAGTGTTATACATGGAAGTAAGGTTCATGATACATTTCTGAAGGAGAGAGTGGAGATGGCAGAACAATCTTTGATCATAAGAGATGTGAATATGACAGATGCAGGGTTGTACATCTGCAGCATTGCAACCTTTCCTAGTGGTTCATTTGAAGGAACCACCAACCTTGTTGTTCAAGGTGAGTAAGAAAAGCATTTTACACTAGCTGGACACACAAAATATAGACAATTCTCAAAATTGGTGTGATTGCAAGACCATTACTAAATCATCTAATCACTAAATCATTCATTATATATATGTATTTTTTTTTTTTATTTGTAACATAGCTTTCATTGTCTTGATACAACTTCAGAAACTAATTGTGCTGTGTTACCTTATGTCTCTGAACTACACTAATTACACTACATTGATTAATTAACTGTGATTACTGACACCGGTAACTTAAAATAAATGCATGATCGACACACACAGGGTTAATCACAGTCGTGTTTTCTCTCCCAGAACAGATGCCGTTATCATCAGGGGTGGTTTCTGCTATAGTGATTGCCGTCTTGCTGCTGTTAGTGATCATGGCAGCCATAGCTTACCTCATCTTTATCAGAAGGTGTGTGTGCGTGTGTGTGTGTGAGTCTGATGTGTTTGCGTAGGAGTATAGAGGCTGTAGAAAAACAAGCTCTTCTCATAACCAAGACTCTTGTGTCATAAGCTGTTACAGATATATCAGCATTAATCATCCATTTGATACATATTTTAATAACTACACAATGACTAAGAAAGGATTTTCTTCTCCTTCTCCTCCTCTATTTTGGTCTTTGTTATGTACATATACTGCAACATTTTTTTAAATTTAACAAGGGATACATAATTAATACAATAATGTTTTTAGTATAATAAAAAATAAAGTAATTTCAAGTCAAAAATCAAATAAGGTAATCACTCAAACTAATCGATTTGAATTTTGTTCTCCTTTACTTAGACCGGATTCTTCGGTCAGACACCGCATCTACATCGGTGAGAACAAAATCATGAGTTCCTTATCGTTCTATTTCTTAACAGCCTATGATTGATTTATATATTTTGTTGTTTGTTTCAGTTCCCTTGACTAAAGCTTGTCTGTCTTTCAGATACAAATGTTCCAGTGATGGATGTGGCCAGGCCATCTGTCACTGTAAGAGAGGAGGTGAGCTCAGACGTTCTGTCAGATTACTTATACTGTCGTTGTGATAAGAAAAAGAGAGATTTCTGCTTTAGCAAAGAAACATAATGAGCAACAGAATCTTTACACTTTTTTTCCACATTTTACCATAGGATGTGGTCTACTCTGATGTCAAGCTGAAACCATTCAGAGATGTGACACCTACACTCACTGACCAATGTACAGAGACCACATATGCTGATGATGTTGCATACTCCGAGGTTGTAGTTTTTCGCCGGCCACCCAAATTAGATTCACTAAAGTAATGTTGAACTTCTCTTTTTTATGTATTTGCTGAAGAAAAAAATATCTTCTTGAAACTGCTGTATGCAGGTTGCATTTACCATCGTTTTGGTGTCATTCATTGAAACCAGTATATCCTGACAGCTGCCAGTAAATCAGCTGCGCCTTCTATTCGTGCTCTCATGGGCCCGTACCAAACCAAGCTGTTTCCAACACAGCCTCACAGCAGGTGACAAAAGAAAGGCAATATATTTATCACAGAGTTAGCAGAGCTTTTATTGGCGGTAGTATTCTGTCTATATTCAGCTCTGTGAGGTTGCACACATTCTAACATGCTTACAGTGATAATGCTAGCATGTTGATGTTTAGCATCAATACAGTATAAACCCTATTGGTTTAGCATGTTAGCATACAAGCATTTGAGCTAAAGCTGATGTGAATATCATTAGTTTGGTGAAGAGTAAAGACATGCACAGCACCAAAACTTTAACGCTTTATTGAATGCAGGGTAATAAGGAATAAAACAAACAGGATAGCTGCACTGTCAGATAGGCCTCAATATCTTATTTGTTTATTATTGGCAAACAACAATTGTGTTTCAGTGTTTCAGCTATAAGCAATTATCAGCCATGGCTAGGGTGACCATATTTTCTAACTCCCAAACCAGGAAATGGCCAACTTTCTCTTTAGCATGACAGCTATCCATTAGCATACTGTTTTGTCAGAAAGAGCTGCAAGCCTGGCTCATAGGATAGCAACAACCTTGACTGTTGGTTGATTGGCACACATACAGCCAATTTATTGTTGCATTGTTTATGGTCAGGGGTCTCCCCCTGTTTATGGTTTTTTTATTGGGTTAGATATAACATTAATTAACACTTATAATATTAAGAGGTCACAGTTGCTCCCAGCTCAGTGCAGCTATCTCATCTCCCCCACTATTAAAAAAGCTATAAATGTTACTGGACCTGAAGTCCTGTTCCAGTTGTGGATCTGTAAAGTAAAGATACTATCTGGCTCTCATGACGTGCGATTCTGACTGTGGCCATAACGCTAAAGTCTCCCCACAGACAGGTGCTGTTCCTGAGAACGTTGTAAAAAAAAAAGAAACCAACAACCTCAAAACAAGTTCCTGTTCCTCCTTTACCCTTTGACCATCAAAGGTAGAAGGCCAAAAGGAAGAAAAAAAATTGAAAATTACACAATAAACAAGGAACTAACCTGTGCAACACTAGTGTGGCATGTTAATTTTACCAGCTAATGACGCTTAGGGACCTTAAAAGTGACAAACATCCCCAATTTCAGCAGTTTACTTCCTAGATTCCTTTTTTATTATAATTCAACTAATTGGACATTATGATGTTTAAAGTCTGTGTCTTTTACTGCCTAGAATTTGAATCGTGAGCGTGTTTTTTGAGAGCTTTTTAGAGCTGGACTTGTAAGTGTACTGTACTTCAAATTCTTTCCTAATCCTGCCTGCTTCTTCAAAGTTACCTGCAGTGGCTATAAGTCAAAAGCAAGAATTGCATATTATGATTCAATACTGAATATATTCCAATAGCACAAATAAGCTACTGGTAGTAGTTGTTGTTCTGGGATTTTACCATACATTGTATTCTGTCTACTTTGGCCAGATTGTGCAGATGTATGCAGATGTTGCAGTCAGAGAATGATATGTAAAAAGGTGATAAAATGTGGTTGTTGTAATGATGCATACAATCACTGAAATTTAGCAACAGTCCTTGTGTTACCTTCTGGCAGGGTTTCCTGGCAGTGTGATTATGTGGGTGTGAGATTATGGCTCACTTTGTACAGCAGAACATGTGAGAACAAAGCCATTTCTTTTTTGTTATACTTACTTAAGGGCTAATTTGTATTTTTTATATTGCTCTGTTTTTACATCTAGTTTGTATTGAAAGTCATTGATTGGACTTTTTTTTTTTTTTTTTTACACCCGATGTAATGCATTTGAGATATTTCAGTCCTGTTGCTTGTTTAGCAAATCATGCAGAAAAGCAGATGGGTAAGGGTCTACGAATTGTCTGTACATTTTCTTTAAAACAGAACTGTTTGTTAGTGGCTAGCGTGGCTTAATAAACCTTTTCATTGTCACAGACATTACCTGTGGTTTCTCTTTTCTCTCTTGTAGTATAGAGCTGCATCATGACAGGAAATAGATAAAAAAGATAAGACAAGCGTTGTTTGTAAGAAGTGCACCATTAACGTTTTTCCACAGCAGCGCATGGCATTACTCAGACTGAAAAGAAAAAATGCCTGCAAATGTTTCACTTAAAAAGCAAAGTCACTGTCACTGTAGTACTATTGAGAATGAGCCTTGCATAATCTATGTTATGAAGAAATCAGACATTGTGGAAGGAATGATGTACATTGGTAGTTTCTTGCATTTCAAATGGTTATTTGGTAGCTTACAACACTCATTTGTGTGTCTTTGTGGGCATTTTGACTCTGTTTCTACCATCTTTGCATCTCTTCTGTTTTTTTGTGTCTCTGTAGTAATTTGATTGACTTTCAAGAAATGGTAACACAGGGCTTGTATCTTGTAGGCCTGTTCAATAATCCATTCATGATATTAATAAGCCAACTACTAATAGTCACCTTCTGAATCTTCCATTTACATATTTAATATTTGCACCAAGTTTTATTCTGATACAGACATCATAAAATATTTAATATAAAATTTAAAATTAACGTTAAAAAGGTATTTTGTAAAAGTGTATTTGTCTCAATGGGTCTGTCAGATGTTGTGGTGAATGGCTGGGATATTTTTAGAGATTATCTGAATTATCTGTTATCTGTAAATGGTGCCATCCTAGAATAAAACTATTGTATAAGGGGGTTTACTGAGAGCAATGCTCTTTTTCAGGAATGCCCTAAACATATTATTTCACACCTGGAAGTTGCCCAGTACAACCACAGTCTGATTTGCTGTCCATCCTACTGTAAATTATTGTTGATGTTTACATTTGCATTAATTGATTAAATTATTATAATAAAGTTTTACTGAAAAACTGAAGATGTGAAAATCCTTTACCCATTCTTCCCTTTGCATTAATCCTGACCTTGCTGTGCACAGATATGAATCCTAGTGACGTCCTGCTTTCTTGTTTCTACTCAGACAGTGCATTTGCACAAGGAAATTAAGTCCCATCCATAATTGAGGAAACACCACCCTGATTATGGCAAGATAGCTGAAAATGTTTAGAGAATAAAACTGATTTGGAAAAGAGTTGTGCACCTCTGAGTGAAAATTAGCAAAAAGGAAACATATTTGTAGTTTCACCTTATTTTAGACACATATGGAGTTAGTCATAACTGTAACATGTTTGTCAGTATAATGTTGAGGATCCTTCCTGGGGTCCATATTAAAATAAATGACATATAATCAACAATATTTGAAATACAGTAATATAGTATATACAATATAAATCAAAGAAACCCTATTTTGCAGATCTGTCTTTAAGACTATCATTTTAGCTGCTTCTTACATCAAAACCTTTAAGAAATATACACGTTCGTTTCTGTGGGGAAAATTAAATGAAATTGTTATTTTTTAAGTTTGGATTTTTATCTAAACTTTGAAGACCCTGAACACAAGCTATATTTACAGAGCCTTCACTCTCTGCTAAACAGCTACATCCTGCATTAGAAAAGTAAACAGTTAACCAAAAAGCTAAGAGAACAATAAGAAGAAAACAATGAATTTGTCTCATATGATTGATTAAAAAGTGGGTGGGTGGGTGAATAATAATAATACATAATACATACAGATTTTTATAAAAGGTTCCTAAAAATATTAGGAAAACTCATCTCTGATCAATATTCAAAGGTAATAATCTTCTCAAAATCCTTTCTTCGCCTACTTGTGCACAGCAGTTCTGTTTATCTTTACCTATATTTGTTCAGCTTTGTTGTCCTTGTTCTTTGTATCTCTATTTCTATCCGTCTTCTTGTAAATTGTTTTTGGAACTGGGTGTAAGTACATTGGGAGCAACTTCAAAATGGAGTCAAATTCCTTGTATGTGTACACAAACTTGACCAATATAAAGCTGATTCTAATTCACGCCCCTTTGTAAGTCACATACAACTTGTTGGGTAATAGCCCTTCATTTAATTCAACACTGGAGCACTTGTCTGCACATTATCATCATTTGACCACATGAGGTCACTGTGCTGTTGGATTGCATGAATCACCTATGACGACAAATGAATTGCAATTTGAAGATGAGAGAAGTGAGAAGACAAAGCTGGACCACTTGACCTCCTGTACTGTACATGTACACAATGAAAAGCAGCAGAAGATCACCCCTTGCACTTCTGTTCATTTACATCACAATCCAAGGTAATACACAAGGTTTTAAATTTTGGCTATTTGTGAAATGCTGACTGACATTTTGAAAGAAAACCACCAACAGTGGTGAAAGACATTTTTTTTAGTTCCTCTTGTACTTGGGTAAAGCAATACTGCACTTTAAATATACTCCATTGCAGAAGTCCTGCATTCAAAATTGTACTTTTAAAAGTAAACAAGTATTGGTAATAAAATCTACTTAAAGCATCACAAATAAAAGTACACATTAAAGAACAGCCTTTTTATATTAGACTATTGTATTATTATATATATACTTTTATATCATCAGGCCTACTAAATAATTTTTACTAAATTTACCTACAATTAATTACAATTACAATTAAAATTAAGGTACTTAGTACTGCACTTGAATAAATGTACTTTATATATTGTCTCTCTTCCTGCCACTATGACATAGTTTTTTTTCTGCAGTTGTTGGGGCACAAGAAGTCAAAGTCCGGCCTGAAGTGACTGGATACATCGGGTATGATGTCACCCTGCCATGCCAATTCATCCCAGGAGCAAAAGGCGCCAATATCACTCAGGTTCAGTGGGAGCTCAAGCCACCAGTAGGAGAGAGAATCATTATTATTACTTTTAGTGTTATACATGGAAGTAAGGTTCATGATACATTTCTGAAGGAGAGAGTGGAGATGGCAGAACAATCTTTGAACATAAGAGATGTGAATATGACAGATGCAGGGTTGTACACCTGCAGCATTGCAACCTTTCCTAGTGGTTCATTTGAAGAAACCACCAACCTTGTTGTTGTTGTTCAAGGTAAGTGTCAAATATTTGGAGTCATATTCTCTGACATACACAGTTTGGACTTAACTCGCAGAATGATCCTGTGGAATGAAAATGTGTTCGATCAGTGATCGAAGCAGGCAGGGAGTCAGAAGAGGTGAACATTTTCAAATGGAGCAAAAGCAGGCTTAAGTCCAAAAGTAGGTGAGGGTCATAAGCTACTGGCTGGTCTAAGGAATTGCAGGAGGAGTTTGTGAGGCAGAATATAATGATTAAGATGCCTACACTATCGGTACCAAACTTAAATTTAAAATGATTTCAAGGAAAGGTTCAGCATTTTGGGAAATGTGCTTTTTTGCCAAGAGAAGGTGAGAAGATCAATACCACTCAGATATGATAACAGCCATCCAGAATAGCTGTCTGTACAAAAAAAGTGTAAACATGACATTTTGCTGTTTTTCAAAGGGGTTACATGCAAAAAAATTTCTTGTCTGGGGGGCGGTTGCCGGGCAACCAGTGGTAACTTGCTGTTTCCCCCTATTTCCAGTCTGTGTGCTATTTTAGCAAAGCTAATTTAACCATCTGCTTGCTGTAGCTTCCTATTTTAATGGACAAGTCATTCAAACTAGCATAACATCACTAAAGAAAGACTCACACATGGTTTGGGGTTGATCATAGTTGTGTTTCTTTTCCCAGAACAGCTGCTGATGTTAACAAGGATGATTGCTGCTGGAGTGTTCGTACTGATAGTTGTGACCATGGGCGCCACGACTTACTTCATCATCAGAAGAATTGATCATTCAAAACATTTAGTTAATTCTCATGGATAGAGTTTTCTTTTCAGCAGTTCAGACTGTATACTCCACCATAAAATACACATCTGACACAACACACACACACACACACACACACCTTATTCTTCTGATGATGAAGTAAGTCGTGCGCCCATGGTCACAACTATCAGTACGAACACTCCAGCAGCAATCATCCTTGTTAACATCAGCAGCTGTTCTGGGAAAAGAAACACAACTATGATCAACCCCAAACATGTGTGAGTCTTTCTTTAGTGATGTTAATGCTAGTTTGAATGACTTGTCCATTAAAATAGGAAAGCTACAGCAAGCAGATGGTTAAATTAGCTTTGCTAAAATAGCACACAGACTGGAAATAGGGGGAAACAGCAAGTTACCACTGGTTGCCCGGCAACCGCCCCCCAGACAAGAAATTTTTTTGCATGTAACCCCTTTGAAAAAACAGCAAAATGTCATGTTTACACTTTTTTTGTACAGACAGCTATCTGGATGGCTGTTATCATATCTGAGGGTATTGATCTTCTCACCTTCTCTTTGGCAAAAAGCACATTTTCCCAAAATGCTGAACCTTTCCTTGAAATCATTTTAAATTTTAAGTTTTGGTACGATAGTGTAGGCATCTTAATCATTATATTCTGCCTCACAAACTCCTCCTGCAATTCCTTAGACCGCCAGTAGCTTATGACCCTCACCTACTTTTGGACCTTAAGCCTGCTTTTGCTCCCTTTGAAAATGTTCACCTCTTCTGACTCCCTGCCTGCCTTCGATCACTGGATCGAAACACATTTTTCATTCCAGGATCATTCTAGCGAGTTAATGGTCCACAATGTGTATGTCAAGAGAATATGACTCCAAATATTTCGAACACTTACCTTGAACACAACAACAAGTGTTTGGTGGTTTCTTTCACAATGACCCCACTAGGAAAGGTTGCAATGCTGCAGGTGTACAAACCCTGCATCTGTAATATTCACATCTCTTATGTTTCAAATGATTGTTTGCCAACTCTCCACTCTCCTCCTTCAGAAATGTATCATGAACTTACTTCCAACTGTATAACACTAAAATAATAATAATGAATTCTCTCTTTCCCCTTTACTTGGTGGCTTGAGGTCCCACTGGAAACCTGAGTGATATTGGCGCCTTTTGCTCCTGGGATGAATGTGGCATGGCAGAGGTGACATCATACCCGATGATATCCAGTCAACTTCAGGCCGGACTTTGACCTTCTTTGTGCCCAAACAACTTGCAGAAAAACTATGTCATAGTGGCAGGAAGAGAGACAATACTATAAAGTTACATTATATTCAAGTGCAGTCTATTTCC
>NW_023339807.1:17961803-17964062 GCF_004916995.1 Morone saxatilis | reverse complement strand
TTTTGATGAATAACTAAGTCTTTATCCTCTACAGTATCACTGCAGACACTATATTAAGTTCATTTAGACACTGTGATTTATTGGTTTATTAAAGTGCATACTGTACTTTAAAGGGTTTTAATGAATTGGAATAAAATTAATCGCTGAAATCAGGTTGTAAAACAACTCATTATAGCTGTATTTTCTTTACTCAGACGTGAGACTTCGGTCCAGTACCATGTCTGCACTGGTGAGAACAAAGTTCATCTCCCTCTATTTCTAAGCAGCAGCATATTCATTTATATTATCTTGGTGTTTGTTTTAATTCCCTTGATAAAAGCTTTTCTGTCTTCCAGATACAGTTGGTCCAGTGATATGTGACTGAAAGAGACGAAGTGTGCTCAGAGTTGTTTTTGAGGCTACATACTTCATTATAATGAAGGAACAGGTCACTGAATGCAACAGTGTGGCTCGTTGGTGTGTTTTTATTCCTTTTTGGACAAAAATGGATCAATGTTGGTTTAGGTCTCATAGAATATTGTCATCACTATTCTTTACATAAAGGTAAATGCTTTTATATTCTTGTCTGTTGTGCAGTTGCTCAGTGTTAATGTCAGAATCTTGTATGGAGATGTTGCAGTCTCAGTATACTAAGAAAAACGGGAAAGTTTCTTTAAAGATGTATCATCACTTTACATTACCAGCAGTCAGGTTTTATCAAAAGTTTTTTGTGAGTGTGTGAGATAATGATTATTCTTACTGGCAAAATTTGTTATTTGCTGTGTTGTTTCACTAATGTTACAGTAACATATACAGTTACATTTCTGCTGAAAGACAGTGCTTAAGGTTTGTTAACAATCAGCGTGCAAGATAAATCCGTCCTGTGACTGCTGGTAAGCGGGTTAGGGTTACCCTTTTTAGTCATTAAAATGCAGGACTCTTACTCACATAGTTGTTGCTGTGTACTTCCAACACCCCTGGCGTGATGATAGCGTTTCCGTATCAGTTAATCTCATTGCTAATACATGAGAAGAACAAATGCACTTAAAAAGCACAGACGCGTATCGCTGTGGGACTGTTTGAATATTTTTATTCCAAAAGAAGTTTGTGTGTCTATAGGTTTGAACAACAGGGCGATCTCTCTGAAGAACATCAGTGCACCTTCTCCCAAAACCTCCCATCCCACACCCTTCACCCACAATCATACTATAGAACCTCTTGCTCTTCAACAGGAATAATAACAACAATTTAATCATAATATTCATCATCAGTTTTAATAATCCATTTAGCACTAGTATAGAAATATGAAAAAATACCAAAGAAAAGAACATAAAAGTAAACAAAAAGGGTTTGTTTTGTGGAGTGACCGTTCAGACACTCCATCTGATTTGTTTTGTGACCCTCCCTTCCCTTTCGTATTCATACTAACAATATTTTGGCTTTTTAGGGTTTCTACTCACATCTTGCCCCTCCACAATAATGCTTTGCAGCTACTAAACGCTTTCAGCTGATGGTTTAAAGCGGATAGCCACTTATTGGCTATGTGATGCTGTCACATATCAAGTTTTGTGAATTTGTACAGAGAACAAACCAAAGGAGATATGAAAAAGAGACTCTGAAGACAAGAAAACAACCAGTGGGTTTACAGCCTTTAGACAACAAGGGAATCTGAAATGAAGTTGTTGTTGATGCGTGTCTTTGTTAGTGGGTATGTGTGTGTCTTTGTGTGTGTGTGTGTATTGTGACTACATGTGGAAAGTTTGGCTCCTGTTGCCTTGTCAGCATTCTGAACACAAAGGCAGATGTAAACAGAGAGAAAGAGACACATCAAATCCAGGCCTGCTTCTGCTGACAGCAATCGTTCAGAGAAGCAGCATAATGTGTGCAAACAATGTTATCATTCATTATCTGGAGCACAATGGTGTCAACAAATCTATTTCCCTGCAAAATGAATAATTTTATACAACAATGCAATGTTTGCCTAGACAACAAAGCCGTTTTTTTTGTTTTTGTCAGGGGATTCGTAAAGGGTTGAACTGGTGGCTTTGCATGTTACCTCTCACATTTTGTATGACTGCTAAATATGGATGGGTGGGAAACCAGTGAAGCATCGTGCTTGTTGCTGCACTAGCGCGACTCCTCCTGATTGGTGAGATCTGAGGCATGGAAGATCCAACATCTTAAAAGGTGGTAAAAAAGCAGCTGGTAACACTGTAGTTGGGCAGAAGTGTGTGTCAAGAGGTTTTCAGAGAAAAACAATGTGGTACAGAAAAGTAAATC
>NW_023339807.1:17960305-17961703 GCF_004916995.1 Morone saxatilis | reverse complement strand
ATCGTGCTTGTTGCTGCACTAGCGACTCCTGCTGTTTGGTGAGATCTGAGCATGAAGATCCACAGTTAAAGGTGTAAAAAAGCAGCTGGTAACACTGTAGATTGGGGCAGAATTGTGTGTCAAGAGGTTTTCAGAGACAACAAGTGTGGTACAAAAGGGGAAATTGACATTTCAAAACAGGAAACACTGACTTTTGAGAAGTGAGAATTAGCTACTGAAAAGCATTACATTCATAAAATCTGCTGTCAGGAAATCAAACTATAAAAGATAAACATTGACACTGAACAGGATGATCATGCATTGAAAACGTTCAGCTAACCTTCAAATCTTGGGTGTCAGCATTTCCTTGAACACCCCAGAAAGTCTTTTTATAACCAAGTATACTAACTATAACTAAGGGTGTGTATCAAACCGCCCCCTAGATCAGTAAGTAGTGAGTCACTCTGCAGTGAACATTTTGGGAACTGATTAGGTAACTGATTCAATGAACACAGAAACACTGATGAGTCAATGACCTGCAGTGCAGAAAATGTGAATACAGCACTTGATAATGATGTCATATATATAAAAAAAGATATAATCTGGAGTTGATAAACTATTCTGCAAATAATGACAGTTATGTTTGCTTCTGAGGGGACCCTTTAAGGAGGTGTTATACCACAGAGAACACAGCTGCAGCACATAAAAGTAATCATTTTGATTAGCGTAAACTGAAGAGAACTCATGCTGCAGTAACCAACCACACCTATTTCATGTTAACAATCCAAACATCAATGGAAACAAGTACTTAATTCCATTTGGATTAATAAAATGATTGATCTGCCCAGAAAAAGGCATTAAGGGAGGTGATGGCGTATAAATAGACTTTGTATTTTTGTTTGTCAACAGATCCCATGAAAACACCAAAACTTAAAGATCCCATGTGTAACATTTAGAAGGATCTATTAGTAGAAATTCAATATAATATTCATAGGTATGTTTTAATTAGCGTAAAAAGGCCTGAATATAAGAATTGTTGTTTTTGTTACCTCAGAATGCACCGTTTTTATCTACAGACGCTGCGGGTCGTCTTCCCAGGAGTCTGCCATGTTGAACTGCCATGTTTCTACAGTAGCCCAGAAGGGACAAAATAAACAATGGTTCTAGATACGGACGTTCATGTTTTTCCTCACATTTCATGAGGGTATTGCGATCTGCAACAACAGCACCAGATGCCACTAAATCCTACACACTGTTCCTTTAAAAAATGGGAACAAATATATAATTTAATTCGATTTTTTTTTCTTTTTTCAGCAATCATCTCAAACCAGTGCAATAATGTGACTCATTAATGCAGCTACAAGGAACTTTCATTTTGTGTTGTTTCTAACAAATAGTGGACAAAAGCAGTAGTGTTTC
>NW_023339807.1:17957881-17960258 GCF_004916995.1 Morone saxatilis | reverse complement strand
TTCATCTGATTTCAAGGGGAATCCGACAGTAGGAAGCATTAAGAATAACCATATAAAATGGCTAATCCTCTGGCTGATGGTCTTATTTATTTCTGTAGGTCAAACAGAGGCATCAGTATTAAACTGTTTCGTTAAGTTAAAAACTCCTTGTAGTATGTTTAATGCGTTTTTAATAGGGTTTAAATAATGGTGGTCTCCAGCACAGAGGAATGAGCTACATGAGGCTTTGGCTACTTATTGTGGTTACGGTCTTTATATTGAATTTGTTGACAATAAGAATCCTTTAAGGTTCCTTGTAATATCTAAAGCACATTTGTGCTACTTGGGGGATTGGAAATCTGTGTAAAAACATATGGTATGATTTGTATAATCATCTGCAATAATATGAAGTGTACACAGTTTGAAGTTAAAGGGCTAAAACATGCAAATCCACCAGTGTATTTCCTTTAAGCACCAAGGCTAATATACTGTAGTGTTTTGATTGTTTTAGTTTCACACAACAGTAGGGCTGTAACATCAACAACATAATTAAAAGAGACCAGATTCCCTTTCCAGCCAGAGTGAAAAGCATGTATTTCTTCTAAATCTATTTATCAGCATGTTTTCCTGTGTTCAACCCCCTCCTGAATGAGTCCCCAGCCACCGAGGGGAGTAATTAGGCGATCAAAAGCTTGAGACAGTATTGACAAGGCTGTGTTGAGTCTATCACTCTGGCAGGAGCCTCTACTCTGAATGGCCAAATCTGTCTGTTAAACAGAGAGAAGGGAGGAAGCTGCAGCTACAGCCTGCTGGCGCATTAACAAGCCCCTTAAAAGATGCCCAGAATTAACAGATCAGGACAGATCTAATAATGGAAGTAGTTCAGTTAGGGATTTCTCATTCAAATTCAGTAGTGTCCTTTTCATTCTCTGCCTCTTTCTATCTCCTCTCTTTCTGTTCTTCTCTATCTTTCCTCTCTGTCTCCCGCTCTGCCTCGCCCAGTCTCTCTATCTCTTCTACGCTGTGTGAACAGAGGTGAAAAAGAAGTAAAGGCTTGGCAAGCGTTACCCAGGATAACGAGGGACATTAATTTCACATTTCAAAGCCTCTTGCCCCCCCCAATCCTCCCCTCCTCTTTCCGTGACTGTCTGGTTATCTAACATTTGTAGAAGGGTGCTGTTGCCGGGTACATGGTTCTCCTACCTTTGAGTAGTTACAAACAGACTTACAGGAAGCACAATTGTTTACATACACACACACGCACAGTGTAAAGAAAGGCAGACCAATAGTTTCCTCTGCTACTGTTCGCATCATGTTGTCTTGAAGTCGTTTCATCCACCTTCCCTCATACCATCCAAAAAGCAGCTGTGGGGCATAGGGAGGGACACAAAACTCTTGAACACAATTAGCCGCAGTCAAGTTTCTTAGTATGTTATAATCCACCATATTGTCACACATAGTCTGTATTTAACTCTGTAATTCCCACTTTGAACAATGGTAACAAAACAAGAAAGACAACAAAAGAAAAAAACAACAGGAAATAATTCTCTGGAAGTCTTTTAGTTGCTTAGTTTTAAATCACATACAGATACAGTATGTCCTCCAGCAAGGCTTCATTTTACTAGAGGGGCAGATAGCTTCCAGGCAAGTGTCTGTGGAAGAAAACCAGCGCCCTCATATCTAAGGGTGAAGTGAGAGGGGAGTAAGGAGAGAAAAAGGAGGCCAATGGAAACCATCATCTGGTCATGTGCATTTTCACTCGGATTAGTCCAACCTGAACTGTTCTTCGGAGTTAATAAAAGAAGCTTAACTGACGACCATCTTGCAGCGTGCTTGTAGCCAGTTCTGTATCTGTAAGCCTCAAGCTCAAAAGGAGAAAAGATTACGGTTTCCCCTATTTATTCTTCTTTTAAAGGTCGTCTTATTTCCTATTGGCTGATGTCACAGAGTTAAACTTTTTCCTCCGTCTCTCCCTCTTTCTCAGCAGCACAAATGTTCCCCAGTCTCCTCAGCACTGGCTCCATTCCTCACCCCGCCCATTGCTTTAGTCCTGGTCACCCAGTAGGTCTGTGGTGTTGCTGTTCTGTGGAGGGGGGATGGGTCGGGGGGTATGAGGTGGAGGACTGTGGTGTAGCCGCCTTGGGCTGGGCCCCCCTCCGCCCTCACTGTCTGTGTTGGATGAGGATGGGGGTGGGGGTGGGGGTAGCCTGGGCAGGGGTGCTGATGAAGGTGGTATTCTTGTTGTGGTTGACCCTATACTGCTGCCTGACCTCAGATTCTGGATCCTTCGGCACTCCTGGCAGATCCTCACGTGGGTGCAGCTGCGGGCGGGCAGCATCACAGGGGTAGGGGCTGGTGGAGGAGGGGTGGTGTTGGCCCCCAGTGGATCATCTAGGAT
>NW_023339807.1:17947712-17957781 GCF_004916995.1 Morone saxatilis | reverse complement strand
CTGATAAAACGTACCTTGTCCACTAATCTGGTGCACTGACAGAATATTAGGGATTTACTCACAACAAAAAACTGTCTTTTACCTTAATATATCCTTAATTGTTGACAGAAGGTATTTGCACAACGCATTTTTGATCCAAATCCAATGTTTGTAATTACTTTTCGGTGCTAAGCAAAGTCTTTATTGAAACAATATTACTTTATAAGCTTGAATTCCTTTAATCCCTTTCTTGAATATTTATTTACACATATTACACAGCAAGTCATATACAGAACAAGAATTCGTGGCATGTTGTAAAACACAGAATTTGATGCTTTCTCATCAACAGTATTAAAAAGCTTTCATCTTCCCTACAACATGGAAACTCAATTGTCTTCATTAATCGTGCTAAGTGGTTGAATCCTCAGAGTCTTCACTTTTGCTTCCTGCATGATGTCATGTTTTGTTCCTCAAATGGGCCTGAGAGGTACAGAAAAAGGAGAAAATGCCTCTTGCCCAGGGCATCTGAAAACAATTTGAGAATGTTGTTGTTGGTAATGCATTTAGCACAGATGGATACACAAATAAAAAGCTTTTTATGCAAAACTGATGCACAACAACATTTTGAAAATGCCCAGTCACTCCATATTTCTGTATTTTGCTGAATGTCGCTGCCCCTCCCTCTCCTGTCTCCAGTCAGTCCCTATCAAGCCTAATAGTGTGATGTCTCGTGTTGAGCGGAGATGACCAATTTTAGATTCAGTCATGGGTGACAGAATTATACAACATCTTGAGGAGGCATACAACATATTCAGGCAAACTGTGAAATCATTTTTAAGGGAAAATAAAATTCTGATGAATATTGACCATTAGCCCCTGTTTAGAACACAAATCTAAAAAGATAATTATAACTAATTTAATCTGATTAATATGTATCGCAGCCAGCTGAATAGCTCAGCCAGGCTAACATCAATCAGAGTTGGACAAACTATCCCCGGGCAATTTGCATAACATAAATTCCAATAAATTAAACTTTTATTGTATAATATACAATTATAATCTGAAACAAGCAGCCATGATATAACATATGCATGGCCTAAGGATTAGTATAGTAAAACATTGTTCGATGAAAGCAGTTTTTCATGGTCAGTATTAAAATACAGTTATTAATGTATTTATGGTCTGGCTTATGCAGTAAAATTGAAAAAGGAGAGTAAAATTGATTAAATCATTTGATTAAAAGGGTAATTTATTGCTTAACACAAATAGAATACTGAAAAGTCATTATTTTGTGTCTGTTGCCTCCTTCAGCAATGTGGCATTTTCTATGCATTTCAGCTACTCCACAATCTGGCAAAGGACATTATTAAAGATTATTCTCCTGGCATTTCCAGTCTGCTGGATATTGCACAGTGCAGAATGAAAGATGACATGGAAGAGAGGCAATGACATCAACCAAGGTCATGAGCTATATTCGTACCCATGTTGTTTTCAACATGAGACACAATGAAATAAAATCCCTCAGGGCTTCATTGTGTTATCCTATCGCTTCTGTGACCTTTTTAAAAAAGGATGGTGCTGTTTTTTTAAGTTTTAATAAAATGGCTCATACATAATTTGATCAATGATGTAATCCAATACAGCCACCAGGAGTGCCCCTGTTCATCACAGTTTTTGTTCTCTTATCTATGCATATGCACATTTAGGGATAAGAACTAGAGTTACTTTGAATTGTTTGTAATTTTTCAAGTATTAATTTCTTTAATTGTAGATACCATATTTAGAATTAAGTTTTTGGTGACAGTCAGCTACAGTAATATGAAGGCCAAAGTCAGTATTATCTATTAAAACGCAGACTTTAGATTGTCGCTGAGTCAACACAGATTGGCGCTGTCTCGAGCTGCATGGCATTATTCATGGCTTATATTCACCATCTGGCACTGATGCAAAGTTCTCAGCTATTTTAGCAGCAGCATCAAAAGTGAACATTTATTTTTTATGTGTTTATCCCAAGGCACAATCCTAAACACAACGAGAAAACAATGTCAGGCAAAGAAACATGAAGTAAACAAGATAATTACTACATTTGTTTTCATTAAATTAAAGTATTTTAACATCCAGTGCCTGGTGCCTACTTATAAGTGTATTAGGCTACAATAACAGATTAACAAGTATATATGAGAAGAAGGCGTTGATTCTACCACAAGGTTGAATTGCAAAGTACTTACAAATAGCATTTACTAATAAAACACTGTTTTGTTTGTAATTTGAAATCATCACATTGTCTGATTATTTTGGTGATCTGTTCACAGAATGACATTTACTAGAAAGTTATAATGATGTTTTTATGTTGTCATATTGATTCCCTGAAAGGCTTTCATCACACCTGCAGATTCATAAAAATACACTTCATCTAACTTAGAGATGATTCAAGTCTTGCACACTTTAATCAGAGAAACAGATTTCTTTGTGAAATGTCTCAAATGAAAGAGCTGGCAGGAATCCTCTGAAAAAACATGATGTAACATTTTGTCGACAGGATTTTAACCCTGGCAATCCACATACATACTTGACAATTTAACTCTACAAGATAGCATGATCTTTCCTCTCCTGAATGAGAACGGTGGCTTGCCCTACATATTTTGGTCTTTGCATAGTTACTTTGCATAGTTGCAAGTGAATCCTTTTCAGATGTTGAACTGAGTCTGAGAAGTGCAGTCAGAGAGAATTTGTCTCTTGCCCGGGGCAGCTGAAAACAAACCAAATTTGAGCATTCTGCTTTCTGCAGAGCAAATTAGTGCAGACGAAAAAACACAAACCAGAAGCCCCACATGTAAACTTGAATCACCAGAGCACTTTTGTGGCACTCAGTTGCCCCTTTATTTGTCTTTATTTTTTTTTTAAGCTTCTCTCCTCTCCTCCCAGTCACTCTCTATCAGCTCTGATGGCTCGTCCTGATCTCAGATGACCAATTTTAGACATGGTTGTGGGTGACAGAATTATACAACAATGTGAGTGGACACGCAACAAGTCCTAGTCATACAGTATACACACCCGAGTCAGGCGCAGAGTGCACACTTGTTCCCAGTCACGTAGCAAAAACACATTCCTTGTGTTTCTGCCTTTCACTATTAGAACATAGTAAATCACACACACACACACACACACACACACACACACACACAGAACAACACACACTGCTGCAGCAACGAAGCCCCGCCTCACATGACCAGTGGGCTCTGACTCCCCGATCTCTCATTTACCAGTTCCATCACCGGCTCCCTCTCTCCTCTCTCCTCTCTCCTCTCTCCCTTCTCTCTCTCTCTGTTTCCCTCACACTCCTCCCCACTCCCACTCCCTTCTCCTCTCATCCTCGACTCTGTTGCCACGGCAGCAAAACCTGACAATGAGAGAGAGAGGGAGAGACAGAGAGAGCAAATGCCATCTGAGTCATTTAATCCACAACCTGTGTATGTGTGTACACGTGTGTGCGCATGAGGGCGAATATGTTGGATGTTTGTGTACATCTCCATGTATCTGTTGTGTGTGTGTGCAGGCGCGTGGGTGTCTAAGTGGGAGAGCTGTGTGGAGTCGGTTCATCGGTTCATCACAGAGCTACGGCAGTGCGAAGGCAGACACTCTACCTTTGTCTGTCTCACTGCATATAGCAGCTCTGTTTCCGTTTTTCTGTTTCATGTTCACTGTAAATATCTGGTTATTTTATAGCAATATTCAGTCACCAGCTTCAAGTGATTCACAAACATCTCTGTATTGTGAAGCTTTGGTGCTCTGACCGATCGAACAGACTAAACTCTGACTCTGAAGTGCTTTTGTGATGTAACATAGTTTCCCTTACTGTACAGTAACAGGAGTAATTTAAATTTTCTGCATCAGTAGTCAGCAGAAACGTACAGAAGATCTCTGTGTTAATACGAGGCCCCTAAGTCAAGTCAAGTCAAATCAACTCTGATTTATTTGTATAGCCACATATAACATCCAACTGTCTCAATAGGCCTCACAGGCTCACATCATTGGTGCTAAGCTCTCTAAGAAGACAAGTAAAATACTATTCACACACACAAAAACCCTTTAGCACATAAGCGTAAAAAAATGGAAAGACGCCTCAGGAGAGGCAATTCAAAAAGACATCCCTCCTCCTTGGATGGCCGGCTGTAAAGTGGGAGCAGTAGTTGGGAAAAAGACAACTACAAAAAAAAAGAGCAAAGAATTGTAACACTTAGTAAAATATTCAAAACACAGGGGGTTTATAGTCCAGAAATAGGATTATATATTAGGTCAAATAAAGTATGTGCCAAAACTATCATATACAATTCTATAACTAAAGCCATTAATGACAAAAGTGAAAACATTCATTGTGACGTCCACTTGATAGCTAACACTAATTAAAATTGACAGCTCTTTTCTCACTTAGATATTGTTCTCTTTGCAGTGCCGTGTGTAATAATATCACTCATATATTTCCAAGGCATTGTTCTGAATGCAAATTTTAGCTCTCCAAACAAGCCAGGGGGCAAGTGAGTTCAAGGAGAGCTTCCTAATTGTGATTAAACTGCTGTGCTTATATAAGCCACAGCTGCAACAAGTGGGACCTGCGTCGACAGCTAGTGACACTGAACAGCACATCTTTTTTAAACAGCTCCTGGGGAAAGCAGTGCACTGAGCTTCACCCACCCTCAACCAAACCCCCCAAACCACACTGATCTGAACAGCAGGTGGTACATATGCATGTAGGAAGGCGGAAATGCAAACTCACTGCTGGCGCGTACAAACTCATAACACGCAGGCATGCATCGTGACGCACACACGGAGAAGACAAAAAGACACGCGCTTACGCATAAGCAAGTGCATGCACAATGTTCTTTGAACCTTCCTCGAGAGTTGGTGTATGCGTGTGCAGCTAGTGGATACTTGTGTTTGTGTGTGTATGTTTGTGCGTGACATACTAGGATGTGACAGTGTCACAGGAGCACGGTGGTTCCCCAAGCACCCGGTGTCACTGACTGAGGGCCTCTTTGTCAAGGAGAACACTGGGAAGAATTTATCCATGTCCAATGAACAGTGAGAGAGGGGGGGGGGGGCGAGATGAGAGGGAGAGGGGGGGGACTGTAACAGAGAAAGTGCACTGTCGAGATTGAAGAGACCGGTGAGAGCTAAGATAGTGAGAGAGAAGAGAGAGAGGTCAGTAAAGAGACAGGGGTATAGAGTGTTTCTGAGGAAGAGAGACAAAATAGTAGAGCTGAGGAGAAGAGATACAGAGTGGGGGAGGTGGAGAAGAAGAGACAGAGAAAGAGGAGAGGGCAGAGAGACTGAAAAAGAGAGATCAAAGTGTCTGCAGCCCTGCTGAGGGAGGACAAGGTGAGAACATATAGGAAGTGGGTGGGAGTAACAGCGAGACAGAAGGCCAGAGACTGGAGTTAGTTTGGTTGGACACAATAACACGAACACCTGATGAAATTCACAATTAAATAGTCATGTCATACATTTTGTGAAGATTATAATTAGGGTTGCAACTAGTGTTTATTCTACAAATTAGGAAGAGCGTAGTTATGTGCACACCACATGAGAGTGCAATGGTATTGTAAATAAGCATTGATGAAAAGAGTAACGCCCGCACACTTATTTATTGAAGCAGACAATGTTTCGATCCCAATCGGCTCTGCCTTCTACTTTTTTTTTTCATGACCTGATGAAGATCCCACTGGGATAGAAACATTGCCTACTTAAATAAATACATCTGTGGTTTGGAGTCAGTGTGCAAGCATTTGTTTTGTGTTCTGCAAATGGTCATGAACTTAAAAAGGAACTTTCCCAGAAGGTGACGTCTTCAAACTGCTTGTTTTGTAAATTCGATTTATAATGATTTGAAACAGAAATGCAAAAAATCCTCTTTGGAGAAGCTGGAAGCACATTCTTTACATTAGTGCTTCAGACTTTTGATTAATTATCTGATGGGCAAATCACTTCATCATTGGTTACAGAGTTCCCTTTCTAGAGTGAGAGGAGCTCTTCTCGGAAACAAACATTCACCACTGTAAGCTTCAAGGTTGTGTTTATAGCACTACCGTTGTATTTAATTGCTTTGTTTACTATAGCTGTAGATGTTATTGTTTCCTATTCCATATGGCCAACATAATGTAACCTTTTACCCAGCATTCTCCGCTCAAGTAAACATTTTCAGAAATCTAATTTAAGATATATACTACGTACCAGCTTCCTGGTAGGCGGCATCACATGAATAAATCATATTTGCTCAAAATGTTGCACCTCACCTCTGGCATGCCTCAAATCCAAATTCTTAAAATCCTGTAACACTGAGAATGGCAATAAGAAGGAAAGGTGAGAATAATAATTCCCAAAAAAACAAAAATACTCAGGTAAGAGGAACAGAGAGACATTGGTATAGAGAGGAGGACAAAGATGAGATAGAAGAGGAAGGCAGAGGTGGCGAGATTACAGAGGTACATGTGAGAGGAGAGCAGAGGAAGAAAGAGCGGATGGGTGCAAAGTGAAAATGCTGAGTCAATGCGACCAAGAACATGTGCTGCTGCTTTGTTATTAGATACAGAGACACAAAGTACTAAACACTTAATCCAACAAAAAGCCAAAAGAGGTGAGCAAAGGGTCCTTGGTATTTTTCCACTTCCACTGACACTGCTTACACACACACACACACCAAACAGACCTCCCAGCTCGTCCATATTGTCTGGGGGTTAACAAATGCTCTGAAATGGCCTGACCGTGCTCGTTCAGGGACAGCAGCCCAGCTGTCTGCAGCAGCAGGCCCTCTCTAGTCAACAATAACTATGAATTATGAGAAGAATGAGCAAAAGAACACTTCTGTCCCATAATGGCTGGCGGTACAGTCTTCTTAAATCCACAGCCACTGAAGCCGTTCCACTTGCAAATTCAATTACGGGAATGATTCATCCTTCCATTATGATAACTGTCAGATTTTCTTGTGTCATACAATAAGGCAGAAGGGGAAAAACAAATGATTCGCCAGCCCCCCCACCGACACCCTTCTCCTCTACTTCATCCTTCACCACCCCCCACCCTACCCTCAAGCTGCTTTTCTCCATCTGAGTCCCTTTTGTCTTTCGCCGCATCCCTCTCTTCCTCCACTCCTCCCTTGCTATCGCTCATCCTGCTTCCTCTGCTCTTACTCTCCATTCGTCCTCTCCTCATCTGCCCGGGGGTTTGAGGCGAGATAGCGTTCCCTCGTTTTCTGATTTTCTCCATATCTCCCCCCTCCCTTCCTCTATCCCACTCTGGCAATGCCTCCCCCTTCTTCCTCACGCTCTCTGTAGATAATTAAGATCTCTGATTTTACGGTTTTCTCTTTCATAATAGGCACTGCAGACACTATAAGCAAGCCGCCAAGTCTCCAGCACACACAGACACACACACTCATACACGCAAACAAAACACCAGGCACACACAAATATGCATATGCCTTCATACACGCGCTAAGATGAATGCATGCACCAAACAGCTAAATCTCCAACTGGGATGAATGTCCCCTCTCTCACTCTCCATTCTCTCTGTCTCTCTCTCTCTCTTTTATACTCTCTCCTGTAAACACACAGACACATGCACACACACACACAGAGTGAGCCAGGATATTTATGTATTTTCGCTTTTGTGTATTTCTCTGTGGTGCCAGCACGCGGGGTGACTTACAGCAGGGTGCAGAATGAAAGCAAGCGAGGGGGGCTAGAAGCAGTGTTTTCTGTACAGCTCAGGCTAGTCTGGCTCTGCTCGGGCCTCTCGCTGCTCCAGCTCCCTGCAGACTGACACCCGACTGCTACGGGGACTCAGCCATGTACTATACAGCAGCAGAGCACGTACAGCAGCCAGACACACAGTCCTCGCAGATTAAACACGGAAATAGTATCTCACTGTTTGCTCTCTCTTTCTCTCTGACTGTATCTGTTGCCCTGACTCCCTCCACCTTTTACTACAACATTATATAGCTGGTTGCTTTCTTTCACTCTCCTGCAGTGGTGGAAGGAGTAAAAACATGAAAAAAAACATTAGTACAGTACTCATTATGCAAAATGGCTTCTTCAAGGGAGTTATATTTTAACAATTGTTTTTTTTAAGAGAGACACCATTAGACATTAACAATCAGGTAACCACTCAGCACATCTAAAGTCGAACCACCAACAATCAGACGATTAATAGAATTAATATAAACAATTACAAATCGTTGTAAAAAAGCATTGAATAGTAAAGCTTTTAAATCTCAAAGGGCAATAACAGAATCTAGCTTGAGGGCAGTTTGCAGCTCATTCCTTTCAAATGGTGCATTTAGGTTAGTAAGTACTGCACGTATGGGATATCTAAATTTAAGTTGGATCATGTACTGTTGTTACAAGACTTAAATGGGTTTGGAAGCTTTAGCAGTAGAGCTTTAGAGACGAACATCATGAGACGTATATTCCTTTTTGTTTATAGGAAGTTCAAATTTGTCATAGAGAGAGCAGAGATGAGTGCTAAATGTGTCATTAGTGATAAAGTGTAACACACGGTGATGACCAGGGTTTAACTTCTGAAGTGATAATGGGGAAGTGTGACAGTACAGAATGTCCCCAATGTATTTTATTATATATATACTGAATTATAATTATTGTAATTATTATATAACATACCAGCAGAATTTTATGTTTTCAATGTTGCAGCTAGGAGGAGGAGGAAGATTCATTGACTTAATGTACTATTGGGAGCTTAAATCTATACAGTGCATCAGTATTTCTATGTTGATCATATATTTTTAAGGTGAATCTTTATTCTGCAAAGTAACTGTCATCGTCAAAAAATGTGGTTGCAAAATAAACCTAATATCTATAAACTTGAGCTACAGCAAATGTATTTTGTTACTTTCCACCACTGCTCTGCTGTCCCTTTCTATCCTGCTCTGCATCTCTCTTTCTGCAGAAACACTTTCCAATCTCTTCTCTCTGTATTCAATTTTGTTCTTTTATTCCCCCATCGTCCCTAGCCCATTCCCTCTGCTTCTTTTTTTCTCCCATTCTGCTTACTTCTATCACAGCTTTCCATCTCCTTCCTCCCTCCCACCTTCTCCTTCTCCTTGGAGTATAGATGCTGTAATCTTCCCTGTCTAATGCTGTCAATAGCTCTCAATAACAATGAAATAGCACCGGTTCCTTCCCATCATTGATGAAGGCATAGCCTCAGTTAGGATCTTATTCGTCATCATGGCAATCTGCTTCTTGGTAATAGCCAATCAGATGGCTCTGTGAAATGCAGCGCTCCCATGATAGGTTCCCCATTGTTTTGATTGACCGCACCTGAGGGCCCACCACTTCAGCTGGACTCGATCAATATGCCATCACACTCACACAAGGTAGGCACATGCCCATACATGTCCTGGAACAGACACAGAGGTGTGGACGCCTTACACACACTTTGGTGAAGAGTAAATTGAGAAAGAGACCACTGGTGTGGGGAGGAAACAGAATACAGTAGTAACCAGCAAAATGGAGTACTGTGCAGCATAACACACAGCTATGTGTCAGCAGTGTGGCGTAGTGATCTCACTGTGTGGTCAGAATAGTCAGCTGTTGCCTAACTGTCTCTGATGTACATGTACAGCAATATGACAACATCATAGATCTTTTTGATGCAGTTATTATGTATTGGCACCTTTAATGTACCGTACTGTGTTTAAACAAGAAAGATTTATTGATAACACTGAGCAGGAAAAAAAAATACTCCCACTGTGTGCCTGTTATTCTATGTTGTGTCACACATACAGATGGCCTCACATAAGCCCTGCCTCTGCTTCACTTTGAGCTGCGGTAACCATAATGAGAGCAACACAGCCATCTGCACAGTATGGCGCATGCAATTAGTATTGCAAACATGTTCGCGCACACCCTTGCCCACCCTTTGACACAACAAACCTGAGAATGAGAGACATGTAAAGCTTGAAAGAAAGGGAGGTAAATAATTGCATAGAGACCAAATAAAAAAAAAGGAGAAAAAGGGATGTATGGTTCATTCATGAGACGTGAAAAGGGATTCAAAACACTGGGTTGCAGATTTT
>NW_023339807.1:17933278-17947696 GCF_004916995.1 Morone saxatilis | reverse complement strand
TAAACAAGTGTTGAAAAGGTGAGCAGAGAGAAAAAAGACAAAATGAAAATCTCAAAGTGAAAAGGCTATAAAAAGGATGGAGATGGGAGGGATGTTCGACACAGGGGCCGACAATCCACACATCTGCCTCTTTGATGTAAACATTGTGTATACACAAACACACAACGGCAACTCATTTCTAAACCCCATGTGCGCTTGTCAGGGTCAAAGGTCAGCTGTCTACCACTCCTACAACCCCTTGTTTACAGCTGCAAGGGTCAATTGAAGGTCATGAACTGACTCTTTCAGCTGTCTGTCAGACCTGTCTACAGCTCAGACCAGCGACCCAGACGTTTGAAACATTCCCAGGTCAACAGCCCCCACCACTATTGCCAGCATCTCCAACACCACCCCTCCCTCAACCTCCCTGCCTGTCCGTCACACAACACTTCTTCTCCTCGCCTCTGTCTTCATCCCTCCCTTCATTTCTCCATCCTTTCACACTCTGCCTTGTCAGGTTGTCAGTCAGAGCAAGGCTTTGTCACTCCTTGAGAGGGCTTCTTAGCACCAGTGGAGCTCAGCTGAGCTCTCTTTTTGTGTGTCTTTCTGTGTTTGTGTGTCTGTTTAGAGGTGGGAGTGAGGGTTGAGTGTGTACAGGCTTGTGTGGGTGTATATTTAATGGTTATGTGTGTAGTCATGGCTGTGCTTGTGAGTCTGTCTGTGTTTGTTCAGTTAGCTTTTGTAGTATGCAACTGTGTAATGGTTCATTTTATATGTATGTATGCGTGTGTACGTAGTGTAGATGTGTATGTGCGGCAATGTGTGTGCCAGTTGTTGTGATGTTGTCTTTGAACCGCTGGAGATCTCTTCAAGGCTGAGTCCTGTCACTTCTAAACGGCTTTCCACAGGAGGCATGAATAGAGATGTTTGTACTGTATTTTATTAGAGAGGCTGTATGCATGGGACTGGGCTGCCTCTGTGATCTGACAGAGAACATCTTCATAGTGGAGTATGAAAGTCTATTGTATGTGCTGTCAAATTACAGGTACTCCCACTATATGGGAATGTGACAGAGCAAACTGAAGATAAGCCACAGGATGACAATTTAAAGAGATACATCTTGTGCGTGATTATGTGTCCAGTAACGCGCTGTGTGTCCTCCGCTCCTGCAGGTGGTGGTACAGGCATCCAGCAGACCGTTCTCCATGAGGAGCAGTAGAAGATGCCGGCTCTGCCAGCACTGCTGCTGTCAATACACTTCCTCTCTTTCCTGCTAGTCACCATGCCGCCACGCTCCCTCAGTCAGGCCCCCTTGCTCTCCTCTGTCCGCATGGGTGAGTGGCCTCCATCCCTACCATACATGGAAAAGTTTCTCAGCATACTTTTCATGGTTTGTTTTTAGCCTGCTTTGAGTTGTGCCACTTTGGTCAGTACAATAAGAGATGGAGTCACAGCAAAGCACTTAAAAGCCAAATTACCACCAATAATATACCCGTTGGTGTCCAAACTGTTTTCTTTACACAGTAAAATGCAGATACAATCTTAGAATAATTATTGAAGTCTTTTTGATCTACTGTATGTATGCAGGTGTAAGAATAAGATTAAGCTCCAAAAAGCCTTCATCAGGAGCAGAAAGAGCTGGCTGACACCTGCAACAATGCCTCTGTCTATGTTGGAGTAACTGTACTTTGTTTTAAATATTACTGGTTCTCCTGGATGAGGTTTAAGAATACCTACACAGTATCGGTTTTCTATAAGCACTAAAGGTTTTTGGTCTGACCAAAGCAGCTCATGTACACAGAGGTAAGACAAAACAATGTAAACATATCATAGATTAAAGAACCTAAGCTTTGAGGTAACTTAATTGCAACTACAAATGCTTCTATAAAACTGGCTAAAATTGCAGCGTTTGTCATCTCTGAAAGGTGTCTGCCGTATCAGTATTTTGATAAGTAACTAACTCCATTAAGGACAGATCATATCAGCCCAAATGATTTAATATGACAAGGGGAACCTTCTTGAAAATCATGACAACATATAGTAATTACAGACAAACTGCACTAATGAAGACAAACTGCAGCCAATACACATATGTCCCAAAATGTCACATTTTAATTTATGATACTGTCTGACTTTAATAAGACTTTATAATTCAAACAAGGTCACATCCCTTCATTCCTTCGGGGGTTTTGATGCCTCTGTCAGCTCCACTCTTTTTCCCAATACACATTCCCACCCACACATGAGCACAGATCTTCCACCTCCACTCCTTTTCATCTTTTTTTTGCTCACTCCTCACCTATTTCTCCCCTTTCACTGCTCTCCATCTTCATACTCTGTCCTTCTCAGCTCTGCTTCACCTATCTCTCCTTCCCTCTCTGCCTCGCTAGCGGCTATCCTGGATGACCAGTCTGTGTGTGGGCGCGGGGAGCGGCTGGCGCTGTCCTTGGCCAGGGAGAACATCAACAGCGTGATGGAGGGTCCGTCCAGAGCCCGAGTGGAGGTGGACATATACGAGTTGCAAAAAGACTCCCAGTACGACACTACTGACACCAGTGAGTGGAGCTGATGCACACTGAAGAAGACCCGTAAAGCAGATTTCACACAACCCATCAGAGAGTGATAAAGTCCATCTCAATCCATTAGTCCAATGGGGCATAGTGTCTAATTAGCACAGGCAAAGTGTCCACTAAAAATACCTTAGTAATATGGAATATTAATATTAATAGTGACCAGTACAGAATAGAAAAGAGCAGCAGTCTACTGAATACTGCAGGTTTTTAGGCCGCTTAAGAAAGTTGTTGATATTTTTCAAAAAAGATAATTACATTTTCTATAAAGCTGCCTTTTTGTGAGCAAAAACCTCAAATGATGACTAGAATGATAAAAAAAAAAAAAACTCCAAAACTTATGTGATTAGGAACCAGTAAGGGCTTGTGTTGATTAGTTTACATGTCATTGGAGACTAGTAATGGGCCAGTAAGCCTGTCTCATTAAAAACAGTGGATCAGTGCCCTCCAGTAACAGCCGGCACAGTCTTCTCTGCAGGCCACGACAAAAACAAATAATCAAATACTAATACAGATCAGCAGTGCAGGCCAACAGAAAGCAGCACCCCACCACAGAGGCTACTCCATGAAATTTGTATTGATATACAGAGTTAAAACAGAATGTTTGGAGTCTGTAAAGACAGAAGAACTGCTGAATCCAGTCACTGAGGAAACAGAGACTCCCTGCTCCTATTCTAATAGGTCACTGACCCTGCCACAAGCTACTGGCAAAATGTCTATGTGTGCTTTAGAAGGGTTGTGTACATATGTGCATGCTTGAGTTGCAGATGTGTGTGTTTATGTGTTCTCAGTGTGTGTGTGTGTGTCCTTGACCGATGGGCAGGAGACTCTGACAGGCTTGTTTGCTCGCAGCGTTTTTTGGTCTCTGGATCAGAGAGCTCATCATCTTACAGCTACGGCTGTCTGAGGCACGCTTGCACGCACCCAATAGCACACACATGCACACACCCGCTCACACATAGGCATTCACACATGCATGCACACACATCCCTTTCTGCCGACACAGATGCACACACACACACAGACAGTGGCAGGGACTGAGGAGGACTAATTGGGTTGAATTAAAATACCAACCAAATATACCAGCAAGAAAAGAGCTTTATGACTATCACAATAACACAGTTAAGTCACCAGACAGATTTCTGCTCAATCTGAGAAAGCATTTTTTAGGTGGGTAGACAGAAAACATTGTCAATAAAAATGAACTCACTGCCCATCCGAAAGATACAAAAACAAATATTTCTGTTTGCTAAGGGATGGAGCCCCTGCGTGCATAACATGGTCAAACGTTAGGGATACTAATCAATAGCAGACGTTTGATTTTAAAGGAATAGTGTGACATTTTGTCAAATGTGTTACAGCTGTTTATGCATAAGACAGACTGCAGGACGGTCAATTAGTCTAGTCTAAGACAGACAATGAGCATAACCTGTCCTGTTAATACGTTTAATCATTTATTGGCATCATGATTAAAAAAAAATATTAGTTACATTCCAAAAGAACAGACAGGTTTTGACCTTGCTGATCTGTGTCAGGGTTCAAATGAAGAGAAACACTGAGGTGTGCTTCATTCAGGGGGGTGAAAACCGTGATTGCCTTAAATGATTGTACTATAGATAAAATGTACTGTGTTGAAATAAATGTATCACAGAGAAGGTCTGAAATTATTTTCTGCACAGGATATAGTTCATATAGTGGAGACATTTGTTATTACTTGGGGGTTTTGAATAGTGAAATCTATGCTTGAATAGACTGCATAGTGAATCATGGAGAGAGTGTTTCCTTGAGCCATTCCTAAGCAAAGTGCTTATTGTAATAGACAAATGTGTTTTTCCCACATTAATGTCCTTCAGCAAAAAAGGGTGATATGGCAAATTAAAGGCGATCACCAACCTGTTAATGTTATTCTGAAACCAGACATATAATTGAGGCAAAATGTCTTTAAAATGGTCTAAATGTCTAACCAAGGGAAATAGTAGCAGCAGACAACCCCTGACCTGACTTGCTGTAGTGTTTAGCGAAAAATAAATCCGATTATAATGATTGTGTTGTGCGATAGAATCAGGAGTTAAACTGAAATACTAATGCCTCCTCTGAGTTTTCACTGCACTTTAAATTTCCACACGTTCCCCCGACTGCAGCCCCTACTGTATGCCAACTCTGTGCTGCCATCAAAATGAAGCAGAGGAGAGTGTGTGTGTGTGTCTGCATATTCAGTGTTTATTTTCCTTTTTTCCTTTTCAGTGTGTCAGATTCTACCCAAAGGCGTCGTCTCTGTCATAGGTCCCGCCTCCAGCCCCGCCTCTGGCTCTACTGTCAGTCATATATGTGGAGAGAAGGAGGTGAGTGTGGGAGATACACAAATATTTACAAATCTTTCTCTCTGACTTACTACCCCTCCTACCCACATGGACGTCATGATGAATGTATCTAAAGATTTTCCTGCCTGCTGAATTTCTACTCAAATAATTAATCGTCATCCACTTCTTCTTTTCATTTACCATAGCCTTTTATCTTTAGGTCTCTCTGTTCTCTTCCTGCCATCTTTCTTATCTCTCTTTTCACCCTGTAGCATCTCTAATGAATCTTCCTTACCCACATTTTTTTTTCCTGTTGTGTGTGTTTGGAGGGAAGTTAATCACGACACATTTGCTTTTCTTGCCTTCCCTAATGTTTCTCCTCTCTCCTCTCTCCTCTCTCCTACCTTCAGATCCCTCATGTGAAGATTGGTCCGGAGGAAACTCCCCGCTTACCGTACCTGCGCTTTGCCTCTGTCACTCTGTACCCTAGCAACGAGGACCTGAGCCTGGCCATAGGAGCCATCTTGCGCTCGTTCAGTTACCCCTCAGCCAGCTTGGTCTGCGCCAAGGCTGAGTGTGAGTACACATGCAGTCTGTTTAATAGTTATACTGTACATTATGTGTGACTGCAAGGCTGTGTTTAGGTGGGTGTAAATGCATCGGTTGTGGACTTGGAAGCTTATTCACCCAATATATGTGTATTTTTTTGCGTGTGTGTGTGTGCGCAAATGCCTCTGTGGGAGTGTTGGCACATTCACACCGTTTGGGCGGATATGACTGTTTTGCGCCACTGGACACTCATTTTGACAGTCTGGTCATAAAGTTCTGTCTGTTGTCAGAGTTCAGAACATGGCTCATGCTGCAGCCTTCCTATTTATTACTCATGCTCTCGCACACTGTCTTTTATCCACCTCAGAGGGTTGTTAGGCCAAAACCATTTTAATAAATATTCGTGTTTGAAATGCTTTTCAGTATTGGAAGAACTTAGCGGACATTTGATTTAACTTGCCAGGCACTCAGAGAGCTTTAACATCACAGGGGATTCAGGGCTTAGTCACTAGCCCTCTTTATTTTCATTTTGAAAAAGAGTGCGTTATTGATTTATTATGCACTACCCTATCGAGAGTCACAGGAATTAAAGGGCTTGGTCGGATGGTGGCTCTAGTATTCAAACAAAGCTGAATACGTTACAGAATACTCCATGTGCTGCAGGAGGTGGCAAAATCTTACTTTTTTCACTGAATAATCTCCTGACTTTTTGTGCAGTTCTGAGTGAAACTGAGCTGGGATGAGTTGTTGTGCAGCTGCTGACTGCTCACACCAGCCAAGTAGAACTGCACAAGAACTAAAGGGCAATTACATAAAGAATAAGTGGGACCATTGAAGCCTGTGAACACTTCTCGTTGCAGTGTGAAAAGGGTAGATTTTGACAAACAAAAATTGATTCAATCATTGAGATGCTTTTATTAGGCATTTTCAGACTGGAAGAACTTTTGCGTAGTCCTGAGACCAGTTGGAGGACCATACCCCCTTCCCACCCCCCCTTCATTTTTGAGGGACTTCTTTTAACTCCTACTTCAGAGCATTTGTTAGCATCGTGAACAACAGCTTCTAATGGTAGCCTTAAAATATAGTCCAGGCTTTATTGGGCGTACATGATGTGCAGAAGTGATGTTACTAAACCGCCGGCCAGCTTGCGTTTCTTCAGCGTTCCTGTTGCCAGTGCGAATGCAAACAGGAAAAAAGCCCTTGAAGGTATGTAGTTCTCATGGGACCTCCCTAGTGGGCCATTCCTCTCAGGGAGCCCCAAAAACAGTTTGTTCCAAAAACGCTTATTATCTCCCCAGCAGTTAACCAGCCTTCCGGCGATTTTCTGTAAGTAAGCTGAATTCCTTGTGGACTTGTCATTTCATTGAACTAAAAGAGCTTTGAAATGGCATCAGACATCTTTTTTTCTCATTTTGATCATCAGTTGAATGGATAGATAAGAGCCTTGTCTTTCACTGGGCTTCCTACTCTCATGGGAATTAGAGGCAACAGATACCCTGATAGTTACCATCCGGGCCAAAAGATGCAGCTTTTACTGCTTGAGAGACTCAGGTGTGTGTGTGTGTGTGTGTAATATATTTGGCTTGAAGGTGATCTATACAAGGTTATCACTCTCACAGACTCTGACCCACTTGGCTGCGCTATCTATCGCCATGGAGCTGGTTGCCATGGCTGCAGAATAGGTGCTAACTGCCACTCAACAGGCTTGTTCCACACTCTGAACGACTGTGTGGGTGTGTGTGTGGCATGGTATGTATGTGTGTGTTTGATATATTTTTTTCTGTGTGCTTGGCTCGCTTTGTCCGTACATGTGCGTGTAGTTTGAGTAGTGGTTTATGTATGTATGTATGTATGTGTGTGTGTGTGTGTGTGTACTGTACTGCCTGTGTGAGTGAGTGAGTTTTGGGATACTTGTATGATTGTATGACTGTGTGTGCGGCTCTGCTGTGGCGCTGCAGAGGTTCAACATCAGACAATGTTTACCACCAGTGCACTTGTTTTATTCATCTTGTTTACCCCAGTGTGGAGTGGTGTGTTCAAGTGAAGTAGACATTCTCTCTTTTTTGTCAGTGAGGCGAGTAATGTGTGAAGTCACACATTTCATTGACACCCACCGCGCTTGCATCCTAATTAAGTAACGTATTTGGAAACTGGTCATTTTTGCAACAGCATGTTAATGGAATTAATCTAATTTGTCCCTCTTTAGCCTGTGCAAGTAACAGTCCATAGATATTCTGTTAAATGAGAGTGAGACAGAGATTTTGGGTCATTTCCGACGTATCCTTCTCTCGCTATGCCTGGGTCACAACGCGCTATCTGAGCCTAATTCCATTATGCAGTTTTCATGAGATGGATGAGGTTAAGGACAGCGAGAGGGAGAGACTGAGCACACGGAGGAGGAGACGGTGGCGGCGTAAGAGCGAGATGGATAAAGACAGAGAGAGGTAACTAGAGCACAGGGCTAAGACGAGAGAGATAGAGAGGTTTGAGCTTTTGTGTGAGAGGGGGAGTATGTGAAAGAAGGAGAGTGAGAGAGGAGAGGAGAGGAAGCTGTAAAGTGCATTGATTTTTTCCCCTCCTTCCTCAAACTAATTAAAGTTTTGGCCTGGTTCAGTGATTACCCCACTGCTTACAGAGGCTTTCTCCTGCTGAAGGGCTCTGTACGCTACCTCTCCCCTCCTCCTTTCCTCCCTCTGTCCCCCAGATGCCTGCCCCACCACTTATTTACATAGCTAGGGGTGCTTTACTATGGAATTACAATTAGCAAGCAGCAGGGTAGACTTTCTAGTAAAGGCTCATTCCACGCACAATGTCAAGTGAGTCTTGACTGCCATTGGTTATACTCATTTTCAAGAGGAATTCACTTGAAGTGGGCAAATTGTCTCAAGTACTGTATTTCATTCTTTCTGCTCCTGCAGTTTTGATTTCTGTCCATTTCTTGGTTTGCAGGATTCTTGCATCTCCAGTTTTTGAGAATTTTTTGAACACATACTATTTTACTCAAAGTACATACATCACTCAAAGAACTGAAAAGCAATTATTGATGGATGAGACAACAGAAATAAAGTGAATTACAAAGCACTCAAAGAGGGCCTACCTGTGCCAAGGCTTTACAACCCTCTAAATTTATTATTCTATTAATAGAAAATGTTTAGAAATTTGTCATGCTGATTGGCTGATGGCAGCCATGAATTTTTGAGGACACATAAATTATGTCTGGGAGTATTAGGGCTTTGTACAAAGATTCAGTCTCACAAACACTGAATTGTTTTGTCTATTTATAGTTATATTTCATTGACCCCATGACTAAAATGTCATCAGGTTTTGCTGTACAATCTGATGTACACATATTATCTTGTTGCATTCACACAGTAACATTTGCACACATATGGAAAAGATGTCTGTATGAGCATGATTTTGTGAGAGAACTAGTTCAATATGCAATGTACACAAATGTGATGTGAAAAGCTGAAAACCTGCAGTGCACATACACGTTCAAGATGGGGGAATATCTGTCTAGGTGTAAATGGATGTAGTCTGAAAAATTCATGGAGAGTGCAGAGGAAGAATTCTGCCTCTGTGCCTCACTGTTCAGGTGTTAAGAGCAAAATGTACAAATGCAAATGTACATGGTGGTGCTTTTGACAGTTCAAAGTAATGCAAACTAATCAGTTTTTCCCTTACTTTAGCCTCACTCTTCTTCAGCTAACAAAATCTGTCAAGTTCATGTTGAGATATACTACTAATCAGGGTTGTAGTGGTAAATACAGAAGTGGGTTAACTTTACCCATCTGGTTCCCCCTCATTGATTGATACTGTTGATTTGAAAATTGATGTGTAAACTCTCAGCCTCGTTTAAAAAAGATGGATAAACTGAGATTACTTGGATTTGCCCCCACTATGTCCCCGCTGCTAACTATTAAACAAACAAACACATGGCACTGAATACAAAACGTACTTGGTGCAGGTCATGATAGATAGAAATAAGTCCCACTGAGAGAAACGGCGAATGCGTACTGTAGACTCCATATTAAATGATGTTTCATTTCCTGGGGATTTAGACAAACCATCGATCATGTTTTGCAAAATGACACAAATATATGGCCATCCCAACCTAAATCAAGATTTTCACAGGTCCTGCAAAGCTTACATTTTGGAAATATGAGTTCTGTCTACTGATACAGACATTGATATGCGGCTCGGCTCTGCTTTGGCTCTGCCTCAGGCCTGCTGAGATTGGAGGAACTGGTCCGCCGCTTTCTCATCTCTCGGGAGACGCTGTCAATCAGGATGCTGGATGACAACCTGGACCCTACGCCGCTGCTGAAGGAGATCCGTGACGACAAAGTGGCCACCATCATCATTGACGCCAATGCTTCTGTCTCCTATCTCATCCTGAAGAAGGTCAGCTCTCGAACATCAATACATTCTTCAGAGCCGCCCACACATGCAGTGATGTGAAGTTACTGTTGTATACAGTAACACTCAGGGATTTGTGCTTTTCTATTTAATGCACCCATTCGGGAAATTAAGGTTACAGTCACGAGGGGCATTCAAGAGCTTACCATCTGTAAAATAATAAAACAACTCTCTCCAAGTCCCACAGGCTACACATTAGTTGTCGTAACAGAATTAACATGTATTTTTACCTTCTCTGCCCTCCAGAGCTGCATAGGGAACAATATTTATTCATGTCTGCCAGCAACGATCACTTACACTCTTAAGAAAGTATTTGACAAAAGAACATTTTGCTGGGATGCAGTGCAGATGTTACCCAGGCTTGTTCTGATTCATGGTACGGTCTGTAATGCCTATAGCCAGCACAGTGAGTCACGGTTTGAATGCGTATGGGATGTTTTCACTGGGCACATTGGAGCGGCTGTCCGCCCTCAGCCAAGTGTCCTAGTGTTAGCCTGATGATGTAAAACTGTGATTAACGTATGCTCCCTCTCCCTTTTCCTCTCCTCCCCCATATTCTCTCCTACTTTGTCCCCCAACTGTCTCCTTTGCTCTCTGCCTCTCAATAACTCTCCTCCTTTGCCCTCTCTCTCTCTCTCTCTCCCTCCATCAATCTTTCTACATCTACCTTCATTCTCTCTTTCCACATTCTGTATCCCACCTGCCTCTTCTTTATTTTTTCATCTCTCTTTCTCTTTGTCCTACAGGCGTCAGAGCTGGGGATGACATCAGCATTTTACAAGTACATCCTCACCACCATGGTAAGAGCTTACCAATTCTCCCCCTCCCTCTCCTTGGTCTTCCATTCCTCCATTTTCACTTGTTCCTCTCTCCAGCTCCTCCTCTTCTGTCCCTTTATGAGCAAGCAAAGGTGTTAAGGCGGAGAAAGTATGAGATAAAGGGAGAAAAGAGAGGTGACAGAGAGAGAAGAAGGAGAGGGGAGATGAAGGATGAGGAGAGGGAATGAAAGAGGGAGAGAGATCTGAGAAATGAATGTACTGTACAAAGATGTGGAAGTGCAGGGGAGGATGGCAAAAAAGAAGAAAAAGGGGTCTGAGGTGGAGGTGATGACAGACGTGGTGTACCCTTTTTCTTCTGCCACCCGCCACCTTCTCGACGCTTCCGGTGTTTTCATCTGCCTCTTTGATATACTCCCCTCCTCTTCTACCATTTGAATTAATGTGTCACTTTATGCTGTGTGCCTGATTTTTATATTTTTCTCCCCTCTTCGCCCTCTGTACATGATGTTCTCTTGTGCTTTAGATGCCACGTCTTATGTGTATATTTTTGTGAAAAGCTACTGGAGTCATTTCCATCAACCTCTATTTCCCCTGTATCAGTTTTACCCTTTTCCTAGCTGTCTACACCCTTTTTTCTCTCCCCATCAGAGATTAGATGTTGTCACTCCCCGTAGCCTTTCTTTTTCTTCATCAAACTCTCCTTTACACAGTATTTTTCAAGATTTTATACACTGTCAACATGTCACTCACCTGGATTTTCTGCCTCTCTCTGCTCCTCCTCCTCCTTTCTAGGACTTCCCACTGCTGAGACTGGATGATATAGTGGATGAGCAGTCCAACATTGTAGGTTTCTCTATGTTTAACACCACTCATCCCTTCTATTTGGAGTTCATCAGGAGCCTCAACCTCTCTTGGAGGGAGGGCTGTGACCTGACGTACCCTGGCCCTGCGGTCAGTCTCATAGACACTTGAGTATTCATGCATGCGCACATTCAGGAGTCATTTTCAAAGCTTTGTTTGTATGCCACGTAACATTAAGCTACTTTATTCCTCACACTGATTCATGGAGCAGTTAAAGAGATTCAGCTAGTCTTTTGCTTGTATTTAATGGGTATTGATGTATCCATCTGTGTTTCCTCCCCACTGGTTTACTCATACCTCACATCTCTTCTGTCTCTCTCTCTCCTCTTACATCCCTGCCTCCCTCCCTCCATCCCTGTTAACCATTCAATCATCTCTGCTCGCACCTCTCTCCTCATTGCATCTTCTCCCTTGACTCCCTGTCTTTGCTTCCCTCGCTTTGTTTCCATCCCTCCCCCCATTGCCTTTCTCCCCCTCCGTGTATCTCTTGTTTCCTCTCCCCCTTCCACAGCTCTCGTCAGCGCTGATGTTTGATGCAGTGCATGTGGTGGTGGGGGCGGTGAGGGAATTGAACCGCAGTCAGGAAATCGGAGTGAAGCCACTCAGCTGCACCTCACCTCAGATCTGGCAACATGGGACCAGTCTTATGAACTACCTGCGCATGGTAAACGCTTGATAAATACAACATGTATTGTAAAACACCTGCTAATATTCATGCTCATATACATATACAGAAATTTGTTTGAATGTTAAATGTTAGAAAAATTGTGAAAATATCAATAACAATTTCCCAAAGCCTAAGGTGACATCTTCAAATTAGAGCTGAAAATATTACTCGGTTTAAGGAGCAACAAAAATGAATTTGCCACTATTTTGAAAATTAATTAATTGTTTGAGTTTCTTTAAAAGCAAAAATGTCAAACATTTGCGCTTCCAGACTCTAAAATGTGAGGATTCGCTGCTTTTGTAAAACTAAACTGAATCACTGATAGAAACAAGAATTAGATAAAACAAAAATGTTGAAAGCAGCACGTTGGACCGAAGGAAATTGTGATATTTTTCAGTATTTTCTGATATTTCATAGACAAAGTTTTAAAAAAGGCAAAATAACCGTTAATGAAGATAATCATTGCAGCCTTCCTTTAAATGGCCTGTGTTTTCAGACATCCCAAAACCCCTAAATTTTTCATTTGTGATGTTATAAATTGGAGAAAAGCAGAAATTCTCACACTTGAGACCAGCAAAGAAGAAATGACTCAAACGAATCACTAATCAGAATTGTGGTCGATTAATTTTCTCTTACTGATTAAATACTACAGCAACATCCTGTATCATCTTCATCTCATGTTGCATGTAACCTCTTGTCTCTTGTTACTTTTTGTCATCTCCCATCTCTGGTCGTCTGTGTGTCTCTCTCATCGATGACCTGTTGTCAAGGCAGCCCGAGCCCCATCTCTCATTGCCTCCGCCCCACCGGCCCGACATCTGCCTTTGTTAGTCAACATCATGGTGTGCTCCATCTTCAGCACCGTGCCATTCATCATAGATCTCGCTAACAGTGCCAGCACCTGGGTTTTGGAGAGGCAGCGCTGAGCTGTGAGGTGCAGTTTTGAGTCTTATTAGGGAGCTGTTGACTTTTCTTGCTGCTCTATCTGAGCCTCTTGCTCAGTCAGTCACTTTCTCCTACAGTAGTTGATCCAAAACTGATCATCCCTATCTGGTTCAGCCTCAGACACTTACTCTCTAGCTCTTTCTTTATTTCTTTTTTTCTTCCACCCTCTCCTTCTTCCTATTTACTGCAGATAGTACTTGTTGTCGGCCCAATCATGATGGATAGTGAGAAGAAAAGTTATTATATAGAGGGTTGTATTTATGTCTCCATCTCACTTCATTGTTACTCTTCTCTCATTTTCTTATCTGTCCATCTCTTCTTTTCCCATCCTCTTTCATACTTCCTCAACCCACTCTCTCCGTCTGCCTGCCAGGTGGAGTACGATGGTCTGACAGGTCGTGTGGAGTTCAACAGCAAAGGTCAGAGGACCAACTACACCCTGCGGATCCTGGAGAAACACCGAGGAGGCCACAAAGAGGTCAGGAGTCACCTGTTATCATGCTGCAGCCAGGTCACATCGCCCATAGGCTTTGGGTTAGTTACAGGTCACCTGTCTGATTTCACAATGCCAGGGGAGGCATTTAACACTGAGGTCAGCCTCATCACAGGCTCCCCTGATAGTAGCCAAATATCTTTACTTTGTGAAGTTAGTTTGATGCGTTTCACCTGGCGGCGCTGTACTGCCATCAGACGTAGGTCATGTAGTAGCTGCAAGTGTTCACATTTATTTTATCTGGAGGCTATTTGAATACATTAGCTGCTTGTATAGTCCATCAGTTTCATTTCATTTCATTGAACGGTTGCTAAATTTTATAGCAGGTCTGCAGTATCGAGTCCAGTATAAGTATTGTTCTTAGTCTTGTTTATGTGTTTTGATGTTTGAACTATCCGTGTGCTAGAGTTTTTTTGTTCACCTTCAATTTGTTTTTCTCATCTTTATGTCCCTGATGTTATCTGATCTAAAAACATACAAATTTGGTATTTTATTAATGGTTGATTTATTTTCTTCCCATGGCTACGAACAATGACATTAATTTGTAAGAATCAGTATTTGTAATTGGCCTCAAGGTCAGTACAGAGTGTATGTGCAGATAGATCTACATCTCTGCTCATCTTTACGGTCTTTACTTGGACTCAGCTGGATCAGATCTTGTGTGGTTATGTTTCCTAGAACCTCTTGAATTCTGTTTGTTGTTTTGACACTAAGATTCTGAAACAATGAAATGTTATAAGGTTTTTCAAAGTATACCTTATTTATCGATGCCCTGTAGTTTCTTCATATTGTTATGGCACATATTTACATCGGGGTCATCCCTATGTTCCCCGGGTCCTATGTTCCCCGGGTCCTA
>NW_023339807.1:17918876-17933178 GCF_004916995.1 Morone saxatilis | reverse complement strand
CTTCTTACAGGAGACGGCGTTTCGGAACTCTGTGATCATCTCCTGACAGACAGACACCTAAAGGAGAAAAGGAAGGAGGGAGGAAAGACGGAAGGGAAGGAGGCAAAGGTAGGAGGGGCGCCACAGACCCAAAGTAGCACGCAGCAGAACAAGACAGTGGTAAGGCAGTACATAAATAGGAGAGCGGAGAAAAAACAAAAAAAGTGAAAGGGAAAAGAAAATAAAAAACAAAAAGAAGAACAAGGCAGGAACAAGGCAGAAAGAACAGACACAGTAAGGGATGGTCAACGAAAAAGGTCGCAGGAGAAGCGAGGGCACAGAGATCAACAAATGGAGGGATAGTTTGAAAACAGAGATGAAGAGGTGATGGGGAAGGATGTGGAGATGGATAGAGATGGGAGAATATCCAAGGAGCAGAGAGAGTTATTACAATCCAAACACACAAAACACCAAAATGTTGTTTAGTTTATGGGCACTTCATTATGGCACTATGCACTATGAACGGACAGGCAGGCCTGCAAACTCAGGTGCACATATACAAAGGCACAGTCACGCATACAGCAGCTGTGCTCACCTTCACACACACACACACAGTAAGACACACTTCCACACCCACAAATCTTTTTTTATCATTCCAGCAGCATGACTACTATAATTTGCACACATGACACAAACAAAATGCATCAACATATCCACTACAGACAAACAACATTCTCATTGAAATCATAATAAAAACTCATGTGCTCACATAAACAGAAACAGTAATCATTATCGGAGAACAGACACTGATGACAGGAGGTGTGTGTTTGAGAGAGAGATAGAGGGAGACACACAGTGAGATGGGTGAGAAGTAATCCAAGAATGGAAACGAAGAATACCAGCGTACATGTGAGGCATGTAAAAGAAGATACATCATGACATTTAATGCCAGGGAAAAAGATCACACTACTTCTTTATGCAAGCAAATATTGGCATTTTTCAATATTGCTTATCCGAACCATCAAGTTTAGCTCACAAACACTTATAGTGCCATACTGTTAAACACCAAACACTAAAAGGGCACAGTGACTTCAAAACAGGCAGGACATGCAAAGTGAAATCAAATTCTCTATTTGTTGTATATATTTTGGACACAACAGCATTTCAGTGCCGCGTACTTGAACATTCCTCTCATCTCACATGCGCATAACACATTGAACCTCAAATGTTACAGCACACACAAACAAACAAACACATACGAATGGAGGCAAAAGCTGAAAAGAATCTACTCATCCTCACACACAAACACACACACAAAACAACATAATCAAAAGGGTTGGTGGGATGCCATGGGAACCTACTGGGGTGTGTCTGTGGGGTCGGCGAGGGCAGGTATGGGGGCATACCTCATCGGTCTCTGCCGAGCGGCGTGTCGACCACACAAACTCCATAATGGCCACAAACACGGCAATAATGAGGCCACAGATCAGCACCACAAAGATGCCCCCAATGTTCTCCATGCCCAGACCTGAAAGTGGGCCACAGGAGACAAACATTAGCGCTCACACACACACATGCAGAAACACACCAACACTGGCATGGTTTTAAATGCTTTTTTAAGATTTACTACTTTACGTTTAAATTTAGTAGACATGAGGAGTACTAGACAGCCTGTTAAAACCTTTGCATATGTTGTGGCTCTAGAGAAGCTCTGTTAAAGAAATAGTTCAACATTTTGGACAATATGGCTGTTTTATGTCTTGCGTGGAGTTACACTGATACCATTCTTGTGTCTTTACAATTAAACTGAAGCTGTCTCCAGAAGCTGGTTAGATTAGCTTGACATAACGACTGAAAACCTGCCTCTGTAAGAAGGTAACAAAATCCACTTACGTGCACCTCTAAAGCTTACGAAGCAACCAAATAAATAATGACCACCTGTATAACCACAACTTGATGTTCTTACACTTTAGTTTTTATACGTATTAAAGAGTAGCTGTTACCTCTTTTCTACTCTTAACTAAGCTAACAAGCTGCTCATTGTAGATTCCATATTTGTCTGTATCAATTTGGAAAAGTCTGAGAAAATAACTCAAGTGACCTCACTTTCGTAATCTCGGGACAAAGCTTTTATTAGTCAGTCTGTGTAACAAACTGCAGGAGTTTGAAAGACAGGCCTCACCACTTAGGGAGGGTCTAAGTGTAGGATTCAGTATTTTTGGAGCTTGACTCATACAAGGGACTAAAAATCTGGATTTCTCAGCCTCTACAGCTCCAATCTTGTCCATTCTTTTCTCTGCAAGTATCTCAACTTTACGTAATGCAATACTAAATCACTGGAGTGCTCCCTCAATTGAATTAAAACATTTAAATGACCCATGATGAAGTGGATGAGTGAATACCGGAATTATGGGGCCCTGAAACGATCGAGATACACTGTACAGATGAAGCTCAATGATGCTGAAAAGTAAGGCGCAAAATCCCTTTTTTTTTCCAGAGTTACCAAAATCATTTTCAAAGGAGATTTTCATCTGACAGTGCGGAATAAATGCCAAGGCATTTTCATTGTCTTTGTCATTTATACAGGCACAGACACATTTAACACACAGGCATGAACAGACACACTCACTCTAATAAAATTCCCATTACACACCACCTGAGACAAACAGAAGACATTTGGGAAAGTAGATTGTGCTAAGCACCCTTCACAAGGACATTAGGTTAGGCATTAGCCATTAGCTAGACTGTAGCAGAGAGTGAGGAGACTATTACTGTGGACATTAGAGAGAAGGAGGTAGAGGAGACAGACAGCTGCGGTCGACTGACCCTTGGCACGGTGGTCCTCCTCTTTGGGACATTGGCCTCCCTCCCACCACCTCCTCTTCAGTATCTCCAGCCTGTTATTCTCCTGCAGCTGGAGGATGGCCAGTGTGATGTCATCTCTGAACGGAGACCCTGGCAAAAGACAGGAAAGCAGAATAAGAGCAAGTCGTGGAGGACGGAGATGGTGCAGCAAAAGAGCCCAAACTAAACGGGTTATTTCATGAAATGAGTGTAAGAGAAAAAGGAGGAGGAATCACAAGGAAAGAATTGCTGTTGCAGCCTCGAGATGGCTACCAGTGATCTTACAGTGAGAATAAAGAGAGGATTAGTGAGAGATAAAGAGTAAGATTACGACTAGACAGAGCCAGTGGTACAGCTGCTGGTCAGACAGCATACAAAGCATGTTATGAAGTAGATACAGTAGAAAAGAATGCGCTGGTTTAAAGGGTCAGTTCACTTGAAACTACAAATGTGTTTTTTCAGTTACCCTAGTGTTATCCAGCTATGAAGATAATCAGCAGACCTCAATATGAACAATTTTCATTGCAACTACTTTCTGCAAGAACACAGGTCAGGTGAAAATGTTTGACAATGTATTCAATAAAATATTCAGAGTAACAGGGTCGGTTGTGTTTCTTTTAATTAAACTCAAACTACCCAAAAACAGTCTGTAAACAGAGCACGGAAAATGATTTCAGATAGCATTCAACGAGATCATCACATTTTATAGCTGTTATCCTCTGGGAAGCACCACAGATCACTTCCCAGCATGACAAACCATTTAAAAAATACAATTGTTTTATTTCCCAGTACGATACATAACCTTAAGCTACAACCAGGAGATGATCCAAGCTTAGCTGGAAAAAGTTAGACTGGTTCTGTCCAAAATAAAATCTGTCTACTAGCAGCTAAAGCCCACTAATTAACACATTATATCTTGTTTGTTTATCTGTTGAATAATGGAAGGCAGCAAGTTATAGTTTTACAAGGGTTTTAGGCGAAACAATTTCTTCCTGAAGGCTGAAAAAGTCTCATTTTTATCAACCTTTGGACAGAGCCAGACTAACTGATTTCCTCTGTTTCCAGCCTTTCTGCTAAACAAAGCTAACCGTCTCCCTGTGTAAAGACTTTGTGGTTTCCATCATCTAACTTCTAGCAAGAATGTGATCAAATGTATTTCCCAAAAAATTACAAAAAAAAGACAACTATTAATTTAAATTGAGAAAGGCCTAGTGGCAAGTGAGAAAACGTGTTTTTTTTGGGAATTTGGGTGAACCAACCCTTTAAAAGTATTTTTAATTATCCTTTTGCCTCTAGACCTCTTTCTTCTCTCTGGTCTGTCTCTTCGTGTCTGTGTGTGCGCTCCATGCTAATGTACAGTAACTCTGCTTCATCTTTCTCTACACCTTTTGGTCTGTCATAGCTCACTTTTTGTCCTCTTCCTTCCCCTCTCTAGTCATGCCCTCCTCCTCTTCGTTAGAACAGATCACTGTGATGCACTGACACCACCTTTATGTGCTAAAAAAAGGAGCTTCAGAAGAGCTGGACACGTGTGGAAAAGCAATTAACTGCATGTTCATTACTTTCAGTTAAAATACTTACTAATCCTGTAGATAAAAAAATAAATCAACCACGTACAAGACATTTTTCAGATCTAATCTCTCACCAATCAGTACAACTACATGTGTCTATTTAGCATAATTGATCTAATGCAAGTGTTTCTGTCTGCCTCACTGTCTCTTTTATTGTGTTTTTTATTGTGTTTGGATGAGGTTTATAGAGAAAAGTTTGTTAAGATCAGCATTTTTACACAATTTAATTTTTTACTACAGTAAATCTGTGTGACACCATTGATCAGAACAGGCACAGATAATAGGTTTACATCCCTGGTACTGCACTGGAATTGTTCTCATCTTAACTTTCATGTTAAAATGTTGTTCCATTTTGGTGATCTTCTTTTCTTCTGCTTCTTTAGCTGCATGTGGCACAATTTCATGCCCTATAATTTGGACTCTTTGTCCACTGCAATGTCATTGTTCTCCACTACTATAATAACAAAAGCCTAGTGACAATTTTAAGCAAGCATATTATTAGTTTGCTTATGTTCAGGATTGGATGTCTGATGTGTTTCTGAAGGTAAACAAAGCCAAAGAGCTTGAATGCAAATTAGTCATTTAACACAGTGGTTTTCAAACTAGGGGTCGGAACCCCCGCAAGGGGCTAAAGGATGAATTGAAGGGGCTGTGAGATGATTACCAGGGGAGGGAATAAGAAAATTGCATTTCTGATGCATTTATTTGGGGTTTTTGCTTTTTTTCTTGTCAGATACTACATAGTTCTATCTCACTTGGCCTAAAAAAAGTATTCAAATGAAGCAGTCTAATAAAGGATGCAGCCTGTGGCAGATGGCTGCATGTATATGTTGCTTGAGGGGTCACAAGCACAAAAGGTTGGGAATCAGTGCTTAAGCCCCTATCCTCTTGTTCTGGTAACATTTTTTCTAACTATTTACTGCTATTATTTTCTGCTTTATTTTAGTGCCATAGTGCGTCTTGATTACTACAATACCCCATTCTTTTCCTTAATCCACAAACTGTGGCAAAATACTGCAGCAACAGCATTAAAAAGGGTCAGTGTTGCACTGGTTATCTGTTGTTATTTTTTCAATTGATTTCGGGTATTTATTAATGAATTATAGATCTAATCAAAGATATGGCAGCGATATTTGTGACCTTCCTTCCATGAAGATGTCAATCATAGATCTTCTGGCGTGTCAGTAGAGGCAAAAAGACTAAATGTGATGGAGTTTGCTGTGAGGGCTTGTAGGCTTTGAAATATCCTGCTTGAAAATGACATTTTTCAAAATGTTTCACACTGCATCTATATGTCTACTTGTGTGTGTATTGTTTCAGTATTTTGCTTGTTTTTAAATCATAGTAGTAAATTATAATATAATAAATATTAAAATAACTCAAATTCAAACTCAAATGTGATAACATACTATATTTCTGTAAAAAGTAAATTAGCAGATAGCAGCTTTAATTAGTGATTATCTCTATTAACGTGATGATTATATCTTAAGGAGTGTAACATTTGTTTGATGATAAAATAACATCATTAGAGACTATCTAAGTTTCTATAATGAACTAATGAATCTCAGCTATTACTGGGATTTAATTTCCTTCAACTAATTTATCAAAAAATCCACAAATATAATTTACATTTTGAAGTTGGTGAAGTTATTTGAAGTTATTACAGGGTACTTACATAGTTGCTACAAGCACTTTGCAATGCATGTTTTGTTTAAAAGATGATATATCAGTATTATTACCCAGTGGCATGCCGATGCCATAGCCCTTGGTGTCCAGCAGGCCTCCGATCTGTGTAAGATTGCAGTTGAGGCCACGGTGGTACTCATTCATGGTGCTCTCCATCAGGAAGGCATACTTGGAGTTGACCACTCGGGCAATTCCCTCCTCTGTGCTTTTTACAAATACACTGGGCTGCTTGGAGTTCATGTAGTTCCACATCCGCTGGTAGGTTTGGTAACGTGAGTTCTGCACAAGGGAACAGGAACATAACAATTGAAATTAAACAACGAGTACAGATGTTTATACATTCTGGGCTCCTAACATGTCCTATCATCTGTCTTTGAAGCAGAAATCAAATGGAGGTTGATAAAAACAAGGAGGGAGGATGGAAAAAGAGAAAATGAGATGCATCTTTGATAAACAGGAGAGGAAAGTACACAGAACAGAAAATATAGTGTGAATAATGACAGGAGAAAAACATCAATGGCAAATACGGGGATAGGGAGAGAAAAGAGTAGAGGGAAGAAAAGCGACGTGAATCAAGGCAACAGATTATTCACTCATGGCGTAGCTGATGCATCATCTTTCATACATAAGGAGGTAAATCAGCACACAGGAGGTGGTTCAGCACTTAGCAAAATATGGCAAGCTCCACAACAGGATTAAGTGTTTAAAGTGTACAATTACATGTTGTATCTCTGGGTATTGTGTGTGAGATAAAAGGAAACGAGCAGAGAGGGCGGCATCTGTGTGTAATAATGTGGATGTGTATTGTATGTCTGTGTGTTTGTGTGTCTGTGTGTGTGGATTAGGCATTGAGTGGAGTAATGTAGTGTAGCATTGAAACTGGCTTATGTAGGCATTAGGCAAACATGAACCATTCTTTCATATATCCTCAATATAGACAAATACCACGAGAATGTAAAATACACATACACACAGTTTGGCATGTAGCCATCTCCCATGTATGCACACAAGTAAACAAATACATAGCTTTTATGCACTCACCTACACACACTCCCACATGCAAACACACCTACACACACACACACACACACACACACACACTATGACAAACACAGATGCCGACACAGATGCCGGAAGCGCTCTCATAAGCAAACACAGGCAGTCAGCCACTTAACAAACACAAACAGCCATAAAGAAAACAACGGAAGAACTCAGAGATATAGTAGCAAATATGAGGACAACCTCTCACTCCAGGCATGGCAATAAAGACAGAAACACTGCACTAAATCACACACGCACACACAAAGGCAAAACCTTTTGTTGCTTTAAAGGCAATTCAGGAAATAGTCTAGAGTAAATCCTAAAACTGCCATCAACAACAACACAATTTAACACATACACACAAATACCCATTAAAAAAATACCAAACACAAAGCCAGCCAATGCCCCGGCTGCTGCAGCGGGTCGTACCATGAAGAACGTCATGGTGCTCCCTCCGTGGATGGTCCCATACTCAATATTGGTCTGGTCAGCCAAGTCGTCCGGAGACTCGATGGGAACCTCCATCCTCTGGACAGTCAGGAAGGCTGCCAGGTTGGCCGTGTAGGAGGAGATGATGATCAGGGTGAACGCCCACCTATGAGGTAGAGACAAAGGAGAAAGACAAAAGTGAAAAGGGTAAGAAGGAATTATCACGATATATGTTATTTCTAGATAAAAAAAACTGATACAAATGATGCAGTAAACTGTGTGGGATTTTTCACAGATTAAACAACCAATTAGGAGTCTGTTTTGGGCTAATTCAGCAAAGAAAATAACTGAGAAATCAAGACATTTTATCACTTTGTAAATTATATAAAAACTTAATATTACTATAAAGTCCTGCACATTGATTTGCAACATTTTCATCAATGGCCTAATATATCCAGAGATCTTAAAGGGAGAGACACCTTAGTATAATGGTATAAAAAAAGGGTCTTAGGTTACCCGAACAAACAGATAATATTCTACACCCATAACCTTGAAGATGGGACTCTCTTATGACCTTTCCTGCAACTTTCTTCAAGAGGAACATCATGTACTTACGACACTTAATAATATCCCGATCCCATATCTTGCTCAGTTCAGTGTAATTTGCTCTTCCTGTCTTATTCTACCCTTTATCTCCTTAGCTCTTAGCGATTATTATTTTTTTCTAAGCACATGTCTTCTTTCACAGTCACTCTGTTGCCACAGGAATATCAGGAGACTATAGTATTTCTGTGAGCTTAGCATTTTTGTATTGTAGGCTTGAAATGTCAGAGCTCAGCAGCTGAAACTTGTGAGCTATATGTCAGAGATGCTTAATATTTAAAATGTAAATGTCATCTCACACAGCAAAAGCAACCTTGGGGAAGAATGCAAGTTCTGGTGAAGAAATTAGTTAGCTAGTGAATTTGATTGCAGATATGACCCCTAAAATCTGGAACAGTTGACCACATACTGTCAAAATGACTGATTCTGTTATTGTATTTAAATTTAGTTTGAAGACTTATTTGTCTTTTATAATTGTTTTATTACAATTGTATTAATGTTTTATCTTAACCATTTTTATTTTTTATGCAGGAAGACCTGGCTATATTCTTGCTGGAAGTAAATGTGTCAAATTGTATGTGAAGATTTCCACACACTTAGATTCATGAAATATATGACTTCATTTAGTAAGCAATAAACTACTCTGTAACTTACCACACCCCACTAACACATCTGGTGGACAGGGCTCTGGGCATTATCTCTGAGCCCTGCTGCATGAAGCCTCCGACAGGGAACCACAGGCTGTTTCCCAAAGTGTACTGGTTCTCCAACATGTCCCTGCGCTCTCGCAGACACGGATGGGGGTTGTACCACTCATAGGGGCTCAGCCTGGAGGGGAAACACAGGTACAGTGGAATGACCTTGAGGTTAAACTGCTGCACAATAATGTACTTCTGTCATATCATTCAAGTCACCGCCAATCAGTCATTAAATCCCTGTCAAACTGTCTGCGGCAGGTTGCGTAAGGTAAAAAATTCCATTATGTGACAGGCGACTCGTGCTCAACAAGATAAATGGCAATAGAGCACAGATGTGAGCTGCAGACTATCAGCACAGTGTGTGATGTAATGTATGGACCTTGCAGCCAGGAAGAGCACACAGCTGACGGCCAGGTAGGCGAGCAGCATGAAGAGCCAGACAGCTGGAGAGAAGGGATCGAGGAAGGAGAAGTAACCTGGCTTTCGACCCTGGTGCAAAGAGAAAGAAGAAGAGAAAGAGAAGTAGAGAGATGGAGTGGAAGAGACAGACAGTGACAGACAGACAGACAGATAGAGAGGAAGGTACAGTGTGTTAGAAAACAAGGTGTCATGTCTCAGCAGTCAGAGATGTCCCCTTCGCACCACAGGAGGGCAGTCTTCCTCACTGCACTCTGATAGTAAGTCTGCAGTGCTTTGATACGCTAATGCTACAATCCATAAATGCTCCGTTTCACAATGCCTACTGCTGAAGCATACTTGGCTTAGACCCAAAACCTCATTAGCAATGTAAAGCTGCCACTGTTACCCAGTTACAGAGCACTGACATATTGAGCAATTTAAATTACACCTATAAATTTCACTGTGGACACAGTGGATGCAGCATACAGCATACTACACAAACACAATCCTCAGCTTCAAAAGATGAGATTAACTGTTATGTAATATTCAGTCTGATTCGTTAAGACTCGTCTAACAAGTGTAGCCCGTCGTCTTCTGTGTGACCCTGCCAGCTTAAAAGCAGTGCAAACAAAAGAAATGAAATCCAACACAAGATCTGTCGTGAGTATCACCCAGCGGGCAACCTACAACCCCAGATAACACCCTCACCAGTTGAACTCTGTATAAGATGCTGATCCCCAAGGTCATGAACGGCTTAGAAAAGTCAATAACTTTCTCTCTCTCTGATGTGATGGTGAAGCCTGCCACGGCCAGGTCTGCTTTCTGTAGGATTGACAAAGATAGATAGGTAGATAGATAGTAGTGGGGGCGAGAGAAAGATAGAGGCAGTGGAGGAGAGTCAGAGAAAAAAACGACAAGCGGTCAGGTAACTGTGCAAAAATAGAAAGACACTTGATGCAGCACTAGGTAGATGAGAGCTCTGTTTGTATAAAATGTTGACTTCCCGAATGAAAAATGAAAAGTTGGACTACGCACTTGAAAACACATTTGGAAAAACATACAGACGTGCACTCTGTCCCTTTCCCTCTGGCACACACACACTCACACATTATCCACCATCCAAATGAGGCTAATTGCAAGTAAGCACTGGGTGGCTGGTCTTTCCACCTGTATAAAACCTTGCAGGTCTCTGGTCGCTCTGCCTCCCCTCCATCTTTTCCATTAAAAGCTAATTGATGAACATGGGCTGCTAATTAGAGCTGAGTGATCAGGCAATGGGGAGGGCAGGGAGGGAGAGGAAGCGTGGAGAGCTGGGGGAGCACCAGTGTGGCAAGCCCCACACAGGGACCACAGCCTGGTAATTGAAGTATACCGTATGGTAATTAAGCAGAGAGGGGCTCTCATTAGCCTGCTTCAACCAGAGTGTCTGTCAGAGGCGCACTAGGCCTGGACACGGAGAGAAAGCGGGGGGACAGGCTGGGAAGGAGGGTTACTGCGAGGAAAGATTGTGCAGACAATTTTAGGCAATGCTACCACTCTCTTTTGGGGAATTATCAAGTCAGCTTTTGTCCTAGATAAGAGTCGTACTCCCCTCTGAGGGCAATTTGAGACATGGGAAGTTACAGCAGAGTTGTGGTTTGGGGCTACAGTGTGAGTGTGAGTGTGAGTGTGTGTGTGTTCAGTATAAGTTTCTGTTTGTAGAGAAATTGGTTGGAACATTTGAGCATGTTTCTGGTGTGCATGCAAGGCAGAGAGAGAGAGAGAGAGAGAGAGAGAGAGAGAAGGAGGGAGAAGGGGTACTCACCCTGTTGATTAGCTCTCCAACCATGCCAGTCCAAGAGCCGTTGGGCTCTGGAGCCCCATACAACCCATCATCCACCAGCTTGATCTTGAAGGAGAATTTCAAGATGTCTGCCAGCTCCCTCAACATGTCGACACAGAAGCCCTCATACTGGTCGTTACCCTGGAAGTCCTGGTAGTTGTCTTTGCGCATCACATATGGGTTCTCCTGAACATGGGGGAAACATGAGGGGTTTCACGCCAAAACTAAGAATATGATGTTCGAGGAGGGATTACTGACAGAAATATGAGAAACAGTGATTTCTATTGTAAAAAAATATCTGGTATGTCAATAATAAATCAAAGGAATACTTGATTTTTGGGAGATATGCTTTTCTTATTTTCTGGCAGAGAGTGGTGAAAATATTAATGCCACTCTCATGTCCGTTAAGTATGACACTGCAACCAGCAGATGGTTAGCTTAGCTTAGCACAAAGACTGGAAACAGGCTGAATCAGCTAGCCTGACCTTATTGCATGTTAACATCTTTCTCTCTAAATCTCCCTAATTAAGATATTATAGCATATAGTTGGTTTAATCCGTACAGTCAATCTTACTGGCTCCTGGCTTCATATTTATTGTGCAGACATGAGAGTGGTATCCATCTTTTGATCTAAGTCTTGTCAAGAGGGCGAATAAGCTTATTTCCCAGCTATGGAACTATTTCTTTAAAATAGCTAATATATCAGCATAGGTTCCTATTAGCATGCCATTGGTAATTTTGTAAGTAAGCACCCCTTTTTTTAATGCAACTCTCTCTAAAGCACTCTACTTAAATTAAATATATAAAGGGGAAATCCACTCATTTTACACATCAAAATCAGTTAATTTGGCATATAGAGTACTACTCAGTTGTGCCAGAGAAACTGTAAAATGGGGCATTGAGTTTTTAAGACACAGGACACAACCGGGCTGGGAGAGTCTAACAAAAAAATTATATATATAAAGTTTCATTATGGGAATTGTAAGACTCAGATTTTTTGGAGCTTGACCAATACTTTGGCCTGAAAGTCAGGATATCTTGGCTTCTGCAGAATCAATTTAGACCATTCATTTTTTTATTTGTCTCTTGTGAGTCCTCCAACATTATGGATGTCCAGTACTAAACTGCTGGAGTACTCCTTTAAAATACATAAAATGGCTTGAGCAAAATGGCAGCAGAAGTATGAGAGAGAGATTCTGTGAACACAGTTTGGTTACTGAAATAGGATGAGGCAGAGAAATGTACTGTATCAGGTGTTTTTACACATCTAGACCAACCTGAAGATGATGGAGCAGCATCATATAAGGGATTTATTGATTTTCTGATATGGCATTACTCATATGGAAACCAGAAGGAGACAACTTCTAGTGTTTTGACCAGGATTTTGGCAGTTAACACATTTCTCTCAGTGCTCTGTCAGTTGCTATGACAGCTACAGTGACAGCAAAATTAGCAGAAACAGACCACAACACAGCATGAGCTGCGGCAAAGCCTACACAGCAACACGAAAACAACTCTGACCTCACCAGTGTGGTGGTCCAGAAGGTAACTGTGACCTTACCAGTATGGTGGTGACAATGAGTGTCTTGTTTGCCAGGGTCTCTGAGACATTAATATCCAGGCTGGTGGAGTTCATTGCCAGGGTGTTGTTGGAGTACCAGATCCCAATCTAACAGTGAAGAGAGAGCGAGAGAAAATCAATGGCTATTGTTGGATGAATAATGTACTGTTAAGATCTAACTTCACTGCAACTTTTAATGTTGTGGCAGGCTACACACCGTCTATAACAAATAAGTATTTCAGTGAGTGCATTAACACTATTAGTCTATTTTAAAGAGCTCTGCATGCTGAATATTTTATGCTTAACTTTGGTTTCCATCTTGTTACATGCTGTATATGCACACTGATTTAATTGCCCCCACTGGAGCCATATATGTACCCACACTATCACGCATTGTAAAAAACAACAACTACTGTTTACAAGCAGAGCAATGAACTGGGACGGGTAAGTGAAGATGGAAAAGTAAGTGAAAGCATTCATGATCCTGAGGTTCATTGCCATGTCTATTTTCCTTTGCTAACACCTTTCTTAAATTGCATAAAAAACAGCCCACATATTTCCATTTTATGGAGACAGTAAAGTCACTTAAGTGTGTGATTATGACCTAACCAGTTTGCAGCGTGCAACCGCAGCTCGCAGAGGCATTTCTTTGGGAGATATTACTGTACATCTTTCAATAGGTCAGAGGAGAGGTAATGACTCCTCAGACAGAATCACAGTTTTTCTATGACACTCTTTATCCTGCCCTGACATTTAAGAGTGGTCTTTTCTCTGTGAACCACCACTGCCTGCCTACAGTGTGGGTGCTGCTGCACAGAGAGGTGGGCAGAGTTAAAGTGTTAATTATCGCAACCTAACTCCCCCACCGAGTTAACATCCAGATTTAAGTATGGTTATCAGGTGGCATTTAGTGTTAGCACGGAAGGCAGCTGGCCTGTAGTAGAGTACAGCAAGACGTATTAAGGGAAGGTGAAGAGAAAGTGTTTCCTCCAGTCAATGAACCGCAACGTAATTCCCTCACTCTGAATCTGCAGTGATGTGTGTACTTATGCTTCATTTAATCTTGACTTTGAAATTCAGGTACAAACGCAGTGAAAATCTTCCCTCACCTTTCCTCCTAATGCTCACTGAGTCTGCATCGACAGAATAATGCACCAAAATGTTCCTAAACACCTTGCCAACATTTTATTTTGGTTCCCCACATTGTCCAACTACCCTTAACAAATTTGTTGTGGCTTGTAGCTAGTACATCAAAAAGATATAGTGCCCAGACTAACAGGGGAAATGAATGAAAAGGAATTTAAGTGCAGACCAAAACTTTAAAGCAAGACTATGTAACTTTTCAAAGAAATGAATTCCTCTTACAAATTAAAAAAAGTCTTGAGCAATAAAACACACTCTTGCTTTATTCAATGCACTCAGGGGTTTTTGCTGTTACAGCCTTAATTAGTCTGGTATGACCAATAGCTTATGGTGGCTAATGTTAGCTAATGTTCGCAAACTTCAGATAGATAGTGCTTCATAACTGACATTACAAAACATTACAAACTTCACTACTCCTCTTCACTACCTGTCCTGTTGCCACTTTTGGGAACAGTGGATGCAAAAAATAAGTTAAGTTTTGGTTTAAATCATTGTCCAACTTTGCTTGACTTGGGCCTACTGCTCA
>NW_023339807.1:17918427-17918776 GCF_004916995.1 Morone saxatilis | reverse complement strand
TCTGGGTTCTGCTTGTGTCAATTATTCCCAGAAAACAGACTGATAAAACGTACCTTGTCCATTAGTGTACTCTCAGAGTTTTTAGCTGCTCAGGTCCTGTTTTTAAAAAGTAAGCTGTTAACTTCAATTTGTATTTCACAAATTATTCTTATTCTTAACACGAATATGATGGGATTGAGTCCAAGGTCAGCAGTAGAGAACTAGAGGCCAGAGGTCTGAACCATAACAATGGCTCAGATGATCAAAAACATTGTATTTGACAAATGATGAATAATTTCTTGATATTTGGGCCTTGATTCTATCCGTAAGTTAATATTTAATGTCCCTCACCAGGCAGGACAGATTGGCT
>NW_023339807.1:17917943-17918300 GCF_004916995.1 Morone saxatilis | reverse complement strand
TGTGTGTGTGTGTATGTGTGTCTCCATGACCACAGCGTAACCTTCACAAGGTCAATTAAGTGATTCAGTGGTCAAACACTGCTGCAGTACATTCAGTTCAGCTTCCTCATGCTAAATTGTTAGTTATCCATCCGCCGGCTCTATGCTAATAGATGGTAGCATATGCTAAAAGCAATGTCTGTTAGAATATTTATGCAACAGCGCCGTATTTAATGCAGGATTAGCATTTGTTTGCTCCATTGTTCAGTAAATCAGTACCAAGCACTGGTGAATAAATACATAATACATTTAGTTAGCCCATGGTACATTAGCCTTAGAAGTTCCACAACTTACTACAGAATTATGAATATCCACATT
>NW_023339807.1:17916754-17917858 GCF_004916995.1 Morone saxatilis | reverse complement strand
TATGATAAATGTGTGTTTATTCAATTGCTTATATTTGTTTGTATTACTATTTGTATTGTACAATCACCTTTTTCACCCCTAACAGTTAAATTTTTTCGCCTTTGGAATACAGATTGAATTGAATAAGTAAAAAGTAATGCCGTTTGAGAATGAAAGTGATACAATACAGTATGTGTTACAATGCCTAATCACGCAATGTGATTTCATGTGTATTAGCGTGTATTTATGTACTTAATGTTCTGCAAATGATGCCAGAGGGAATGATGATCACATGTGTGCTGTTATTACACTGCGTTATACTTGTATAGAAATCACGTAATTATGGCTACTGGTGTGCAGCACATGTACCAGAATTAGATTTATGTATGTACAGTATTTGTAATAGCATCCAGCCTGAACCCAAATGTCACAGGCTCTCTCTATTAGATCAGCACCATGAAACAAAGGCTATTCCACTGTCAAAGGAGCTGCTGCATAAAGCTCTGCAATCATTATGACAATGTCCAAAAACTGCCTGAGAGAAGAGAAACCAAACTCTCTGTTTCCATAATAATCCATAAAAGAGTGGACACAAAAAGCCACAAAACGATGTTATGGCCGATGGAAAAGAGATAGTATTAATTGAATCGCCCATATTAGCATTTTAACTGCAGTGTATGTCTTACAGTGTGTTGCTGTCCATTTTAGCTGCTAGAGAGTGATTATTGAGGAGCATGGCAAAGGATTTGGCAACAACAAAGCACACTGTGTTTTTGAAAAACAGCACTTTTGATATCCTGCATGTCTGAGATAAATGTAAAACAATGTAATATGACGACAGGGGAGACTATTCACTGCAGTTCCTGAATTTACTCATCCATTTTATTGCCAGTACTTTCACGTGGTGCGTCTGGTCAAAAACGAGTTCCCCAAGGAATAAATAGGGTGTAATTTGAAAGTTGCCCTACATTTGGCTCAGTTGCTTTCAAATGCTGCCTGTCAAGTAGCGCCATGTGCTGCAGCACCTCTCACTCCGCCTGCCTGCCTGCCCAGCGGCCGTCCGCTCGGTCAGGTGAGTTATTGCAAGGACTGTTCCTTAAACACCCCCCCACCACCACCACACAC
>NW_023339807.1:17884788-17916654 GCF_004916995.1 Morone saxatilis | reverse complement strand
AAAGATGAGAGTTTAGTAAGATGAAAGGAAAAAGCAAGACAAGGAGGGAGGGAAAGAACGAGATGCTGAGTCCAACATGCCCCGGTTGATAAGCTGTTGGACTGGCGCCAGAATACTCCCCCCCAAGTACACACACATACTCAAACACACACACAAACACCCCACCCAGTGGCCAGCTTGACCCCCCCACCACCACCACACACACACACACACACACACACACACACACACTCCTAGTCGTCCATTACTGTGCCTGTCAGCCAAGCATGCAATCAATACTCCCCCTCCGACAGCGTGCGCACATGTGATGGAAGGCGAAAAGGGAGGAGAGGAGGAGGACAGCAAGGGTGAAGGAGGGATGTTGGAGGGGGAAGAGGGAGGAGAGGGGCAGACGGCTGGGGAGGAGGGAAGTGTTAGTGATGGGGAGTGCGGGGCTCGGGGGCAGCGGGTGAAGGAACGGGGGAAAAAAGAGAGATGACAAGAAAAATGTCCAGAGAGCAGAGACAAACAACAGAGAGCAGTAATATATAACAAAACACAGAGATAGAGTGAGTGTGGGAGTAGGAGATGGAGGACAGAGATGAGGAGTGGCAGAGGCAGAGGAGAGATGGAAAATAGAAGGAAAAAAAAGAAAATGTGTGTATATGTGTGTTTATGTGAGAAAGAGAGAAATGGAGAGAGGTTGTGGGTGGATGAGGAGAATGCTATATATAATGGCAGAGGTTCAGGAATAGATCAGAGTGATTGTGTTTTGTGATTACCTAACACTCACATCTGCAAACAGTAGCAGCCACCAGCTGACATCAAAGACCACACACACACACACGTACACAAATACCCCACATACACACACACTCATTGACACATACACGCAGGAATACACTCGGCAAAGTAAAGCTGGCACCCGCGAACCAGCAAACCTCATCTTCATGCTAAACTGAACTAACTCTCCACTAAAGAGCTTCTGTCGTCTGGCCCGGATTGATAACAGAAGCAAACACTACCCACTCACAAACACAAACACTCAGACACAAACACACTCTCGTGCTTTGAACATATCTCATACACATAAAAAGATTCATAATCACATATAAACACACAGACATGGCTGTATTGTAAATACCAAGTGGCAATGCAACTCTCATGCCTCACACATGCAAACATAAAACACACACTTGAATTGAAGATGAAGGAGATGTACCAAGTGGATGAATATTGACGATCAAGATTCTGTTATTACCTGCAATTCTGGCCAAAATCTATTAACCTTTTCATAGGAAAAAAGCAGCAGGAACCTGCTATTGTCACTAGGCCTATGTGTGCTTGAGTGTCCAGGCGTGCGTGCCTGTGTGTTCACTTACTGACGACATTCATATGTACTGTCCAACCTTGAAATGGCATTGTTATGGTAATGCAACAGGATCAATTCCTGCAGCAGTGCTAAAACGGCAGATTACAGTTCAGTTTACAATAAGTGTAAAGTTCAGTTTTGTGTTTACCAAGTGGCTTTATCAGACAGAATGAGAATATTACAACTAAATGTCCAAGAACAATGTTTCTAGGTCTCAAATTTACTGAAACGACACCTCAAAATGGCTGCACGCAACAGACTCCCTGCTACAGCATGTAGTAAAAAGAGGTAAAGTAAGGTAGTACGATAAAATTCTTCATATGCTCCCATGGTCCCATACTCAAACTGGTAAATGATTCAGATTGGTGGTCAGATGATTCTATATGGTTGGAACAGTGTTTTTCCAGAGGAGGAATTATTTTTCTACTAAAGTATTATCGCATAATCGAAAATAGTCAAATAACAACATCAAAAAATAGAATGAATATCATTTTTATTATTAATTATTTGCAGTTCTGTTTTTCAAACTAAAATCAGGACTAATATACTCCCGGAAATAATCATTTTAAAATCAAGGGAAAACATTCAACTCTAGTACCAGGAGATGAACATGAATATGTGTGTGTGAGTGTGTGTGTGTGGATCCCAAACAGCTTCCTTCAGCCTCAGGAAGACCTACTCCCAGCTGGCCCAGTCACCAGCTAGCTACTCCACCTCCTTTGATTCCCATTGATTGGGGAAATTAAATTGTTCATGCACGTGTGTGCGTGCTTGCTTGTGTATTTACTGTATGTCTGCTTGTGTGCATGTGTGAACAGTAGGTGTGTATATGCTGTAGAAACCTCTGCACAGCGTAGCCTGGTGTGTTTTCTTCTAGTCTGAGGTGGTGAGAGGAAAGGCTGGCGGCTCAGAGGGAATGCTACCATCGGGGCACAGGAGGAGCCTCCCTCCTCTCTACTTATACACCAAATAACTAACAAAAGCCAACTATCACTTTGTGTCTCTTTACCAAGCTGTAGAGTCCAAGAATATCTGAGTGGGGAGATAGGTATGGAGGCGCTCCAGTTTCATGGCTGCATAGAGCAGGCAGTGAGCTGCATGCAGCCAAGGTGATCCCTGCCAGCCATTTTGCCCCGCATTTAGTATTCATTTTCCAGGCGATCAAACCCGCTGCCAGGAGGTGGAAAGAGTATGTGTGACTATTAACGTGCTCACACAAATTGAGTGTGTGAGTGTGTGTGTGTGTGTGTGAGAAAGTGCACATGGTTTAATGAACACACGGATGTGGGTGTGAAGATGTAGGCTTAACACCCTCACATACTGATGCATAGGACAAGTGTCTGTGCACATGTATGAGGACGTGTGTACGGTAATGATGCTGCATCATGCAGCAGGGTTGATTAGGAACACAGGGATAGCAGAATAGGCCAGGGGCCAGCAGACCCGGATCCCAGTACATAGCCAGTAGAGTAAACCTGGATGCGCACAGCTTCCTGCTGGGGAAGGATAAGGGAGAAAGCAGGAACACAGGAAGTAATGAGAAAGGAAAGAACAAAGGAAGCAGTAAAGAGGGGTGAAACAGGGAAAAGGGGGATGAGCGGAAGAAGTGGGTTTGGGGAGAAAAGACAAAACAGCGCAGTAACAGGATGAGCAGGAGAGAGGAGGAAGGGAGCGATAAGGGACAGAGTGAGCTGAAAGAGAAACCAAGAGGGGGATAAAAACTGTTCTGTTCTGGTGCTGGAGGAGGAGAAGAAGGAGGAGAAAACAGAGGAAATGGGGATCGACGACAAGAGGGAAAGAGCTGAGCAGCAGTGCCCTGGCAGCGTGCGGTGGAGGCAGGCAAGATGGCTGCAGGGGACAGAGCACCCGGCCAAATATGGTCATCAGGACCCAGCTCTGTCCTACTTTCTTTAATGGGCTAAACCAAAGCCTGGATGATGCAGGAAGAACCATATATGGTCAGTGGGCAGAAAAGTCAGCTCCTGTCTCTTTGATGTGTCGTGCTGGAATGAGTGATGCAGGACTTGGGCCTAATATACAAACAAAGCCCTACAGCAAGATTACACACACACATACACACACACACACACACACAAAGATCTCTCTAATTCCCTCTCTTTTATGGTGAGCTACTTGACATGACGACCCAATCTAGAAAACAGCCATGAGGGATGCTTCTGGAGTGTGTGAGGGTGACTGAACAGGTTGTGAACACATTGTACCTGTCCATCTGTGTTTGCGTGTGAATGTGTTTGTGCTTCTTCCGACGACATAAGTGTGCCTGCTTGCCTATATGTGTCTGTGTCACGTCACCCGGGGCTCCACCAAGCTGTGTGAACTCTCGTCGATCTATAAAAGCTACCCTCTGGTTTCACTTCGGGCTACGGTGTAATAGACTGGAGACACACACCATACACACACCATGTGGCCAGGTCAGCAACCTTCTGCAGCAACATCTGTACACATGGCCAGAAATCAAGGATGTACAAATGCGGATTGACCAAGGGCATCGCTGCAAGTGGCTCACCTCCTGTTGCTGTTTGTGTGAAGACAGAGCACTCCGATAAAAGCAACAGTGTATCTATGTTGTAAACATTGTTCTCTCTTTTGAATTATTCCAACTCCTAATTAGCTTCTTTTGTCCACAGTGTATTTCTTGGCAATGTTATCTACCCTAGAATGTGGGGACAAACTAACAAACACTGATCACAAAGGCGTTGTCATGGCCAGGAGATAAAACATGCCAACAGTAAAGCACTGCTACTGATTCATCTCATCTATTTCAGTTGTCCTACGCAGGTCTTGTTGCTATGTGAGTTGCTATGATTGACCAGCAGGGCTCACAACCATACGCAAAGAGAAATTCCATTCCTGCCTGAATTAAGCCTTTATATGAGAAGCAGTGCTTCAAAAGAAGGGGTCTCTTTCATCATGGCTTCTGTTTCAGAAACTGCAGGTACAATCACATTCCTGCAGCTGTAGAAACAACTTAAACAGCTCATATACTGTACAGTAAAGCCAAAATCATTCAAAGAATAGGAATGCTAGGTGAGATTGCTCTAAATGTGACAAAGTGAAGTCCCCTTACACTGTTCCATATATGGACAAATAAAGGGAGGTGTCACTCTTGCTATCATTAAGGCAAATAAGTCTTGAATGATCCCATCACAAGGGCCTGCAGGCTAAAATAACAACAGCTGACACACAGTATACTAGCTGTTGGGGCAGCCAGGACGGCTTTATAGAACTGTGACTTAATTATTAAGATTCAGAGGAGTAAACATACATTTCATGGGAAAACTGAAACATACGCCCACAATATATATCTGCCAGCATACTGCAAACACTCACACACCACAGAGATGCTGTATACAGTTTGTGACAGCCCACACACAAATGTACCCATTACCATCAAAACATATGCGCAATAACAGCACATTTTCAAATCCTTCCCTTCCACCCAGGAAATATTTTCAACAACAACTCTGGGAATTGTTCAAGTGTTCAAATGTCACTTGCGTTTTTCTGCAAGGCAACGTCTTCTTCATCAGGCGCTCATCTGGTGTGCGTCTGAAACAGGCCCCAGTGTGGGGCTTAGTTCCTCTTCTTCCTGACAGCTACACTCACAATAAGGCCTGTTGGCATGATAGTATTGGTTAACATTCAGCTACTATGCTGCTTAACAACTCCGCTGTGGCTGCTAAGCCCTGTATTAAAGCATAGATAGCACGCCAAAAGAGTTCTCTGCATGCCACGTTAGACAGGCATGCTTTCATTCAGAGACCCACTGAGCAGAAAAAAATTACAGACTTCCTGAAAACAAAAAAATACCAATTTCAAGTAAGCAATTACATGTCCAGTGTCTCCTGGCAACCAGTTTATAACTCTAAAAAGAAAAACTGTTTTTATCTGATAAAAACCCCAAACAGTGGTCAGGTGAAACAGAGGAACTAGATAAGGAAGAGAGACAGAAACAAGAAATGTGTCAATGTTAAGTGAGTATACGTCAACTTCAGTTGAATTTAAGTGCTGTAAAGAGCCTGCCTCAGGATGGATGAGGTTGGAGTGAGGGAAAATGGTATAGTGAGGGAGGAAGACGGCCCTCTGTTGCTGTCAGGTGAGCTGACACACACTCACAGTTTCTGACAGTGTTTTGTTATGAGTTTGCATAACACGGACACTCACCAATGGCCAGTGGGAGAACTGACAGAGCAGGAGGCATGTGCTCGCAAAAGGGAGCATGTGCATGTCCTGTACTTGTCTATGCTCACAGAATGCCTATTAAGGAGTACATTAGATATTTAACTGTGTGTGTACTTGTGCACATTTAAGTATTTGTGTGTTTGTGAAGGTGTGTCCATCTCAGTCAGCGTTCAGAATGCAGCCAGCAGTCTGTGATGGCTGCGCTGCGTGGATGACACCTCCCGTTGACAGTGGGCTTGGAGCGAGGACGCCAGTCATAACATAACAGCAGGAAGGTGGGAGGACATCACCTCCAAGCACACACACACACATATACAGTGACACACTATGACACAGTGTTAAAGTCATATCAAGGTCCTTATTTAGATTGGCTATCATCTCTGACCTCTCTCTCCATCCTCATTAGTTGGACTAGACAGCCCCTGCAGGCCTGAAGCTGCCGCAGGCCCACACACAAGATGTCACATTGCTTCATCAGTGGTACAGTAACTAATGCGCACAGCCTGTAGGTTTCGTCCTGCTTGTGGATGTCTTGTTGTGCCATAATTGACTGTTTGATTGACATCCGGTCTGGTTCTTATGATAGCCTTTTTGGTCATCTGGAACCAGATTCCACAAAAAGTCAACAGTGACCTATAAGAATGCATTTCACCAGCTTTTGCTCTGAATGTAGGTGACGTTTGTTGCACGGGATCTTTTTGATAGATCTGGAACAGATAACAGTGAGGATTATGCAACATCAGGGATCAAGACTTCTGTTGTGATTGGAGGAATAGTTAGAGGTGCAGAATGACTGGAGAGGAGTGCATAACATGTAGCCTGGCAATACTCCAGTACTTACACGAGAGCCAGAAATGGGTTCAAATCGGGCCTATGTCACATTACTCTTTCCTCACATCTTAGCTTCAATGTAATGTCCCAAAAAGAAAAAAAAAATAATAAAATGCCAAAGTGATGTCTTCTGCCCACTCATTTTAAATGTCAGATGTCAAAATGTCAAATGCCCCTCGAAAACGACCTTAAAAATCAAAATGAAGGTTGAAACAAGCATTATCTAAGGACGTCATCTGCCCTTATCTCGGGACCCCATCCAGCCTGCCTACCCTTTAATTATTAATGTTAGCACAGGTGACAGAAAAAAATGGCAGGTCTTTACCTTGAGGACAAAACCTTTCATTATCTCCCTTCTTTCTTTGAGTCTTTGTTCCTAATTCCATTTCTCTTTCTCTTTTTCCTTCTCCTCCCCCTTTCTCCGCATGTCTCAAGTCAATTCGGTTCAGTTCAAAGGGTCTTTATTAGCGTGACCAGCCCTGTGGCGAAGTGCCAGCTCACTGAGAGGGAACGCTATGATGGAACATCAGCAAACCACAGGAATCTCAGCACCGCTTCATAAACACACGCATCAGGTGAAGGACGATCAACATAGAGATGAGAAAATATATGTGCGTGTGTGTACAGTGTGAGGTCTGTGTGTGATATTGTATCATATGTTATAATCCAGGCTTATGTATATTTAGCATATGAAATTATTTTATTAAGCACACACAAAAGGTAAATGTGAGAACGCTCTCGCCCACACACGTCTAGCTAGCTTTGACTGGCAGATACATTGTGTGTTCCATGAATTAGTCATGTCTGCAAGGAGGACACATCCACGGCATGCCAAGCAGCTACTGCTGGAATCAGAAAGACAGAGCAAGAGAGAGAGAAGGGTGTGATTGGCCAGACTCATTGACTGTAGGAGAACAGGGGATTAGCATCTGTGACATCACCTAAAGGTGTCTGATGGGAGGTTTTAAGCACTGAAGTTAGATTAAGATACCAAAGACAGAAGTTTAAAATTATGGTAATAGAGGCTGTGTGGAGCTGAGATGGTTTAAGCAGTTACCACCACAACTGAGTGCAGTAGCTTGGGAACTTACTTCAATTTAAACCTTAATATCCTCTTAATGGAACAATAATTTTCAATCACCACCAAGAAACACTTTAGAAAAAGTACAATTAGCTATTGAGAATTAATGCATTTAAGGTTCTTTGATCTCAACACACTTTTTCGACTGATGGCACAAGGGGATAAATCGTGTGCTGCACATCCTTTGCTGCCTTCCTCACTTACTTCATGTTGAATACTACGGCGTGTCTTGTGAATCTTCACTTGGTAATGAGCACATACCATCCTCATAACAGCCTAATGAGCACAACCAAGGGCAAACGTAGACACGTACACACACTGCTGTCAAACATGCCATGAACAACACATGTGCACATACACACCACACAGGTGGTCCCATATCCTCGTTGTGTCTCAAGCCAGCTCACCTATTAGAAAACCAATCATGTTCTGCACCTGGGCCTATCAACAGTAAGAATGTGGAGCAACACTAGAAATCTGCTTATTTCTTGTCCTACAAATGTTCCATTTGTCATAGAAGAAAAATCACGAATGCTGCTAGAAAACCTGAGAATTTAGGCAGCATTTGGTAGATTGTTTATACATTGGAATAAATAGTTTGTGTCAGGCGGGTATGTTTTTGTATATTTGTGTGTGTGACGGGGTGTAATAGAGAGAGGGAAGGACAGTGAGGCTAAACAGGGCAGAGAGAGCAAACAGTTTATGTGCTTTCAGAGTACAAATACTGACATAGAATCACTTTGTACTCATAAATGATAACAAAGAAGAGGGTCAACGTAGGTCAAAGTGGTCAAGACCCTCTCTGTGTTGTCACATTTTTATAAAAATTGAGAGGAGAAGGGGGAAGGGTTAGTAAGGGACTGATTCAAACTTACATTATGGCAAATACAGGGGTCAACACAATAACATGAACTACGGTACACTAAAATAAAACATTTCTGACAGAACAGCTTCACAATAATGCAGAGCTTTTAAACTGAACAAGATTACTATACAGGGGTCGGCGGTATTGGCATGCTATGCTATGTGCTAGCACGCTAATACTAAAATTCAAGTTACACTATCTGAACTTAACATATAGCTGAGGCTTAGCCTGGTCAAGTTAAGGCAAGTAGAGCTGAGCATGACAAGCTGAAGTGTTTCCTCATCTGTAATCATTTCTTTGAAATAAAAAAAGTGAATTATAGCAACAAGTTGTGACTTGTACTCCAGTAGGGATTGTTCCTAAAATGCACTCTTTTTGTACCAACAGGATATGATGCAATATATGAGCAATTCCTCCATTTCCTTTGTGCATTGCATTGGGAAAAGTGTACATCACATGGATGTATTAAGTAGAACTGGATAGTGTGTTCAAAGACGACCCATTTATTTCAATTACAGTTGTGCATGCAACAAAAAAAAAAAAAGATTTTTGGGCCAGTGTGCTTCATGCCACTACACAAAAATCACCTCACGGACCAGCACAGTTCCTAGCTGCTTGGTCCATCAACAGAAGATCAAGTGATCTAATCAAAACCAGCTTGAAAACAGTGTTGTATGAAACAGAAACACAACTTCTATTCTTTTTTTTTACTATTGCTGGACAAACAGATCATTCTCAGAACCGTCTAACCATTAAAGTTCGACTAAATCCAAACATGTGACATGTAATTAACAGTGCCGGTGTCCTCTGTGACACTGTGATAGCTGACTGTAGCCCTCTAATTATCCTGGGCTGTAAATATTGTATTATTCCATATTGAGCTGCAAATTACACCGGGGTAACACATCCGGTACTAAATACTGCTGATATGAGATAATACACCGACGCCACCGTCTGTAGTCACACCCCCTGCCTCACCTTTCACCTGTCTCTCAATCATCATCATCACTCCCACGCACACACACACAATCACCACAAACCACCTAATGCCCCATCCACCATAATCATTTTGACACCACAGAGGGACAGAGGGAGGGAGAGAAGCAGAGAGGAACAGTGGCAGAGTGATTAGCTTGACATCACACAAAATAAGAGTGCGATAGAGGCGGGAACGTGTGAGTGTAAGAGAAAAATGAAGAACAGGTGAGAGGCAGGGAATGAGAACAAAGCTAATAAGACAAGAAGACAGAGCCAGTCACAGAAAAGAAGCATAGAAATGAGAGAGCCAAAAAAAAAGATGGGCAGTCGATGCTAAAATAGAGATGGGACGTGGAGACATAGTGACGGCAGACAATGAAAATCAACACCATTTCATTTTTATTTAAAAGAAAGAGGCGAAAGAGAGAGAAGAATTCCTTAATGGCTAAGGAAAAATGAGCGATAGATAGGACATGCCTGGAGGAGATCACTATATTTATACTCTACTATGCCATTATTTATTTCTTTTTCTCCCTCTCTCCCCTGCTCCCTTGCTCCCTTTGACGGGCCTGATTTTTAATAACATGCATATCTTTGTTCTTGATTAAGGAATGGAGATTGGGAAGACAGTGCCGTAGGGGCCAGTGAAGACCACACTCCTGCCGGATGGAGAACAAACCCCCCCACACCCCCCACCTCCCCCTCTTCCCTTCCTTCCAACAATCCCTCCATCCTTCCCACAACATGCCTGCACCCTTCCCCCTGCCCTGCGTATCTTCAGCCTATCATCAACATCCCCACTTGCTTTCTCAGTCTTCACTTCTCTCCCCTCCCTCTTCTTGGGTAGCCTTCTTCTGCCCCTCCCTCTCTCCCTCGTTCCCCCATATGCACACCCCTTATCTTCATCTCATCAACCACTCTCCGCATCCACTGCCATTTACATAGAAGATTCCTCTATTCCACACCTCTGTTTATTCATTTTGTGGGAAAACATCACGTTTTGAAGTGGATCTTTCTGTATTAGAGCTGGAAAATATGGTTTAAATCAGTAACAGGGTATTAATAACACAAATATTAATAGGTATCCGAATATATATCCAAAATAACATATAAAATAGTCTGACTCTAGACTGTACTCCTAACTAACTTTCATAGTTTCTGTCGGTCTGTCAGTCCGTCCACTATTTTGGTCCAGACTGAAATACAATAGAAGGACCGGATGGATTGCCATGACATTATTATAGTATCTCCCAGTCAGTTCTCTAGTAACTCATCATTATCTACTACATAGTGCTTGAATCAGAGTTCTTCAGGAACTGCTCATTAATGATTCATGAATTATCAGACCGTTCCTCAGTAACTACTCACATTTTTGTGTATTTTTTGGTATTGTAAAATGTTACGTGTCATTTCACATACCTAAATCTTTTACAACGAAAAATAAAAAGCCTTTTCTGCCCTTTTTCATTTTCGCAACACCAGATGTTACTGGTTGTAAAAGAGTTGGATATAAACAATTTAAAGTTTTTGTTTTAGCACATTTCTTTTCCTCGCCTCCCTCTTCTCTACTCCTCTAACTGCTGGTAACAACCCAATCCTCCAGCCTCCCTGACACATTAACATGACAGCCGTCAGCACCTCTGTGCAGCGTGGCCTTTACACTGCGAGTCTGTAAAGATGCGTGGATGGGTATCTATCTGTAAAGATGTGTCACGGCTTGTGTGGTTCAGTCAAGTGTGTGGCAGTTGTGAGGGCAACTATACAGTATATGCATGAATATTTATTCATAGTTGTGTGTGATTTTTCAATGTATTTTCAGCTGTTTGCTGCTTTCTGGTTTATTGTACCCTTTGCTCCATGGCTTTAATTTGACAGCTGCAGTTACATGTTACTTTTCAGAATAAAATCTTCATTCAAAACTAGGAATGGGACGATATTATCGCAATAAAAAACACTCTTTATTATGCTGAATGTCTATTCTCTGGATAATCGTGAATATCATCACATGGCATGACTTGAAAAACTGTCTAGTTCACCAGCACACAGTCCTATATTGATATCAATCAATCCTGATATATTTTGAACAAGGGGACAAGGGGGAGCCCACGTCTTTCCAGTCATCCCAAAATCTTAAGCCTGTTACCAAGGCTGAAGGCTCGGCTTTCTTGTTGCATCCCCCACAAAAAAAGTTAAACTGGATGTGTGGAAATAGTAAAGATTCCAAAATAAAGAACAGGGAGATGAGGTGCCTATCTGTGATGTATAAATACACATTTTTAACAAAATGTCAGGTAAAGTGATTTCAGTATGCTTTAGTGCCATTTTGAAGTATATTTTAATGATTGTTCTGATAATATTGCAGTTATTTTGGCCAAGATAATCTTTTTATATCGTCTAATGCTTATTAAACAGATTGTTCAATATGATGCATTGTTATGGATTTAACTACCAAATGGTTTATAAAGTGCACACCTCTATCAGTTGTAATATCAATTCAGTATCAGCTGTAATGAAATCCAATAATAAAATAATACAGCACACTGGAACAGTTCTGCATAATGAATACTTTTATCTTTGATACCTACATAAATAGATATTGCTGATAGCACTTGTGTATATTTAAGTTAAAGGGTGGTTCACCCAAATTACCCAACAAAAAATCTCATTTACCTATAGTGGCATGCACATAGTTTTGCTTTGGTTGGTTGAAACTTACCCTCAGTGGTTTAATTAGCAACTATTTCTTCAGTAGAATGTAGTTCTAATAAAAACTGTTAACTGTAAAGTCATTTAGAGTAATTGAGACATTGTTTCTGGAAGGACACTTTACTGCTGAATTTTTCAAAGGTAATATTTTATTGCTGCAAGCACCACAAGCAAGCAGTAACCTCAGGGACAATTATTTTAAAACCTGGGTTATCAAAACCAACTATCTGAATGGTATTCTTAGTATTCATGGTATTGCTACTTTTATTAAAGTACAGAATCTAAACACTTCCTCCGTCGCTGCTTTCTGCCATATACCTTGGCAAGCATCACCACAGCAACCAAACCCAGACAGGCCTCTCTGCCGGCTTTTATTGGTCCAATAAAGCTTGAACAACGCACCGTTGACTGCAATCAGCCGCTGTAACTAAATATGTGTGTGTGTGTGGGTGTGTGTATGAATGTGTGTGTGTCAATTCATTTTTCATCTATAATGAGGACAGAAGACTAGTCTATAATATGTATGTCCCTGTGTCATATCACATTTAACGCATCACTTCACTCACCACCCATTGTTTCTTACTACCGTGATGATCTCTCACTATCACTCCTTTCTTTTTGCCATTTTGCGATATTGGTCTCACTGTAATGCATTTTTCCCTTCCCTCCCTTAAGCCTGTAATACATGCGTGGCCATACACACACACACACACACCCAAACGGATTGCGGATGTGCTGACACAAGGATATTCTTCCTTCCGCATGAGCCTCCTCCTCTAAGCTTCAGGTCAGGACGGTGCACATAGCAACCACATACCAGTAACAGCTTAAATACTGGAGTTCATTCTTAAGAAGCCTACAAGTATACAAACACATGTGCACATAAACAAATACACACACATACACATGTGCTGCATTTATTTTTCATTATCCTTTACCTTCTCTGGAAGCCTCTGTTTTCCCTGAACAACACACCTAATCGTCATCTTTTACTCCCTCGTTCCCTCCCTGGAACAAAGGTGAAGGGCACAGAAAAGTGGAGATGAGGAAGGGAAAGAGAGGGAGACTCTAATGGTGATGTTTTTCAATTGGGTTGATTTATGGCTGGCTGTTACCATTATTTTACCATTTACTCCAGTGGGTTGGAGGAACTAGGCTGGACAGCTCAAGCCGGAGGGGAATAGAGAGTGGAACACCAGAGCCACAGGAAACATATAGCAGGTAGGACACAATAATGAAGAATGCAGCTGGACTTTTAGGATGAAGACAACCAGGGCAGCAGAAGATAGGAGAGAATGAGGGAATAAAGGAGTGAGTGGGAGAAAGATAAAGAGGCAGAGGAGAGAGCAGAGCAGAGCTTAATGAATGTAAAGGCTATAACAATGAGGTGAGGTAAATTGTCCATTAACTCAAGAGTTTCTCATGCGTGTGTTGCCTCGCCATAACGTTCCAATTTAGCAGGTTACACTCTGATGCTTCCTGGCCAGACACATGCAAGGCGTCTTTAGGATGCCGAGTTTGACCGAAGTAAGACAGAAGAAAGCGACTGAGAGGCGATTAGGTAAGAGGCAAGAGAGAACTGGGACAGAGGATAAAAAGGAGAAGGTAGTAGAATAAGACAGAGCGAGCCAGATGGAGGAAATGTAGTGGTGAAGCAGAGATAAGGCGTAAAGATAGGGAAGCCAGAGAGGAAATATTGAAAGTTGAGAAAGAGAGCAATAGGGGGAGAATGGATAATTCAGCTGGAGAGGAGGAAATTCACAGGGGGAGGGAGATACCATCAGTTCTTCAGATACGAAGGGAGATAGCCACTGCAGAGGGACAGGATCAAGATTTCAATACACACCCGAAAGGAACAGAGAGCACCACATTATCACAGAGCAAGAAACACAATTATTACTTTCGACAGCCCCTGAGAGAGTTGAACAAAAAACAAAGAGTGAGCTCGGGCAGCCATGATGCTCTATAAATGACACAACAATTTGGGGGCAGAAAGGGGCGAACTGGATGGGAGGCTAATCCGTTTTAATTGGTCTGTGCAATCACAGGGTCTGATGAGGAAGATAATGACGGGAGGGACAAAATGACTTCTCACTCTGATGCTGCTTAACTGGCTAAATTGAGTCTGTCACATCAATGTCATTAAAGTGATTCAACAATGGATATCAAATGTCACATATCAATTAATGTTTAATGAGTTGAACCAGTGCACAGCGGTAGATAACGCACCTCATCCTACAGAATATTTGCACACCGCAGTGTTTGACGCTAGTGATGGCAGGCATTTGGCAGCGTCTCCATACCACAAACTGAACACAAAGGGACACCTGTCATTAGCATTATGAGTCAATTTGGTGTCTAAGGAGCTTGTAGTACTGTGCCAGGAATAGCCACACACACTCCTTTAACACCTTAGCCGCTAGCATGACTTGGAGTAATACTTTCCTGGTAGGACGACAGCATTTATTTGGCTACGGTGGCCTGAGCAGTTTTGACAGATGTCAAGTTGAAATCATGAAACACATCAAGAAATTATCAACAGTTCACTGACCTCTGCGTTCATCAGTTCAGCCAAGACTGCTACAGTGTGTTTATGTAGTGTTTTGTTGATGTGTTTAGAGCTTGTGAATGCATGTGTCTGTGCTCATCAGTGTGTACGTGCATCCATACGCGTGTTTGTGTGTGTGCGCTTTTGGCCTGCATGCATGTGGTGCATTTGTGTACGTGTTTGGATGTTGCCAATGTGTGTAGGAAAGAAACGCACAGTGTATAAAAAGGATTAGCTCACTATTATGGAGGAGCTGTCAGATGCCTATAAGACCAAAACACATTTCCCCTCCCGTCTCCTTTAACCGATGTTGCTTAATCTCCGCCCAGATCCGCCTCAGAAAGACTTAAGGGCTGTTACTGATTCCTCTAATGCTTTCAGATGAACCCTGTGCTCTGACATGTATTCAGTTAGTTAAAAAAAAAGAACTTAAGTGCAGAGCCTAAAACACTGATGGAAAAGCAGTGAAAATTGTGTATTTCTCCCTGAGTGATGTGGAGGAGGGTCGGTTATGTAGAGGGTTATTCATAACCAGCAGCCTGCTGTACTGGAGGCTATCAAACTTCAGTGAGTGTATTAGCAATTCACCAGGCAGGCTTTCTAATCACACCACCACTGCACAGGGCTGCATGGGCTTATAAGGTGCTGGTTCATATTCTCAGCCTTGGGGGAGCACTGGGTTAATATTCCAAGTGCCTATAGATGAGTTATGATTTGGAGTGAAAGTGCTGGGAGAGTTATGTAATTTGCGCTATCGTTATCAGCAGTAATAGACATTATCATCAGTTTGTTTCCGGCAAATGAAAAATGTGAAACCTATCCCTATAAAATGGCATTACAGTGAAACTCTTAGAGATTATTATAATGGTTTTCTTAGTAAATGTGCTGACAAAATAGTATCATTGGGTAGTTGACAGCATAATTGGTAGGTAATTTTGAAATACTAAGCAATGAATAGATAATAACATACGGTAGTTGATGTTTTCATGTCTACACGGTACACTTCAGCTTTGAGGAATTTTCTTTTTAATTAATGCCTCCATTCTTTATCATCAGTGCATGCATGATTAGACAACCATGAGGGTTAAAATGATAAATACTAGCGGATGAACTTGCAGAGCTTTTCAGTGCAGTAAATGATCATGGCTACAGTTCTTTTATCAACATGGCCTCTTGGTCTCTAATGAGCCTCACACCTTCAGCTTTGCTTTGCTCGAAAGCAAACATGGCTCATGTTTATTCATGATATGCCAATATGGGCCACTTCAAAAGATTGTCCGTTTGGCACTTTCAAGAGAGTTGCTCTCACTCTTTCTCTCTCTCTCTCTTCCTGAGTTACAGTAGCTCTCCTTTGGCCCAGCCTGCTGCACCTGTCTCCCTGCCAGGACTCAAGCTTTATTTACCGTAAAGCTTTCACACAGATAAACACAGCAACTCAGCAGCTGCCGTGCACACACACTCACGTACACACACACACACGTAGACACACGCAAGTGAATTTGTGCTACAGCACGCTCCCAGATTTTGGCTTATGATCAGAGCGAAACAAAACACGGCTGTTCTGGGCTCGCCTGTTTGTTTGATTCCTGTCTTTCTTTTTGTCGATTGTTCTCTCTCAACACACCTTCCTCATTTTTCATCCACCTCATTTTTGATTGCTTTCCTTCCATCCTCAATCTTCACTCTGCTGCACCCCTGTGTTCCCGTGAGAAAGCAGCGGCCTGAGCAGGAGGATGTGGTCGGAAGAGGTGGAGGGAGAGCGGAGGATTTGGAGAAAGTTAGTCTACCCCTCCGTCTCTGTCCCACACCCACACCCCTCCTCTTCCTGATGGCTAATCGATATGTTTGGGTTTCCCCCTGTGGCTGTGGCCCAGGAGGCTTGAAAGGTGAGCCCAACAGAGCTTTCTTCTTCCTCCACAAGGGCACAGAGAAAACCAGCCACCACTAAATCTGGCATATTAGCTAGCTACTGGAGGACTTTACACCTTTCTGCTGAGCTATCGCTTCCTATCTACTCTCCCCCACACCTCCTCCCCTCTGCCTCCAACATCCCCTCACTAGAGAAGCCTTGGAGGATATGGTTGTACACACACACTTCCCTTTATTAGCATATTTCTGAATTTGGGTTTTCTTTTAAAATGGATTATTGTACAACAGTGTTTTAATATCAAAGCCTTTGTGGAGAGTAAATCAGGTTGCTGCTGTAATGGTGTGGTCTCTGGTGAAAGGAGCCCTATGTTTTCTCTGCTTCACAGCAACACTGAGTGAGATGAATACATGGAGGCAGCAAAGATGATGGCCCACAGGTAAGCATTTAGATAAATTAAGCACACATGCACACACAAACACACACAGACAATTACAATCATCCAAACGGTACACTGATCCCTGCAGCCGCACGGCCCGACGGGCCTGATTGCCAAATGAAAACAAAGGCTGCATGTACAGTGCTGACACACACCATCAGTCACAGATAGCCTGCGGTCACAATGATTACCTGCTGTATGTAAATCCATTGAGCAATAAGGCTGGTTATCCCCTTATGAGACGCCGTTGTTATTATCGTGGACAGGATATCACCAGCAAGTGCCACTGGCCAACCGCTAACAACTGATTATGTCCCATTGAGACTAGGTGGCGAAATTGGAAAATGGTGATATCAGGAGCCGGGCTTACGCAAATCTTCAGGCAGTGCAAATGATGGCTGTGTGTTTTGTCCTCATTTGTCGGAGTGGGCAAAGGTCTGACATTGTCGGGTAAACAATGAATCTTCCCTGGGGAAACAACATACATATACCTGCTAATTAGCTACCTGGTGTGTATTTGGATGTCCACCAGGAAGAAATCAGGTTACAAACCTTATTTTCTGATATATTATGCAAATTATTAGCTGCTGTATGTAAGGAGTCGTTTGTATTTCTGACACAGAAAAGGATCAGCTGATTATGTAGTTCCCCTAAACCCTAATGAACATTTTAACATATTTCAGCTGATTGTTTTGGCTTCAGTTCTGTTTCAGTTCACTCCTACTTCTTACACCAGCATTTACTCTAAACAAAGCACATAGCTGTTTTCAGCAAAAAGACACTAAAAAACCCCACTGTACACTACCTGCCCAGCACCAAACAGCACAGAGAAAAAAGGATAGTGACTAGTTGGTGAACATATTGGAGCATTTAGCAGGCATTTCCCTCAGGTGTTGGTTAATACCAAAAACAGAGCTGAAAGCGAGAGTGAAAATAGGATTTACATTCATCTGGTGGCCAGATGATTAAAATTGCTAATGTTTCTCTGTATCTGCTGGGTCATGTGAACTTTATGAGGTGATAATGTGTCAGTCTAGTGTTCAGAGGTTGTTTCTGCTGCTCCCAAGTGGACAAAAAATCAGTTAATGCAGGTTTAGATGGTATATATGATGAAATAATACCAACATATAATATTATTCCTATTCCCCATTTTTCTTACTAATTACTAACAGCTATAATCTAATCTTTAAGATACACATGTCCCCAGGTATTTTTCTGACTTCCTTATATTATTTTCTACTATTGACCTGCAAACAGCAGGGCTGAGGCTGACAGCAGGTGCAAATGGGCTGGTATCACCTGTGTGAATCCGGAGAGTATGCGCTCTCTCAACCTGTTTTACTTTGGATCGAAGACTGTCTCATGGGTAGTCTGAAATCCTCTGTGCCTCTCAGCATGACCACAGCGCCGCTTGTGTGAAATACATTGATTGTTACACATATTACACATACAACAAACCAGCGCTAACCAGGACATTGGCAGAATGCACAGATGACCCCCTTTAAGGTTTCATCATGTTTGGAATTCAAAGAAATTATAAACACAGACGAGCTGCACAATACGGCTCTCATCTTCACAGATCACACATCTTGAAAAAACACCTACACAATATTTTTTCTTGCACATGCTAGCTTGGTATATATACACATGGCACTCGCATGGCACACACACAGGCTACGTCAGATGTTCATGTATATACACAAATATAAAATGCCTATCCTTCGTATCTTCTCGTGTACAAATGCAGTTCATCAAGCACATTATAGTATTCCTTTTTAATGTGATATTTGGTTAAACTAAGAGCCACAGCACTTGGAGATTGAGAGAAAAGCGCTAGATAAATTACTCGAGCTCTAGACTTTGATTCCTGAGCCAGTGAATAGCTCAGGAGAACTTAAAGTAAACACCGGTCAAACAACTCTGTGGATTTCATCAAGTACCACTGAACAAGAGACAAAAAATGTTTTTCATTTTAACTGAGCCTCTTGGATGTGCTACTATTGTGTAACTCAAGTGAAGGAAAAAGTATCACCCTGAGGAAGGTGTCAGACCGTTTAGAGGGCTACTTTGCTTTGGCGAAGCATTTTTACTTTATGTCACGCACACCTCTATATGAGCTTAATTACAGCCAACACTTCGCTCACTGGGTGTCTGAATTTATGTTTTTCACAGGCTACCATTTTACATCTGAGCTAATATGAAAGTTATACCTCAAAAAGGCAATGATGCAGATAATATTATACTAATTCATGACTCGTGTGTGTGTGTGTGGTTGCAGCAGGGAGCAGTGGTCGGGGATTGTCACTGCAGCAAAGTTTTGACTTAGAGGAAAAAAATGCAGCCATTTATTCCAGACCCCACCACACGTTAGTTGAAATCTGAAGCTCATAAAATCACAAATGGGTTAATTAATCACATCTGTTGTATTTTTTTAATTCAGTTATAATGACATGATATAAGCCCATTTGGAGTATTATGTTTCACTGAGTCAATTAAATATTCAGCAGTTTAAAATCACCCAGTAGCCCATAATCAACTGCTGCATCACCATTTGGACCGAGGCAGCTGAGCTGGAACTGACTCGCATGTTAATACTTCTGATTGGTGGAGCTGATTGCAGGCTCTTGACTCACAATCCCAAAATACCAGGGTGTGGAAACAATGAGACACAGGGCAAAACATGGAAGTGTTGATTAAACTTGGCCTGAGACTATATTTTAGGAACAAGAAACAGAGACACCATCTTTGTATTTAATGTGCTATATATCAGTAAGATGCAGTTTTGGCTGTTTACAGTTTTTTTTTACTGATTATGTAACAGAGAATGATGCATCTGCCGGGGTCTGACATCTGGCCAGGTAGGAAATTCCATAAATAAATAAAAATATGGATATAAGAAATGAAAACTCTCAGGAGGGTGATTTCATTAACGTCCTAGAATGACACGTTTATTTATGCTAGCCATATTTTCTTGAGAAAATGCTGTGTAATGTTTTGTGGATATCTAGTTGAGATGAAAATCAGTCGTGAAATGAGATGGGACGTTAGGAAATTTACCAAAAATCTTTTTGCAAGGACATTCCTGGACTAGGGAGCTGAAATCTTTCTTTTCTATGATTCATTTTGATTTTACAAAACTGATGAACAGTGTAATATTCATGCAAATTGTTCTTTATGTCTGAGTGAGGGAAATAACAACAGCAGACAGCAAGTTAGACTGACTAGGTTTTAGTGGCCAGGACAGTCACCCAGGTTAAGATGGTAACCTAGCCGGAGGTGGTGCTGTATTTCGTAGACATGATATACACAAGTAACGGAAGAAAAGGTTGAACAAGACGTGTCAGACAGTTCAGGAGCAGTGTTTTCTGTGGGAGACTCAGTACCTGCCTTTGGACTTAACTTTTAACTTTGCAGACCTTTTACATGCACAAAAAAGCAATACTTAAGACATACTAGAGGCATAACATGGCCTCTTTAATATTTTATTGTTAATCATGTAATGATTTAAGGCCTTCACTTTTTTGTGAAATATTTTTTTTATTATTAATTAATATTATATTATATATTTTATTATATATTTTTTTGTGACTTTATTTGTAGATCTTGGGAGAGGAGACACATTTTAAGCATAAAACATAAAGCTATGTGTTTTTATATATATAGCTGTTGTGTTAGATAGATATACTTTCAGTGTGTTGTTACCATTATGTGTCTTTGATTACCATGCTCTAAAAATAAAATGTATTATTATTATTTTCTGACAAATGTTTCACCACTGCAAGAGCACATTTGGTCCACATGGGTTGAGCACTGGTGCATGTGCATCACAATAAACAAAATAACTACTACTTTGAAAAACCTGAAAAACACTATATGGAACCAGTATTTTGTTCGTTCAAGTATGTTAAAGCAAATATATGGAAATTCTGATCCAGGTCCACCCTGGAGTCCTATAGAGTCTATCAGAGCTGGGCTGAGTCCTATGTATATTAATTAATCATCAGCTTCAGAGAGGCGACACCTGTAGATATCATGATGAGTGCCATTATTACACTGTCAGGCAAACTGCCGCTCAGCAGGAACCGCAGTGAAACATTAAAATGTAAAATAGACTCACTAGACCAAGGCTGACAATGCTGTTACCTGAATGACTTCTGAACAATTTTTCACACAAAAGCAATTATGTAGAGTTGTACCAGAATGGATGAACAGTACAAGACTGCTAGCAGAGTGCTTGAGCTCATACTGTAATAAAATACATTTTCCTTCTACTATAGTCACACTGTCTAAATGTGGGTTTTCAAACACATTCACAAAAATGCTCCCCAAACATATAAACATATAATTCCAATCCACTATAATTTCCGACTGTGACGCTGTTGATACTGACTAATGGTAATGAAATCAGAACAGTTACTCGTATAATATAACCTCACTATTCTATCTCAAAATAATATAACAGTGGAATTAAACCAGTTTTCTTTATTTTGCTGCATGACCCCCTCAGGCCTCCTCAGGGATGTGCAGACAGGTTTGATCAGTGATTGCAGTATGACATCCCCTGCTGAGACTCCATTTTCCAGCTACGGGCTCCGCCTGCTTAGTAAGTGATTAGATTAAAAGGTGCGCTCTTTCACTGAAACGTATTTTCTGATCTTCTGATACATGGACTGACACCTTTGCCAGATAAATATGGTTATTACCACGAGACAGGCACAGATTTGTGTGCGTGGAATATCTCTGAACAGTGTGTATATACACCTCAATTTTAAATTTGATTTGTTTTGTTTTTTTAAAGTTATACTTTGCAAAGTTTAGAAAAACAATTATGAACATCCACATAATTTAGCAGTCAAGCTATTGACTCTGTCTGGCCTAATTAGAAAGAGTTTTCTGTTCTGTTTTAATTATTTTATCCCATGATTTAAGGTTAATTCTGCCTGCAAACTAGCTTTCCCTTTTGGTGCAATAAAGGCTGCGTTTCATTGAATACAAACAGTGAATGAGGCAAGTTGGACCGACCTCCGCTGAAGCTTAAAACATGATGAGCACGGTGACATAAGCAGACCCTCTGGAAAGAATCAAGAAATTGACATAGACTTAATAAGCAGTCATGCCACCATGAAACAACACGCAACACTACCCAGAATGCCTTTCGCCAGCCTTGCCATATTCTCTCGGGTACAGGTCCTCAAATGACCTCAAATGAAGCCTATCAGCCTTTGTCACTTACAAACTCACACAATGTAGCGGCAATCTAGCGGTGAAACATTATAGCCGTGACTTTCTAAACCTCCGCCAGCCAACTGATTAGGACATAGGACCGGGTCAAGACTGATCGCCTGAGCCTCAGACCGTATTACAATTACAGTGATAGAATACTGACCTTTTCTACCAATGCTAATGTAGGGGACTGTCAGTGCTGCCTTTAGTGTTGTCCTGGGTGAAGCACTAAATAACTAGAAATACACAAGGTGGTTACAGTAACAGTACACATATACAAACGATCACACTTCCATCCGGTTCACACACATTATACACATTGCTTTTATCTTTTTGCAATCCAATCTTAATGACTCCATTAACTGAGAGGCCATTAGCGGCATTCACTTTATGGCCAGCCAAACAGCCCAGCCGGGAGCACATTATGGAAAGGGCATGTGTGTCCTAATGTCCATTTCTTGTCATCCTGCTCACACACACACACACACACACTCATACACTCACTCAATCTTTTCCCCAAGGCCAGCTAGCCTGAAGCAAGCAGGAGTGGACAAACGACTAAGCAAACAGGGCCATTTTTTGTGCTCCATTAGGCAATGAGGAGCAAAGGTTTAGTGCAGGCTGCAGTGCCTCGCACTGGTGGTCAAGCGGTGGAAGATTGAAGGCAGAGGAAACTGAAGTGCTGCTCAGCGTTAGAAGAGATCTCATATCCCAAATTAGCCCGGCTGGCATTGGAGCAGGGGCTGTCTGAGACACTTCAGGGGTGAACTACCACGCAAGAGGCATCATGGGACATGATAGCAAAAGCCAATCACAGTCTCAAGTTGATAAGAAAATGATGGATCCAGTGCTGACAACTGTCTAGCAATTATCTATTACAGCTATAACACTATAATTGCACACCTTTCTGAGAAGAATGAATCATTACAGCTTCTACATTACAGCACAGTTAAAAACAGCTGCTGACCACCTTTGAAGAGAGAATAGCTGCTCCCACCAAAGAACTGTAAAATGACGAATGATGCAAATAATGTGAAAATTTGTTTTTTTTTCTCTCAACAATAACTCAAATCAAAACTGTAACCAGCAAATAAAAAATCTAAACCAGCGATTAGAAAATATAACCCTGAGGGATGATGGGATCACTGATCTGAAAGGAACCTAACTGGTAAAAACAGGGGCAATGGGACAATCTGAAACCCAACGTGAAAAATTATCTTATGAACCATGTGCATCTCTGACACAATTTAGACCAAGTCGAGTGAAATGATTTACTATACGAGCCCAGTACTGCCGCTGTGAGAAGCGCTTAAAAAGGGGAGACCGAATGACACAAACACACGACTGATAATCTGGCACATCATCTCCACATTGCCTTTCTGCATGTCTGGTCTCGCTGAGCAGAGTGCGTGTGATTCAATATGGATGCTTTGTGACTGGAGCTATACTGGTTCTACAAAGTGACTCATACAGTTATTCTGTGACTACGGGGCTCAGCTGGGGAGGGCCCCGGGGTCAAAGTTTATTCGATGTCACTGAAGCAAATACACTGCATGACATGTACATGAAACCTCCACTAGATGACAAATGTGCTGCACAGGAACAGGAACTGAAAGGAACGGTTGCCTACTCGCATTGTTTTAGGGCTTTTTTAAGCTCCATGTTTGTGCTGTGTGTCATATTTCATTGATTTCGTTTTGTGCCCTTTGCTCTGCTTTGTTATTTGTTACTTTTATACCATACCATCACATGCTAAATAAGTCTTTTCTGTTTCCTGCTCCAAGCTAATCTTTAGCTCTGCAGGCAAATGGTTGTTCCTGCTGAGAGGAGAGTGGAGATACTTCATATCTCATAGGAGGGGGTTCGAGCCCAGTCCAACCCTGATATTAGCTCACTACTCTGGGAGCAGTGGGTTTCAGACGATTGTACTTTACTTTCACTGAGCGGGACTGGACAGCAGTTTTTGCTGTCTGCTTGTTTTTCCCCTCTCCCGAGGGGTGGGAGACCATTTATCAGCTACCAGAAGAACACGTATCGATGTGAAACACAGCCTGGGAATTCAGCTTTTATTACACTTTAAACTGCAAGGTCAACTTGGCAGGTATCCGTGTCAAATCTGTCAAGCGTGGAAACATGAAACAAATAGCCCACGCAGAAGACGCGGTGTAAAACATCGAGATAAGGGGCATAAGTCTCACCATGAGAGCCTTGGTTTATGTTTACACGTGTGGAATCAGATAATATACAGAGCGGTTTCCCTGTTTGCTTGGTTTTTTTTGTCCCTTTTGGAGAAAAAACATACTCAAAATTTATGTCACATGACTGGACATGATGACACCATCTACTTGAAGAAAAAAACCCAGGTCGACATTATTTGCCCCAGTATCGTTTTGTTTATGGCGCCTTGTAGTATGAAAAGTCACACCGACTCTTTACTCAGCGGCAAACAGAGAAGCCATGTTGTGAAGCATGGGCCCTTATGAGTGTAATGTAGTCAGTACTGTCATGCCTTTGATGCCATCATATGCCATTCCTCCTCTCTTCTCTGGGTCTTCTGACAGTGACAAAGGGGATCGGCAGCAGCGTGTTATCAGTGTGCAGCTGCAGTAATCGTATTATTTAGTAATCTTAATTCTGAGAGGCTGACCAACAGAGTGAACAAAACAGGGCCTTGCTAAGCCCATCAGAGTGCTCCCATGGAGCAGAGGTCTTTTCCTGCTCCGCGGCCCCTCTAGACACACGCCCTCCCTTTTCCCTCTCTGTTTCTCACCCTCCCGCCTCTGTGTTCTCCCCTCTGTTGCTTTCTGTCTCACACTCTCTGTCTCCTCTCTCATTCCCCTTCTGCTCTTGTTCTCCAGAATGTTTTTCATTCTCTCTCTCTCTCTCTTGCTTTTTTCCTTCCATTTTTCCACCCTCCCAATCTTTGTGTCTCTGTAACGCTCTGAGCTAGGAGTTTGTGTAATGGCGTTATTCACAGTTCATTGGTCTGTTTGAAGGGACTATCTTGATTGAGCGTCTCCCGGTGCAGGGCCTGGTGACTGTGGGAGTGTATAAAGATGTGGATGTGTCCGCGGAGATAGATGGGCTTAGTAATATGCAGGACATTGCAGAGGCTGGGTCTCAGGATAGGGTTTCATCCAAGGCAACACATAGGGAGATAAAAGGAGGCTGAAATGATATGCAGCCGGGGTGTAATGCTCAGGGCATTAGATGTGAAATGGAGGCAACAAAGAACTAGTCAGGGAATCAGAGTCATTCTCATTAGCTGGTTCACCCTCTTCAGTTTTAGCCCCCCATCCCCTTTCCATCTCACCCTAATGAATGCAAGTACACTGACACAGAACCAAAAAACTGCTCTGAGAAGCAAAAATACTCACCACTAATTAGTTCAAATTAACCTCAGGACCAATATGTAGGCGTGCACACACACCACCCCTTTCACACACACATAGGCACCTCCTTCGCCTCTTTCTGACACTACTCTGATGCTGTTGTAAGCTTGGCTGTAAGATCAAAATCTCTGTCTTTGGCAAACACACACACACACACACACACACACATAAACACACATGCTTCAATTGCCTGGAGCAGAGGAAGCACAGTAAAGCAAATCTGCTGTGAAGACACCACAAAACTAACACTCTGCAGAAAGACACACCACATCTTTGTTTCTGCATACTTCTGAATACATGCTAATGACATGCAGTGAACACGTGAACACATACATACACACATAGAAAGAGAGAGAGTCCTACTTACAGAATGAATCAGACGTTATCAGAAGCGCTGTGCCATAATAATGCTGTAGTAGTGAGTCAACACAGGCATTGAGATCTGAGACCACCGGGTTTTAGTACTTCAGCCGAAGGGTTGGGGTGTGGGGGGGTTGCCTTGGGGGAGTCAGAGTGGTTCACACTGTGTCATTGGAGGTGAATAGAGGGAATCTGGAGGGTTCCAGTGTTTATACTCAGATGGAGAAAATAATCCCTTTAGGACACGGCAAGAAAAATCAACAATTGATGAGTGGAGAGGTTCAACTCTGTGTACAAAGAGAATGAGGGATTGATTGGGCCGGTGTTTTTCTTCTCTCTATCTCAAACTTTAAGAAAAAAAAGCGGAAAAATAACAAGAGCCCGTCTTGACAAATAAGAAAAGGAAGATTTGAAAAATTAGTCAATCAAAATTGGGCTCCACCTTTTCTTTTCTTCTGTCTTTTTCTGCTTTCCTCTGTCTGCCCACCTCTTGTTTTCCTCGGGATTGCGGTGGGCCTATGAGCAGAAGAACGCCGGCATCGGAAAACCAATCACCTCACCAGACGACGAGAGAACATAAAGGAGTAAATGACAAGCAGATGAAGGGGAGGATTTCCGACACCTGCTCTCTCCCTCTGTTTCTCTGCCTGCCTCCCTCCCTCTCTCTCTCTCTCTCTCTCTCCAACCTGTATTTCCTTTCTAGTAACAGCCCCCACCCTCCCAGCCTGTTTTCTTTAGTGCATGGGCTTGCCACACTACAGACTGAGGTGGATGCAGATGAAGTGAGATTTTCCAGAAGCTACAAACACAGGGATGCTCCTCTTCTTTCTTTCCTTCCCTCTGTTTCTTCCTCACACACTGCATAGAATGACAATGAATCGCACAGTGTCTACTGTGGGATGTCTGCCTGGCTCTCTGCCTGACACTTGGAATAGGCTGTGTACCCGTTTTTCTGTCTGTCTGTCTGTCTATCTTCCTGTCTGTCTATCTTACCAGCCTCAGAGCTTGTCTATCATTCAGTACGGCTGTCTGTTTACCAGGCCATCTTTCCGTCTGTCTTCCTGCCAAACACTGACATACAGACCAGGCAGGTGCAGGGGGGACATAACCCTACTCTCCTGCTCAAGTGCCCCCCCTGGTGTAAATCCTGACCCCTCCCCTGCCCATTCTGCTAACTAGCCTCCAACACCGCACAGACGAATTAGAAAAAGACTTTAAGTCTCCAAGAGGATTTCAAACAATCCTAGTTAATTCTCTATTTTTTTTCTAGCCTTCTCTGCTTCTTTCTCTGTCTTCTTCTTTCTCTCTCTACCTGTTTCTCTCTATCTTCTGCTTTTTCTCCTCCTCTCCTCAGTGCCAGTCTCCTTGCTCGTTATCTATTCTGGACAGTCTGTCCCTCCTCTCTCTCCATCACCAAGGGAGGATGAAGAAGAATGGTGCTGCTTCATAATGTATTTCTCCGCAATGTGTGAGAAAGACGGTGAAAAAGAAAGAGGGGTAAAATGTCGGACAAAGTGAGTGTTTTTTTTAATTGTTCCTTTAAAAGAAAAAACACACTCTTCCCCCACAACAAGTCAGAAGAGAGATCCTCTGGAGAGGGGATTTTCAATTACTCGCTTTTGCCCACAAGCCAATCTGGAAAAGTGGCCCAGCTCTGAGGTGTGCACAAAAGTGTCGTAATCTCGATAGGATATCCGGTCGATAAATCCGGACATGTCCAAAAGCTCCATACCATTGCTCAAGCATCACTGCAGCCTATTTTATTTTAGATGAAGTCCAAGAAGCTCAATTGTATGCTCAACAGGTTGATTGGATTGTTGTAAGACAACTCCTATGAGGCTTGTCCCCCTCTGCTTGTCTCTGCTTCCAGTAGACGGCCTCTGGTATCTCTCTTGAGTCGGGCCTCAACTCTGCAGGTTCAGTCCTCGCTGGGATGGTTCCAGCTGATGGCTGGAGATGGTGGCGGCGGTTAGGTGTGGAAAGCTAGTCGCTGGAGGGTGTGTGTTGGCTTCCATGTTGCCCATTTGGTGTCCATCTCTGCAAGGCTTCAGATCTAGAAGGAGAAGAACAAGAGAGGCAAGAAAGAAGAGAGGAGAGAGAGCAAGAGTGCATGAAAGGTTAGCATGGTGACATTTGTGTCACTCTGCCTTATCGCGTACGTCATTCTCCTCCTCGTCACACTCCACCCCGCCTGTCGTCCTGCTGTCTATTCCGTCCTTGTCACTCTTCCTCCGACTTTGCTGCTTGTTTGCTCCTTCCTACTCTCCACTCACTCTATGATTTGATCCTTTCACTGTCCCCCAACAAGCTCATCTTCAAACACTCTCCCCGTCACATTTCTCTTCTATTGCCTCTATCCAATTTTATATCTACACCTAGCCTCCTTTCATCCAATCATTTCTCCTGTCTTTTTCTTCAATTCCAAGTTAGCTGTCTATCACACTCCACAGTATCCAAGGCAAGATGCATGTGCAGGAGCCCAACTAAAGGACAGAGAGAGACCTCTGACTGGTGAGTGTGCCTGAGGCAGGTGGAGGACTGCAGTCCAGGCTCATGGTAGTGGTCAGTTTTAAGTAGGCATACTTGACTGACTAGGGCTGTCATTTTTATTCAAAATTCAAACTAGCATTCAAATTTGGAAACATCTAGAATATTTATTTAATCTAGCAGGGTTGTTCCTAAAATACCCTGGGACACCGTTTGATCCACTGCATGCCCTGTTGTCTTGAGTAAACTATTGGTTGGTCTCTCTGCTAACATAAGAAGGAAATGAGAGACATGAGAGCTGTGCTCAATAGATAATCATGACACCAAACCCTCTTAGAGGTAATTGGAGGAAGCATTTTGGATTCAGTGTAGATGGAGAAATCGTGCAAAAAGACAGGGCTGTTTGCTAACTTTGTAAAATGCAACTGCATTATGGTAAAACTAGCTTGTCACTCAACTGAGGCAGCTGAGGCACCATAAGTGAACGACACAGAGTAATTTCTGCAATGTATTTAAGGCCGCATGGTTTTAAAGCCACGTGGGTTCAAACAAATTACATATCAGTTTGAATTAGTTCAAACTAGATTTTTTGAAAAAGTGACAGCCCTAGTCAAGACAGACAGGCCTTTGGCTCTCAACCTAATAAGAGGGAAGCAATAATCAGGTCATTTTTCAGTATAATACAGGATACAGGGATTGTGGGCTGATACACTTTGATACTGTAAACAAAGCTTGTTAGGGGTAAATCTGTGCTTTTTTAGTTTTACTAATCTTTTAAAATGAAAATTATCTCTTAAATTAGTCGTCGAGCAGAATTGAATTGTTCAAGAAATAAATAAACAGAAGAATACAATTACATAGATGAAAATATCTTCATAAAGACAAGAAGCAAATTAGATCTTGTGCACAGTAACAGTTTGCCACAAACAGCAATTTTCCGTGTTTTTGAATAATTTTAGATTTGGGAGTAACACAAGGACATTTTTTTATGTACACAATTAAAGTGTAGTGCCTTTTGGGAGTCATAAGTGATGTATACTTTGATCAATTATTCAGCTCCATGATGGATATTGTTACATTTATGTACCTTTACTTTGTGCCAAGACATATTCGTACATCTGTCAGGCAGACAGGTATGCAAGCGGAAGACAGATGGCAAAACTAATGTTTGGTCTGAATTTCTTTTTTAAAAATGTCCTTCATACCCCCGTTTGTCAAATAGCCTAAATTGCCTGAACCTAAAAATAGCCGCAGGATGTCAAATCTTTGCTACCCAACAGGTAGTCGTGTCTCTGTTACTATGCAACAGTTTGCACCTGTTGAATATACAAAAGTACTTTTTGAATTCTGATCAAAAAGCTCACAGCTGTGTGATGGATTCTTAATTCCGAACAGCACAGAGAAAGCATGCATTTCTTTAAAAGTAGATATTAACTCAGAGCCACGCAGCAACAATATCACCTCTTTTGACAGATCAAAATGAAATCATTAAATAGGTTTAGTGACTTCTTCCATTTTCCAGAGTCCAGTGAGGTGATGGTCTATTTTAAAATGAAACATTAGAGGCCACTCAGTGTATCAGCTACAATCAATACTGCTGTGTGAATAGATGTGACCCTCCTGTGACACCCATATCCTCCCAGGACCATTTAGGATGAGACATGTGTGTGTGTTGGCTCACTGATTAGGTGAATACTCAGTGTATGCATGTGTGTGTGTATGTGTGTATCTGTCTGCACAGCCTTTGTTGGCATTATTAGCATGCCTTTCTGTAGCACATGTGAAAAGATGTAGGTGGGTGTGAATTGGTGTGCAGAAGGTATGTCAGCAAGGAGTGCAAAGACCAAGGTGAGTGTAAAGCGAGTGACTGTGTGCGTGTGTGTGTGTGTGTTCATACGTGTCACAGCTGTCATACCTGCAGCAATTAAACACATTGATCTACTTCATAACCTTCTGTTCTACCAATCCCACACACTGAGGCTGAACACACACCTCTGCCCTCTCTGCATTGTGTCAGACACACACACATGAAACGCTATCAAAAAGATTGACACACAGAAACAGAAATAGCAATCCTTTCACACACACACACACACACACACACACACACATCCATGGCATCTCCATTCATTGCCAGTGTCAGATTCAAATGTCTTCGGTGTGTCTGAATTCAAACAGAATGTAGAGAGGAGCTTGAAGACACCAAGAGAGGGATGGAGGGGGGAGGGGTGACACAGCCGAAGAGGGGAAGAGATAGAGAAGCAAAGAGGGAATAAGGGGGAGAGGGGGGTGAGAAGCAACAAATTGAATTGAGCCATTCAGATTTCTTCCAAATCCATCAAACTGGATAGGCCTGTTGATGTCTCGATGGGGGTAAAGGGGATGAGGAGAGATGGATGCTGGATGAAAAGAGGACGGAAGGACGGATGGAGGGAAACAGGTGGGGGAGTGGTAGGGAGGTGGGTTGGACAGCATGAGTGTGTGAGAGACCCAAGGAAATGAAGGGAAAACCCATCAGTGGTGAAAGATGTTATGAACATAACTGCAGACTGAAGGAGAGGAGGCAGACAGAGAGGTAAAAGAAACAAGAAAATGAGAGGTGAAAATGAAGGGAAAGAGGAAAAAAGGAGGAAGAGAAGGACGGACACTCACCCATTTCAGCGGGCTCTCCACAGGCGAGCACAATCCCTGCTCTGTGATCCCATCCTGGGGAAAGGCGCAGCGAGATCCTGGAGCTCCCTCCGCTGAATACCAATGGGGCTGCTATTATCAGCTCACACACACACACTCGCACACACACACCGGCACTGTGGAGGAAAAGGCACAAACACACTGAGTCAAGTCTGGGGTAGTTGTTTAAATTAGAAAAAAAAAAAAAACCTGTTCAGTGATGCAAAGAGCATATCACAATAGAAGAGACATTGCAGTACAACTGCATTTGCATTCCCTTCTTCCTCTCTTATTTTCTCTTTCTTCATGAAAAAAGCATCAGAGGCAGTGCACAAGCCGGAGGCATCAATCCACACACACATACACACGCTCATACACTGGCATTTGCAGCCTATACAAATACTTACTGAGCATATATTCAATCCCAGCGAGTCCCACAGTCGACTCTATTCTGGCTCACAGCTCCAAGGATGTTAGGGAGAAATGAGTTGTCCGCTGTTTTCCTTTCCCTCCCCGTGGGTTCCTCACAGCAGCATCTGATGCAGAGATAAACGGATATGAAGGCAGACTCTCCGTCCTCCCTAATTTTCTCCTCATATGCAGTGTACATCCAGTTTTTCTGTATCCATTTGTTGATTCAGGTCCAATCCGTCTGGCTGCCTGTGGACTTCGCTGTGATTCGGCGACACGCGGCAGCAAACTGCATTCACTTAGTCACCCTCCCCTCTGCCTCTCTCCTCTCTGTCTCTCCCCTTGCTCAATAGTATACCCGTACCTCCTTGGCTTTCTCCAATCTAATCAGCTCTCCCTCTCTCTCTCTCTCTCTCTCTCTATCTCTCTCTCTCTCTCTCCCTGCACCCTCCCA
>NW_023339807.1:17877317-17884763 GCF_004916995.1 Morone saxatilis | reverse complement strand
ATAGGGATGTGTCTACATCCCTAGCCAGGTAACACACCCTGAACAGAGTTTGACATGGCTACCATGCCACGGCGTGACAAACTCTATCACAACACCCACGCAACTCGCCTCATACCCTATGACACACATCATGGGGCACTGACACCACCACACATCACACCCACCCACACACACACACACGCACAGCAGAATCAGATGTAAACACACAACTGGGCTCACATACTGAGGCACATATTGACTTAATGTCCCTGATATGCACAAACACAAGCGGGGGAAGTAGAGGTAAACACACACACATAAATCCTATCAGAGCAGGAGGGTAGATCAAACATGTATGTAGCTGTTCACAGTGGTGGAATGTAACTAAGTACATTTACTCAAATATTGTACAATTCTGACGTATTCAGCAGTATTTGTATTTAACTGAGTCGTTCCATTTTATGCTAGTTAATATTTAAACTGGACTAGATTTCAGAGGAAAATGTTGCAGTGTTTATTTGACAGCTATAGAAGATTAAGATTTTGTAGTTTGTTTGTTTTGGGCATTTTATATGTGGAGCAGACAGTGAAGAGATGAAAGGAAATAACAGGAAAGAGAGATGGAGAATAACATCCAACTGGTGATGTTGCACTTCATGAATGCCCTGTAGATTATCATTTCACATACCAAACATGTTATCAGCTTAAAAAATATGATGCTTTTTATAGATATTGATATGGATATGTAGATTTAGTACAAAGTTGTACAGTTTTACACTAAAAAGTGCATGACGTATTTAAAATTATCTCCACATTCACCAACAACAAAAATAATTATACATTAAAGGACCAGTGTGTAGGATTTAGTGTCATCTAGTGGTGAAGTTTCAGATTGCAACTAACTGAATACCACTCGTGTTTGTACATGACGACCTGGGAATGAGAACGGCCTGTGAAGCGTTTAGGAGACTCACAACTCTGTTTGGTTTGTCTGTTCTGGGCTACTGTACAAACACAGTGGTTCAACATGGCGGACTCCATGGAAGACGACCCGTGGCTCATTCTAAGGTAACAGAAACATAAAGATTCCCATATTCTGGTTATACATACACTAATGAAAACATACCTATGAATATTATTTCCCATTTCTGCCAATAGATCCACCTAAATGTTACACACCGGACCTTTAATGCATATAAAATAGTTATGCAACGCTCTAGAAAGGCCCATTCTGCACAGTGAATACATCTGCACTTTTACTTCAGTAAAATATTGAATAGAGCACTTTTACTTAGAGTACATTTTACATTGTGACATTTTCTACTTTTACTTAAGTAAATTAATGAATACTTCCAACTGGGGGTACACATGTACACAAACTGTACACTGACACATTGCTGAAAATCATCTCTCTTCTCACCAGAGCACCCTGACACTTCATGTGGGACTCCCTTGAATGGAGCTGACATCCTCCTCACTATTTATAATGTTCACTCATATAAGACACAACTCCACAACAGCATGAGCCCACTGCAAGCAGACAGCAGTCTCCAGAGAAGCAGCTCACTCTATATGATGTCACTGCCTAACTCCCATATCCCACTTCTATCACGCTGCGCTGTCTCATCCCCCCTAACGAGACTGGGACATTGGCCTTATGATGCCTTTGTTCCTCTCTGGTGCTCTGGTCGGTCCAAGTAGCCTTTTCAATATAGATCTTTTTCTTAACCTCGCAGCCCCAATGCTGTCTTAGAATTTCATGTCCTCTAAGGCTATTAAACTTGCCACAGTGTGTTGAATCATTGATTTTGTCACTCTGTGCACGAGGTGGCGCTTTAATTGCTAGTGACAACACTGTGTTGCCTTATAGTGATATTTGCAAATTGTGCTTTAAAAGATTTTAGAAGAGGTGTTAGGTTACAAGATTGCTGTTAAATTTTAAATGAACAAAATGAGAACTAAATCTGCCATGTGTCTATTAATAATTAATACATATCGTTCCAGTACAACCAAACATTTTACTCAATCCACATATAATATGAATACACAGTGGCGTAATGTAAAGCTAGAGCCTATTTGTGTGTCCCTTATTGACTAATATCCTCTGATTTGAGCCTTTGGATACATCAACTCTGATTCGTCCACTAAGCTGTCCCCTAATCAAACAGGGAAGCAAATATAGTATGTGACAATGCTGAGCTGTCTCCTCTGCTCTGGTCTCAAACAGCCCCCCCCCCCCCCAATGCCTCATCATGTTTTCACCTATTCACTTTGCATCTCATAAAATAATGCGCATCTCAAGATGTCTTTGTCCAGTGGGCGGACAGTGCTGGAACACCTATTACTCACTCATGCTTGAGCCTATTAGACTGCAGCCATGTCACGCCAGAGGTTCCCCAAGGCCATGGCATTTTTTTCTGTGTGTGTGTGTGTGTGTAGGTGTGTGTGTATGTGTGTGTGTGTGTGTAGGACATTTAGATATGACTGTATCCATCCAACTTGCAAATTTTAAATTCTTTATTTGGCTCTCTGCACGTGGTGTGTGTGTGTGTTGGGAGGGTTGCATACACAGCGTTACCCCTGGCTGTGACCCACAGCTGCAGTTTTCAGGAAGTCAGGAGGAGTCTCCGTGTGCTGTCTCTCCCATTCCATCACACACACTGACACACGCCCCGCAGTCCCAGTGAGTGTGTGTGTGCTGCCTAATTTACCTCTGGTCTAATTTACCCCTCTCTTGGTTTCCAGCACCACTGGGTGACACTGAATCTGCTCTGTGAGAGTGACTGTCTGCGTATTTTACCTCAGTCTTTTTATGTATATACAATATATTGATAATCCAACATGTAGAAATGCAATAAGGAATTAACTTAATAATAATATCTTAATATTACTGGTGATTTACTGGCCTTACTGCATCCACTCAAAGTCTGCTGTCACTCTCTGTTGTTAGTCTCCCTCCTCTCTCTAAATATGCATTCAACAGCTGTCTCTCTCTCATCTCCATCCCACACCACTTTGCTCTTGACAAATTGATGTGGAGCGCTTTTACATAACAACTACGTATCACGCACACACATACACACTTCAAATACCATCCACAGCACAAATGTATACTTTACTCAGCTATTACACACACAACACCTCGCTGCAGGTGTTGAGAGCACAGTGTTCGCAATTGTGAATAGCGTATTTGTGGAGTGTTTTCCTTACTTTTCTCTTCGTAGAACACAAATGTGGCTTCCATGTTAACTATTGCTTGGAAAGCATGCAAAAGAGGGGAGGGAGAGGGAGAGGAAGACAGAGGGAGGGATGGGAGGGAGGGAGGTGGGGGGATTGACATTCTGCCCGAGCACTGCGCTGTGCTCGTGGAATAATGATTAGCTCCTCAGTATTCTAGTCACAAATGCTTCACTATCAATGAGAGAGAGAGAGAGAGAGAGAGAGAGGAAGGAGGAAACATGAGGGAGGGGACAGAGAGGGAGGAGACAAGCAGAGGGAGGTGGGGGGAGCGAAAGGGAGGGAGGGTGTGGGAGAAGAGGAGCACACAGGGAGAAACAAGGTGAACAAGAGAGCAAGGGATGAAAAAAGTGAGGGGTAATGGAGGACAAAACAGACGAGTATAGTATGACATAAGCACTAGGAGTAGGTGCTAGTATGCTGCAGTATGTTCACACACACAGACACACACACACACACACATACAGATGCATTGTGCATGTTCGCTGTGCACATTAAACAAATGCAACAGCCAGACAAATTTACTATATATAATATATAACTATAAAATGAAGCTAGTGCATGCACACAAACACTCTAGTGCACCCTTGCATCCACACACACACACACACACACACACTCACACACAGAAATACACCACTACACGCGTGGAGACTACTTTGTCAAAGTCACAGCAGGTACAGCCACCTCAGCAAAGAGAGAGACAGAGGCTATGTTGCAGGGGGGAAGAGAGGGAGAGACAGAACAGGGGAGTGATGATGAAAAAAGAGAGAAAGTAGAAAAAGAAAATAAGAGAAGGACAGAGGGTGGAGAGGAAGCATGTGCAAGCAATAAATATGTAATCACAAGGCATAGAGAATGATAAATGTATACCATTATTTAAATAGGTCAATCATACATTAATAACTACGGTATGATAATAGAGTTGGGAAGTCAGCTGGAGCCGACTGAGTAAGTCTGCACAAGTGTGCTCACTTAGTCAAATACAAAGAACTACATCATGTTTTTGCACGCCCCCTAACTCAGACTTTCTTTTTTTAAGACAGATTATCATAAAAGAAGTGAAATGTTTTTTAATTAAGATAGAAAATGTACTGTAATGTCACTTGTAGAGCACAGCAAATAGCAGCAATTACTGTAACAGACTGAGTGTTTATACTTTGAGTTTTAGACAGCCAAAAAAGTATTAAACATACAGCCTATAGGCTTGGTTAAGTGCATCTACGACCTCATGGTGTTGCAGGTGGTATTGCATAATCTTAATCAGTCGAATGTCTCCTGGGCTGCATGCTTAAAAGACAAAAGAATATTAGTATAACGGAGCAGTTACAGTAAACTAATTGTAAATACTGTATATAACACACCTCAAGCAGAGGTGACCAGTGTCGTTACAAATTCCACATGTACATCTCCAGCAGTTTATAAATATAACTTAACAAACCATGTCTGTCTCCCTGTATAATTTGTCTTGCAGGGACGGCACTTGCAGCATGTACAGTGCATTGACCCTAATGTGATTTATGATATTTCCCTTCTCCTGTAGCATTACTACTCTATGTGTTTTCACTATTAAAATCATTGACCTTTAATGGCTACATGATAGTTATGCTGTGATATTTACATTGCATCCCTTTGGAAATATGTTGCGGTGAGTTCTTTGTCTAAGGGATGAAATCAGTTGCCTCTGTCACATCTAACTGAGACTTGATTTACATGAAATACTCAGGGAAAAGTTTATTAGTGTGGTATATAAATACAGCAATTAATTCATTAAGACTCCGCTTAGAGCACTTGAAGATATTATACCACACATGGATGTAAAGATAAGAGTAACACTGCAATTATCATTTAGAGAAAATGGTTCCATGATTACATTTTCAGTCTTTTTCACCAAAGCGCTAATCTGTGTCAGCAAACACAATTTTCTTGCAGGTTACCGTGGAAACAAAGCTTTGCCCAGCATCTCCAACTTGCCAAAATGTCAATAAAAATGCCATCAACAAAGCATGACTTTAATACTTTGGGGACTGGGTTGTTAATGGGTTTGCAGTGACTGTGTAGAAGTTTACTGTAGGTCTATATTTTTTTATTTTCAATGATTTACTATAATACCTCCAGGATATTGTAACATTTGTAGTGTATCCTTCCGACAGATCATTATAGCATATAGCAGGCTTTGTACTAGAACCCCATATTGCAGACTGAAAAACGCTCCAATTTAAATTTATGATTATTATTATTATTATACTATATCATAATTTGGTGTTGTTTTTTCACTATGCAAAGCAAACATTTAAGACAAGGGATAATTTCAGCAGTGATTCTACACCAGGGGTAAGTGGAAGGAATAGAGAGGGATGACCAGACCCATGAAATGTCTTCTGCTTCAACTAATTTGGACAAAAGTTAATTATAATTTGATCAAGCGCTAACACCTGAACATCACATTGCAATTTAGAGTTTAGCAAGGAAGCAAAGAAGATGAAACAGTTATACTAGCTAAAATAATGGATAAAGCTAAAAGATTAATGGTTGAAATAGCTAAAAGAAATGTATGAGGTTGAAATACTTCACTAATTAATGGATAAATGGTTAGAACTGCTAAAAGTAACAGAGGTTGGGAGGGTGCAAAAAATGAATAGTTGAAATAGCTCAAATAAGTGAATAAAAGGGTAAAATGGTTACTGGTTGAAATAGCTAAAAGTAATGGATAAGAAGTTAATGTAAAAATATATATAAATAGATGCACAAGAGGTTGAAATAGTTAGCTACAAAAACGAATAAACTGTTGAAATAGCTAAAAGACATTACACTAATGGATGGACTGTTGAAATAGCTAAGAGTAATGGATGATTGCTGAAAATATGTAGCTAAACTGATGGTTAAATGGTGAATTTGCACAAAGTAATTAATTCACTGGATAGCTACATGGTTGAAATAGCTAATGCTAGCTAAAAGTAATGGATAGTTAAAAGTGCTAAACCTAATGGAGAATTGGTTGAAGTAGCTAAAAAAGAAGTTGATTAATATAGTAATTCTTGCTGAAGGTAAGCTCACTTAATGCATATAAGAGGTTGAAACGTCTAAATGTCTCGACAGAAAGGTTTTAAAGCAACTTGTAAGTGTTTTAAACGTGTGTGTAGCTGCTCCAGTACTATTCTTACCTGGAGGTGTAAGCCAAAACCAGAGCTGGTGGTGTCCTCCACCTGCACGGGACACTGTGATGTCAGCGAGTTTACTGCTGCGAGAGCTGAATATGCACATTCTCTCCTGAGGGTCACTTGGGTATTTTTAGTGTTTATGATTTAAAAAGAGGTGAGAATCAAAGGGATGCCCAGGGTGAGAGCAGCCACTGCATTTGCATCTCAGTTTTTTTTTTTTCATTGGCAACAAGGACATTCTTCTGCATAATTGTCCATTTCATTTGGGTGTATGGAAAGATTAAAAAAACCCTTCTTCTCTCTCCCTGCTTCCACAGCCACAGTCAATGCCATGAATAATTTAAATACATAATTGCAAAAATCATCACATGTGAGCATATTCAGTGGTTTATATTCCTCTCAGCTATGCACATGCAATGTTTATAAATCATCCACTGTATATTGGTGTGTTTGCGTTTTCATCAGAGGTACAAAATATAAAAGCTATTCAGTCGGTTTTCAGTGAAACAAATTTTTTTTCCAGTAAACTAAAGTTTTTTGGGTTTTTTTTTGTTCTTTATCAAAGGTGTCATTGAGTAGTTTTTTTAAATAACAGCTCCCAATGTCATTACTGTGAAGTCATTTTGTTTCAGTGTAACATTGGACTCACACATAATGGTCTGAGGTCACATTTTCATGATTCAATTTAGTTTTTGAAAAATGACCAGCCAGTTACATCTTTCCGCATATACTCTCGGTTTCATTCATCTCTAGACACCAAGCGCCAGCTGTATTTATATACTGACAGTTATTTTAAAGGCGCCATTTTCATTGTCATTATCAAAATGAAACATGAAAGCAGCTGAATTCATCTGTCCTTGTTTGACCGTACCCATTCTCTGCCTCAAAATGTACAGTTTGGTGCCGTTTATAGACACACTGTCAGTAAAACCAGATGAGATCTGTCAGCTAACATCCTGGCGTCATGTAAAAATCACACTTAAAGCCATAAATAAAGTTATGGACTCTGTAGAATTTAAATTATATTTAAATCTGGATTTCAGGACTGTATCACTGTGGGGGGGGGGGG
>NW_023339807.1:17858830-17877217 GCF_004916995.1 Morone saxatilis | reverse complement strand
AGATAATGGAGAATTGGATTCAGTAGCTAAAAAAGAAGTGATTAATATAGTAATTCTTGCTGAGGTAAGCTCATTAATGCATATAAAGAGGTTGAAACGTCTAATGTCTCGACAGAAAGTTTTAAAGCAACTTGTAAGTGTTTTTAAACGTGGTTAGCTGCTCCAGTACTATTCTTACCTGGGGGTGTAAGCCAAAACCAAGAGTCTGGTGGTGTCCTCCAACCTCAGGGACACTGCGATGTCAGGCGAAGTTACGCTAGCGAGAGCTGATATGCACATTCTCTCCTGGATGTCACTTGGGGTATTTTAGTGTTTTATGATTTAAAAGATGGCTGAGAATCAAAGGATGCCCAGGGTGAGAGCAGCCACTGCATTTGCATCTCAAGTTTTTTTTTTTCACTTGCGCAACCAAAGGACATTCTTCTGCCTAATAATGTCCATTTCATTTGGGGTATGAAAGATTAAAAAAAACCCTTCTTCTCTCTCCCTGCTTCCACAGCACAGTCAAATGCCATGAATAACTTTAAAATACATAAATTGCAATAAATCATCACATTGTGAGCATATTCAGTGGTTTATATTCTCTTCAGCTATGCACCATCAAGTTTATAAAAATCATCCACTGTATTCATTGGTGTGTTTGCGTTTTCACAGACGGGTACAAAATATTAAAAGCATATTCAGTCGGTTTTCAGTGAAACAAATTTTTTTCCAGCTAAACTAAAGTTTTTTGGGTTTTTTTTGTTCCCTTTCAAAAGTGTCATTGGAGTAGTCTTTTTTAAATAACAGCTCCCAACTTTCATACTGTGAAGCATTTTTTCAGTGTAACATTGAATCACCATAATGCGCTCTGAGGGTCACATTTTCATGATTCAATTTAGTTTTTGCAAAAAGACCAGCCAGTACATCTTTCGGCATTATACTCTCGGTTCCATTCATCTCCTAGACACCAAGCGCCAGCTGTATTATTACTGTACAGTTATTTTAAAGGGCCATTATTCATATGTCATTACAAAATGAAACAGAAGCACTGAATTCACTCTGTTCCTGTTGTTGACTACCCATTCTCTGCTCAAAACTGTACAGTTTAGGTTGCCGTTGTATAGACACACCTGCATAAATCCAGATGAATCTGTCGCTAACATCCCCTGCGTCATGTAAAATTCACACTTAAAGCCATAAATAAATTAATGGACTCTTGTAGATTAATATTATATTTAAATCTGGATTTCAGGGCTGTCTATCACTGTGGGGGGGGGGGGGGGGGGGGATCAGGTTTTGTTCATCTGTGCTCGTCGACAACCTTGAAAAAACAAAAAGAACAAAACCACAACCTTAAGTGTGAGCTAAAGAATAAACACAGACAGTGTAATGTCTCCTGTACAGCAAATAAACCTTTTTACTGCAGTCAGACTGCTTCCCTGGAGCATACAAATCTCATGATTTCACCTCCAGCAATTTCATTACACGTCTGTGTGTTTGTTGTGTGTGTTTTCAGTGTCAATGTTAGGCAGCAGGTATGATAAACGGCACTTCACCAGAATATCAGCTCTCAAAATTTGCTAGGAAGGAAAAAAAACATGTATTTATCGACTGGTTGCCTGTTGACTCTCTCAAAAAAGCAATGAAGAGCAGCTAAATTCTTGGCACATGCTTCTTTTTTGCACCTCAGGAGCCCTCTATTTCCTGATATGCTTCTCACTCTGCAGAAATGCTGCCATTTCCCCATTTCGGTTCCCCGCACAATCATCAGCATTTCTCCCTCCATGACATGAAAACAAACTAAGACTGAGTGCCTCTGCGTGTGTGTGGTTTCAAACCCCCCTGTCAGCAATCACTGGGTGGGAGACAGCCATAAACTGCGCTTTAGAAGCCTATAATGGGCTACTGCAGCGCTGGCAAAACTTATATCATATTATGCCTCTTCCCATTCAGACACAAATAGGATCATTATTTTTGATAACTATACAGCAAGTGCTGGATAATTTCATTGCACTACTTGCCACTGCATAATGCTGTACTTCAGCTAAATCATCATAAATCTCGCCGTATCCGTTATTATTGTATTTAATTACGGCAAAAAACCAATCAATAACATAATGTCCTACAAATTATTGGAACATTAGGGTTGATCTATACACACAATTCGACCTCATTTTGCCTTCTGCTAACATTAGTGTGCGTAAAAGAGAGACACAGCGGTTCGAAAGGGCTGTACTGGGTCTATATATTTCTCAGCAGAAGACCTCATATTGTTTGTCAAAAGTGGCAATTTACAGCAGGACCTATAAAGTCCATCCCATCTGATGGGATGGTGGCAATGCCCTCGTGTCATCCACCTTATAAAATGATGGACGCTCACAAGTGTGAAAGCTGAAGCGTTTTATTATAAAGAAAGCAGAAGACATTTAATGGGCCACCACTTGGTCTTCCCCTAATAAATAGGGGCTGTAAATAAACACCTGTATACAATCGAGGGCCAATTTTACAACCTATTTTTCAATCAGTTTGAAAGACTAATTTGAGGTACTGTACATTCTGTCTGTCAACCGATAATTGATTATTTTTACACTGTCAACACTGTTATTCATTTTCTGCTCAAGAAAAGGTGTAACACTACACAGGATGGGCCTTTTATTGAAACTGGCTTAGAAACCTATCAAACTATATATATATATAACTGGCAATCCTTCAATCATCAAACGTTTCACTCCGTCGTCTATATTCTCAACTAACCGCTCAGTCTTTCTCTGCTACGGTGTCCTTTATACAATAGTTTTTCTGCCTTCATACAGTCTCTTCCACAATGAACTCAATGGCATGCTGAGGCGACTGGCTCGTCTCGACCATGGTGATTTCATTTCCATCCATGGTGATGGTAGGAACTGTAATGCCCTGAGTTCCCAGAACGGAGGAGGGCAGGATGACGACCTGTGAGGCACCCTCTATGCCACTGAGCTGATCAGACGGGATCATGACCGTCTCAGTGCCACCTTCGCCCCCCTGCAGTACATAGATGGTCTGCACTGAGCCTGAATCAGCATCCCCTGTGTTGGCCAGAGAGGACAACACCTTGGCCCCCTCCAGCACCTTCTGGACGTGGGCAGCCTCAGCTGCATGTGCTGCTTCGTCAGCGGTCTCCAGAGGCAGGTCTCCGTGTAACCGGATGTGTTTATCCAGGTTGGAGCGAGACCGGAAGGCAGCAGGGCAGTGGGAACAGGGGTACGGCTTCTCCCCACTGTGGGTGCGGGCATGCTCGGTGAGCCGGGCGGCCACGCTGAAGCTCTTGCCGCAAATCCAGCAGCAGAAAGGCCGCAAGCCACTGTGGATGCGCTCATGGTCCTGCAGATGGGGCAGCTGACGGAAGCGCTTGCCACATGTGGTGCACTGGTGGAAGGATGGAGAATGGGGAAGTGGACAACATATAAATAAAAGGTACGACAGTGGCAAGAAAATACAGTGTTCACAACAGTGCCAGTGCACAAGCTCAACTGCAATTAATATTTTCTGAGACCTCTCTTTATATTTTTCTGCAGATGCAGCATTTCTAGCTGCGGTAGAGAAAGAGCAGAGAGAAGAGAACAGGGTATGGGGGAAGACAGAGTGGGAAAGACAGATACAATAAAAACAACACAACTGTGTTACACAGTTTCAATATAATATAAGACTAAGAACACCAACAAATACTTACATTTAACAAGATGGAGCCAGATAATATTTAGCATATTTGCTTGATAAATTGACTTGACATGATTGATCACCAGAATATCTGCCAATTAATATTCAGTCGATCAACTAATCAATCATTGCGAGGGATTAGCATGATCAGCAACAGTGGACTAGTGACAGTGAGCAGAGAGCCAATTTCAAAAAAACTATTTCTAAATAAAGTAATCACGTTAACAATTCCGCAGTTGTACCTTTCCTGCCACCCTACCATTCGCTCTCTGTGCAGACAATGAACTAGAGATTCTTGATTAAACCTGATGCACTACAAAAGAATAATTCTGTTGTGCATTGCTTTGATTCCTACTGGGGGACACCGAGATTGAAACAGTAATCCCTGTTGTCAGTTTTGCAGTTTCAGTATCTCTGAGAGATATACTCTAATAAACCTTTGCTGTTGAGTTTGCTTTTTATATACTCAGCAAATATAGGTGTTCCTTCAGGAACACACAGTATATTTGATTTAAATTAAAATTCATCCCTATAACTGCCTGTGTGTTTGAGGACCAATGCTCCTTGAACCTCAATCCTTAGCACGCCTGATAGATATGGCTCAAAGCAAAGCCACAAACATTAAATCAATTTCTACAGTCTGACGTGCTGTGATGGGCTTGGGTGGGTCCATAGTTGATGTCCTGCCTCGTCACCAGAGCAGCAGAGAGAGGGAGAGAGTCCCAGAATAGTAACAGGCACAGAGGGGAGCTGACAGGCCCTAACTCAGCCCTGCCATTAATCACAGGTACACAGGGAGGAAGGAAACACCCGCAGGACACACTGCACAAATGGCCATGGTCCAGAACTGGAGAGATGGCCACAGCTATGAACGGGTGTGACCATGGGGGGTGAGGGAGTGCTGGATTTCGATTTGAAATACAGGTGTTAAAGGGTTTGAAAGCCTTGTATAAAAAGGACAAAGTATTTGTAATACTGTGAGAAATTCCCTTTTTATGCAATCACACACACCACCTCTCTTACCTCAAAGGGCCTCTCATCAGTATGTGTCCTCATGTGAACATTGAAGGTGGAATTGTAGGCAAATTCCTTGTGGCAAATCTGACAGCGGAAGCGGGGTCGGTTTTTGGACTTGCTGAGCGTTCCTTGGAAATGTGCCAGGACGTGCTCCTCCAGGGCACTGTTGGAGGTAAATCGGCGGCGGCAAGGCCTCACCGGGCATTTGAGAGGTGTCTGGCCCGTGTGGGATAACCGATGAAGGTCGAGGCCCTCCTGGGTCATGCAACGGTGGCCACAAAGGTCACATTCAATCTGAGGGAGGAATAAAGGGAGAAGGGATAAAGCAAGGAAAGGAAAGGAGAGAACAGACAGGGGAGGGGGGGTTATATAAATAGAAAAGGTCAGTGTCTTCACGGTCTAACTGAGACGTACCAACATGTTGATCACAACTGGGGACCTTTGTTAGATGTCGCTTGCTTTTGCTAGCCCCACATTCCACATTTCTTCTTTCCTTGTTAAAAACATCTTGGATCTTGGAAAAGTAAATGGTGCTAGAAATAAATAGAATAATCATTTATGGTATTCAAAGCTCCCAACCTGTCCGGTGCATCGGCCCCGGCCCTGACCCCGTCCACGACCAGCATTCTTCTCCTCCTCTGTGGTAGGGCAACGCTGCATGTGGATTTCCAGCACCGACTGGTTCACAAACTGGGATGAACAGTGGAGACATGTCGCTGGCTGCTTGTCTGCAAGGGAACAGTGTTAGACAGGTGGTCATAGTCTGTCTTCATACTACAAGATAGCTCCCGCGCCATGCTAATTATCAGATTGCTGTTTTGAGCTTGTTGATTGCAAGCTGTTGTGCCAACAATTGTGCAGTAACAGGTGATGGGAAACGGTGCCCAAACATTCAGAAGCAGACAGTTTTTCAGCATCAACAAGGAAAGTACCTGTGGTCACTGGTTGCTTAGAACACAAACGGAGAGTTTAATTCAACAAATGTATGCTAAAATATACACTGTGTTGTAATGAGTGATTAAACGATACGCCTTTTCCAATTAAGACGTTTTGACAAGTCACAGCAGGAAAAACTAAAGTAAATAAAACATTTATAATGGATGAATTCCATTTAGCTGCTTTAGTTTCAGGGCATGTTTGGCTCACTGTCACACTGTCATGACTTAAAGAGCACAGAGGAATCTTCCATGTTATTATTAACACCTCTGCTTCTCCTACAATAACAAAATGTTTGCTGTGAAAAAAAAGGCCTGTTGATTGGTTAATGGATTAGTCAGAAAATGAATCAAACTATTTTGATTTGGCATTTACAATATAGTAAATTTAATGTTTTTTGGTTTTTGGACTGTTTGTCAGACAAAACAAGAATACAGAAATCACCTTGGTCTCTGGAAAATTGCAAAGGGCATTTTTTCACATTTTGTAGCTGAATCGATTTAACTGTTGAATTATTGACAGATTAAAAAACAAGCATTATTCACAGATATTTTCATTATTAACTGATTTAAACTGGTTTGTTATTAACAGATTAAATCATTTGGTTTCTGAAAGGTCAGAATAACAAAAAAAAGTCATAATTTTGCAGAGCCCAGTGTGACATCTTGTTTGTCCAAAACCTACAAATTTACAGTGGCATAACCAAATAAAAGACACAAATCATCCCAACTGAGAACCCAGAACCAGCAAATATTTGGCATTTTTGTTTGAATCTTAATTGAAGCGATTAATAGACTGTCAAAATTGCTGCAGATGAATTTTCTGTCAGTTGGCTAATCAATTAACAAACTAATCAGTTCCTCTCTAATCAGCTGGTGCCTTAGTTGTCGTTTGGCAAAGCAAACCCACACTCTCACTGGGTTGCTCTTGAAAACCTGGCTGGAAAATCGCTGACACCGAGTTCATCAGCATGTCCATAGGTCGTCATGCCAACATCTTGCAATCTGCTAACCATCTGTGCTGTCTATCCCAGTGGGGACGATCCACTCTGCTCCCCATTGGGATGCTCTAATTAAACCTTTAATAAGGACAATCTTTGCCTATGGCCCTGGAATGATCAATGGATCAATCGCTCCAATCATCTCTCTCAGAGGAGTCACGTACCTCTGACCCCTGCTGCACGCTGACTCTTCAAGCTTAACTAATGAGGTGGACGTTCAACACCCCCCAATTCATTTACCTCCACCTTACTCCTCCGTTTCACAAGGCACGCAAATCAATGGAAAGTCATTGACTTAATGCATAGGAGGAACAATGCACATATAACATGGATGTACATTTGTAAATAAACAAGACAGGCCACCCAGGCTAACTGATGGGGGCATTTATCGCCGACTTTGCATTAATCAATAGTAATTCACTGCATGCTGCACTGAATAACATCATATTTAATTTCCATTACAAGCAGGCATGGGGGCTTGAATCTGATTTCTTCATATGTTTACCACATTTGGTCTCATCTTTAATCTTCCTGAATGTTATCATAGAGACAGATCAAAGACAGAGGAGAGGAAATGGTCACACAGTGGAAGGATGTTAGATATGGGACATAAAATATATTTAATGACAAACACTCCAGCACAGATGACTGTTGTATATTGTTTCTGGTTAGCTTCAGGTGGCTGTGTGAATGATATATATGCCAGGCTGAGCCCTGAACTCTCACCTTGGTGAGTGAGCGAGTGCAGGTCCAGGTCTTTCCTGCGTTTGAAGGCCTCTCCACATTCGGGGCAAGGGAATGGATGGCTGGTGTGGAGGAGTCTGTTTAATACATAAAAACACACATATTCACACAAGTGCTGTAACTATTTAGCAAACTATTGATAAGTTTTGAACTTGTTTTAACCTGTAAAAAGAGGACATGGACACAGAGATGTCTCACAGGAACATAGAATAGTTGTACAAACAATTACAATAAATAATTATGTATAAGTTCAAAGATTAAAGACTTAAAGAAGGGCGAAAAAGTCATGTTTTGGTTTTAAGCTGCCACCCTATATGTGACTTATAGGAGGATTACCAGCAAGTATGTGCTTAGCAGTGCTTCAGGTTAAATAAGGGGTATTAGCTGAGTGTATAGTGGCTGGAGATAAAAGAACAGCAATAAACTAGGAGGAGTCAGAGGTAGGACATGAAAGACTATATTTATCCATTGCATAACGTTACGCTGGATATAGCCTTAGGGGAGGAGAGAAGTGTTAGGATGTATTCACCTAATGCTGCATCAAGCCTGTTTTCACAGCATGGACAAAATAAAATACAGGTTTTTTACGCAGCTTCTCGTAATCAGAACAAACACAGATGATGTTGAAGTTCATGAAACATACTGCTGCTCCATTAAATATTGCACACATACACATGTATGTATTATTTTTATATTACAGAGCAAAAGTACTCAACTACAAAAGTCACTTAAAGTATAGTGGGATGCTAGATGTGATGCGCAAGGACCTCTCAAGGCCCGTATCAGAGGCCACGTTGTTTCTGTTCCCTGTTAAATAGACAACAGAAATCAATATTTCAGGGACATCTGACCCTGAGGCAGCTAGGAGAATTAAAATTTCAGTCAGGGTCACCTCCTTTCCCAGCCAGATGTTCTATAAGTAGGGGTAATGGTGTATGTACACTGCTAGTACGACACACTAAATATCTTTGTTAAGCTGAAGGTTAATTCTTGAACTTGGAAATAAACAAAACAATCTTAACCCAATGTGTTGATCGTTGAATATCTTCAGGATAAAACAATATCCTTGGTCCAGGGTATATGCAGGAAATTCTGAGGTCAAACACCACTGGTTGTCGCAGTCGATATGAAGACAAAACACAGGTGTAATGCGAGTATTTGAACAATTATGTTTTTTAGGGGGCTCTCCAGCACATTGATTTGAAATTAAAGACTGGGGTTAAAATTCACATCCACATCTAGATCAAGTCCAATGTGCTATAGCAAAAACCAAATAAAATGCGCTCTCTCACACACACACATTATTATATCACATTTTACCTCTCCACCTGGCTCAACCTGGTAGGATAGAACCAGGCTCTCTCCCCCCATCCTGGGTTGTTATCATTATCATCTTAATTTACTGGGCCTCTGTCTGTCAATCATATTGTGGCTGAGGCTCAAGGGCACCCAGACATCTCAGTCAGCGCCTTTGCTACACAGCTTTAAGGTCTTGCTCAGTAGTCGGACACGGCTCAGCTACTACGGGAGGAGGTTTATCTAAATCCTGTCCTGGGTTGTGTTTAGAACATTAATTCTAATGTATTTATGCGGTAAACAGGGTTGGAAATGATTGAATATTGACAATCTCTGGTCTCTATAGAAATCCAGACATATAGAGCTAGTTAGAGTGTTATATATACAGTATGTAATGTGTGTGTGTGACATGTAGTTATGTCCGCCTACACTTATACTACAAATGAAGAATGCTGAACAACTAACGTTATTTAAGTGTTATTGTTGTTGTTATTATTATTACTTGTGATGGTTAAGCTGATCCTCCGTGTTAAACCGCGAGGGGCAGTGAGGGCAAGCGAAGAGATGAGCAGCTCCCTCATTGTCCAGAGTACACACCTGAATTAAGAGAAACAACAGTCAATCTCAATAAAAAAGGATTTCACAGCAAGTTATTTACCAAAAATATTATTATTTTTAGAAAATACTAACGGTTTTCATTTCAAAATAAGTTATCTACCAAAGCAAAAGGTATTTTAGTTAAAAAGAAAATGGTAAAGAGCGTACCGGTTTGCGTCCACGCTTGCGCCGAGGCAGTGATGATGTGTGGATGCGTTGGTGTCTCTTCAGGGTGGCTGCCTGGGAGAAGTTTTTGCCACAAACATTGCAGCTGTAGGGCTTGCTGCCCGTGTGGCTCATACTGTGGCGCAGCAGGCTCTGGGAGTTAGTGAAGGACTTTGTGCACACCTTCACAACAACAACAACAACAACAAATGCCATAGTTGTATTTAAAACAGTTCACAAGACCCTCTTGTAAGGGAATAAATAAAGTTGTATATCATATTATTGTATATTGTATGTATTTCAGAATTTTCCATATACTTCCATTGTGCAGAGACACTGGAGAATTTTTCAAATATAGTGAGGTTGGAGGTTCAAACCTCCTCTCGCCAATGTCAACTGAATGACATAAATGACATTTACAAAGAAAATTATTCCTCAGACTGAAGAAAGGACAAGTTTTGATTAAATTTTGATTAGCACCTTGCACGTGAACAGCTTTTCTCCGGTGTGGCTGTAGACATGGGTGCGGAGGAAGACACGTCGAGTGAAGGTTTTGCCACAGTAGGGACAAACATGGGGTAGTGGTGTGCGGGCCCAGTCCTGCAGAAGCTTGGCAGGTGGAGGGTGGTTGGTGTTGTCGGAGTCTGCTGCAGCGCTGCCCTCTGATTCCTCTTTGGTGCCTGAACCCTTGTTTCCTGGCAACACAAAAACCAGTTCATTAAGGACCAAAACATCAACGGACAAATGTCTTTATTTTTGCCCAAATGGGGATTCAATGCAAATATTTTCTTACCTTTGAGCACATTTGCACCACTCAGAATCCTGAAAGAGGGCCTGCTTCTCTTAGGAAGTGGTGAACCTGATTCACTAGCAGAGGCAGGCGAAGAAAGGAGTCGCTTAGAGCTCTGTGGGGTATCCTGGGGGTTAGTGGTGGCTGCCTCGTCACCAGTTTCAGCTCCATCCGTCATCTCTGTCCCAGATGTGAGGCGGTGCTGCCGGCGATGGTACAGGTAAAGGGTGGTGTTCATGAAGCTCTCGCCACAATGGGGGCAGCTGTGTAGTGGCTCCTTCAGGTCATGCTTCTGCTTGCGATGCGCGACCAGCCCCCCCTCATCGCTGAAGCTCTGCCCACACTGGGTGCACATGAACAATTCGGGCTGTGTGAAACTGAAGGGGACACTAGTGGTGGAGGGAGTGGCATCCTGTCCCTGCTCATCAGTCCCATTGCTCGGAGTGCAAACTTCCTCTAGTGTCTCTTCAGGAACCGCTACGACCTTTTCCTCCCCTTTCTGCCGGTGCTGCTTGCGGTGGTAGAGAAAAAGGGTGGTGTTTAGAAAACTTTCCCCGCACACAGAACAGCGGTGCAGAGCTTCCTCAAAGCCGTGTTGGGTCCTGCGGTGGGCCACTAGTTCAGACACAAGGCCAAAGCATGAGCCACAGTCCACACACAGGAGCACTGGTTCAGGCTTAGGCTTTTTGTTAGCCCCTCTCTTTTTGGGAGACGAATCCTCTGGATTAGCGGTCGTGGCAGCTACGTCAGAAACAGGAAGATCAGAGCTCTGAGCTAAAGAGGCATCTGCAAGGAGCTGCCCATCTTCTTCCGTTAGGAGTTTCTCCACTGGCTCCGGCTTTTGGGTAGTTTCACCCGTTGAGAGATAAGAATCATCTGGATTTAAATCTGAATTCAAGCTCTGAGCTAAAATCGTCTCTGTGTCAGGTTGTGAATCAGGTTGTGAATTTCTCTCAGGGGCAGGCTGCTGACATGTCTCTTCTTTACGGTGTTGCTGCCAAAGGTCCAGGCTCTTGAAAAGTTCATCACAGTCCCCACACTGGTAAAGGATTCTGGGTTGGTCCGATGTCAGTGTTGCACTGTCTTCTTCCTGCTTGAGTGCACTCTTAACAGGTTGCACAAAGGTTTGTCCTGCTTGGACTTCAATCTGTTGGGCTGCAACTGTCTTTGATATATTTATTACCTGTTGCTGCAAAGACAAGGGAGGAAAAAGGAAGAAATCAAGAGATTATCCACAATGTTTCACTTGTTCTGTGTACAAATTAAATTACTACTTGCAATACTAATCAAATAGCTGTTTCAACCTGCAGTGTTTTTATTTTATTTTATTCTTCCTGGCAAATGAGGGATGAGAATTCAGTGTTGGGGTACTGAGGTCAATTAGAGCAGCATGTGTTTAGAGCCAAGGTTCCTCCAAGAGCTCCAGGCAGCCAAGATAAGGCCTCGGCCTGGGCGATAACTATCAAAAAAGCCCATCAGGGTTGGATGGGTCACTCCACCGGGTTTTACATTTGCTTTCTCAATCTATTTAGATGATAAGAACAGAACATCAAGGTCGAGGTTAAAGACTTCTGAAACTGCCTCAATCATGACAGCTCACCATGTCTCACATACTGTAATGATTTATGGGCTTTTGTTTTAGCATTCTGTTTTGCAAATACAGAAGGCCACCTCCAGAGGTGGTCTGGCTAATTCAATAGCATCCTGATTGCATTAACATGCATTTTTCTTTATACAAATACAGACGCATGATCATTCCACATGTAAATGAAGACATAAAGGGCACCATTTTTCACTGGCGTCTCACTATACAATTCTACACATATGGGCTTTTGAAAATTAAGTGTGAGTTTGTGTTCCTTCAGCAAATATCTTTAAAATACTGTATAAGTGTATCTTCTCTACAAATTGAATTTAAGTGGTTTGCTATTCCTAGTGTATAATAAATGATAATTTGTTTTGAATTACACATTTTGTTAAAACATTACATCACAGGTGAGACACGAGTTGCTTTCAGTTAGTTAGAATGTAGGACTCTCGCCAAGAAAGGGTCATTTTTATGAAGGTGATACAGAATATAACTTTGCCTGTTCTGACAAACTGCTTTTTTGTCTTTATCTCTCAAGCCTGTATTGGAGCAGAAAGTCAGGATTAGTCCAAAATCAAGATAGACCGTTTGAACTCACTGGGAATGTAAAGAATGTTTTTTTATCTTCTGTACTCCAACTCTACACAATGGGGGATGTTTAACATCTAAAATGCAGATAGAAGAAGTTCTCTGTACAATCTAACCAGTACATGACATGGTCTAGAGGACCCTACTCCAAAAAAGCATTACTCCTGCACCTGCACTGTAATCCATAAAAGCTGTTAGAGATTTCATGCGCGAAATATGCTGTTGAAGGCTAACATCTTGATATCAAACACCACCAGTCTAAACTTGAATTCTTCTGATAAGTGGGCAGGGTGAACAAGGCTTTTCATATCCTGCAAGAAAACCTTGGACAGGACTTAAAAGTGAGACCATGCAACCAGAAAAAAAACTGTTTCTGTCTTTTTCTTTCACAGACCTCAAAGAAAACACAGCTAAGAAAAATACGTTTTTGTAAGGATTTTTAAGTCTTTAGGCCTTTGTCATTAAATGCACAACGTTTTTAGTTTATACTGCAAGAAATATTAAATTACTGAACAGCTTCTGTGCAGTTTCAGTCTGACCAAAATGATTATGCTTGACTGTGTATTATTAATTGGAGTTGAAGCTTCAGTAGAGGATGATACCCCAAATTAAAAGAAACACACATTCACATTCAGTGAATGGTACACATAAGTGTGGAGATAAGGCCCCAGCTCTGTCTTACAAGCTTTGTCTGCACTGCCTATTTAGCAACTGACCTTCCTAAATACTTGGACATGCTAATTTAATGCTGAATATTGAATAATGATTAGAATCATCTATTTCACAGGTTGTGGCATGTATCCACTGCTTACATTTTTGCTGTTGATTACAGTTAATGAAATTACAAAAAACGTCACTTACTATGCAACAGCTCTTCTTTAAAACAGACTTTATTAGCATTATCAGCCAGAATAGCAGCACATATACATCTAAGTAAGTTATGGATAATGTAAGGTCAAGCAACACTTGACCCATGGAGTTGACGTATTACAATCTGTAAAACAAAAAACATTCTAGGATCTAAGGTTTTATAGTGCAGACCTTGTGAAGTTAATTACTACTGGAGCTTCTAGTGGTGCCATATGTGAAGTGCATATTTTTAGCATGTTGATAAGGAAGTTTGCAGATGCTGCAGATGAGTCACACTTTGATCCAAAAAGGAAATCGGAAGGAGGTGTGAATTTGTTTAGTGAAAAGCAGGTGAACCAAATTTGATGCACTATATGACGGTAAAGGCAAACTTTTACTTTTTTAGTGGACACGTTGGAGGAGAAATTTCTATAAAATTGATTCCAGCTTGATTCCAACATTTGTAAAAAAAAAAATGTTTGCATCCATTTGGGATATAAACAGCCATTGTTTTATAGCAATGTCCCATAATATACACATGTATTATGGTAATCTAACTAATGAAGTGAGGATGCTTATATAAACTTATAAGTAAAGGCCAGAAAGCCATAAGGTACCCAGGTTTTACAGTGTTTCTCCAGCTGTTTCATCTAAGAGGGCCAATGAGCGATCCATCAGGAGAAAGTATGGCACTGACTGATGTATTCCTCATGCTCTTCTTCCCGCTGGCGACTCAGGATGCAATTTGTCTGTCATGAGTGTCACTGTGCTTTATGGACGTGTGTTGAAGACTGTAAGGATGGAAGTCTGGGCACAAGCTCAGACAGCCGTGCCCTACTGCTAAACGAGGGCCAATGACTGCTTTTAACCCTGGGGGCTTTCTGAAGCTGTCATGGGAAAAGGCAAAAGAAAAAAGTGCCAGTCACACCAAGACTCAGCTCAATATGTCAAAGTTAAAGGGAATAACCTACCCCATTATACAACTTTGAAACTTTGCAATTCAAATAGCGTCTTCGTAGAACTCAGAATTAATCGAGCTCAGCAGTTTGATGAAATTCATCCCAAAATATTATATTCCGAACAGAACACATAATGTAAAAAATACTGAATAAAATGCAAAAATCCACAGGCCTCTCAAATACACAATGAGCCAAAACAACTGAATTTACATACAGAAGCAAACAGAGGGGAAAACTAATATTATAAAAAATATTAATTCAATTTGGTTCTTTTTCTCATTCTTTTGAACAAAAATTGTTCATTGTCATTGGACCATGAGGAACACTGGTGATTCAGCTGCCTTGGCGGATACCATGTAAATATGGTAGCCTGGGCTTCAATCTGGCATGCAACCTTAATCATATCACTCCCTAACATTTTCCTCTATAGTGACTTATCTAATTAATTCCCCCAAAAAAATGCAGCACTGTCTTTTTGTCTATTTCTTTTAACCATGTTGCTTTTGTACTGCTTCATAGGACCAAAAACCTATCCATTAAGCAGGAGTCTGTATCTTGTATGCAGTAACGTTACATCAACACAGAGCTCAACCAACAACTCATACTCTATGTATGATCCGAGCTTATTCCAATTATGTACTGTTACATATTCTGAAATATGAGGCCTGACTTTTTTTAAAACCTCCATAATCCATATGGAATCCACTATTTAGCACCTCCACATGTTTGCCTTTTACACCTGTTTGCCTCACTAGGGACTCATTACTCTGATAAACAATGTGCTAATGTGTTATTTTGCTATTACGCTAGACAGAAAGCAGTTCCAGGTAGCACTTATGTATGTACTTAGAAAAACTGTTGCATAATCTGCAGACCTCACTACACAGCCACTGCCAATTTATTTGTCTGACAGATGTTCTGGTGCAAAGACGTAGTAACATTGATATTTGTCTTTGATAGGTTTGCCAGTGTAGTGTATGCACATGTACAAGTTCCAGTGCCAGAAAAAAGGGGGGCAAAAAATGTATACATTATAGGTATTGGTAATAGGTAAAGATCTCCACATGTAATGAACAGTATTTTTTTTAAATGTATGGTTTATAACTCATAATATATAATCATGTGTTTGCTATTAATGATGCATTTTTGTTTTTACTTTATTTTAGCATCTCCTATGTGTTTATGCATCCCAAGTGAATATTGTCTGTACTCATTCTTAGTTGTCTTAGAGTGATTATGCCGTTTGTACTTATTGTTCTAACAATGTTTTAATGCAGTGCAGGTGTTGATCCAACTCTATGGTCATTTTGAAGGCTGCAGTTTGTTTTTATTATTTTGTCCACCCCATTTATATCAATGAGAGTAGGCTGATTAAAAATATGACATCAGTGTACACCTAAATCAGATATTAATACACAACAACACCTTGCAATGAGTCAGTTATTCATTACAAACAACTCAATGTTAAGTGCTCTGATCAAGGTCACTGTAACTATGATAAGAAGCAGAGCATTGTCAATTTATGACTAAAGTTTCCCTTCAATGTCATTCTCAAGATCTGATTCAGAGGCTTTTATGCGATCCCACTGCTGGTCATGTCAGGACACACCATCACAATACTGATGTTTTTCTGTTCAATTTTCAGCTAAACTCAAGAGCCTGCACTCAAAACACCTCAACAAAAAGGCAACATGGTGAAATTGTTGACTGTGCAAGTATTTACCCGAGCCTGTAGAGCTGGAAGCGACAGAGTGGTGGTTCCAGATGTGTCTGGCTGCTCATCCTCAGCTGTGCACGTCAACTGGTGCTCCAGTACTTCTTCCAGGGTGTTAAACTCCTGGTAGCAGGGGAAGCACATGTACACGGACGAACTCTCCATGGCTGCCAGGGGATTAGAAATCAAAATCATTTCATAAGAAACGCAGCAATGCAAAACTGATTTAGATAAAGGTGAAACAGTTCACAAAACTCAGCATGCTTAGAATATGAAAGTAATATCACAACGTGAGCTTCATACAGATGCCTAACCACCAGTGCATTACTTTTGAAGTTAGGTTGTGAACATTGCCCTCTCCTGATGAAAAGACGTGCCTGCATATATTATCAAGACAACAGCTTGGACACAAGTGCCAGGAGGCTAACTCTGGGGTTGCCAAGATGACTCACCCTGAGCTGAGCCTGGGCTAATTGTTATTTTGACCATGCAGGTTGCTGCTCAGGTAGAGCCCTTGCCAAGTCTTTCTGTCTCTCTGCCATTTCATGGGCAGAGTCGATGTTTAGCTTCTACATCAATTAGATATGTGCCGTAATTGGACCCACTGGAAGGGCAGTCTAGCTTCTGCTGCTTCTGCATGTAACTATTATAAAAGAAAACAATCCCTCCTACTCACTGGATCCCAATCAGCCCTCAATCTGCACCTGCAAAATACTTCGAAAATAAAGAACCTTACAAATCAAAGAAACTCGCTGAAAGACCTTGTAGTTGCCCATTTTAATTAGCAGACAAGGTTATAAGGATATGGCTGGCAATATTACATATTTTTTAAAGCCAAAAATAATAATGCTGTGAGTCTTTCTCTCACTGCTTTCCAACTTCCCCAGCTTGTCTGTGACACTCAGCCCAAAGAAAAACTGTTCCTATGGAATAAGTAAATCTCTGAAAATGGGGCAAAAATATATAGATTCATTTTTTAAAAAGGCACCTTGCCTTAAAAAAAAAAACTTTCTTACCTAAAATAGCTGGGAAGAAAAGTTACTCTAACAAGAATATAAGGTGTATTTGTTCGGGACTATTTGCAGCTGCAGACGTGGTAATTTAGTGACTATTTACGGGACAGTGTATGTGAGAGCAACAAATAAAAAAAAAAAGACAGTAAAACCCATTTATTGTAATTAAGTAACATGTCAGTGCAACGGCGCAGCTCTGTGGTGTGTTTTTAATGGTTTCTGGACAACAATGTGACACAGTAATCAGCTTTTATCAGGCCTCTGCTACACAGGCAATCAATTCATTGTTGGTTTTGGTCTTTTAATGGGACTAAAGAGCATGACCACACGTATTTAAATAACCAGTTACGACATAATAATAATGCCCCATGATAGGATGATGGTGCAGTAATGTGTGTTCCTATCAGCAGCTGTCCTGGCACAGCTGGTCAGATATAAACCTCTGGCTTTGCGCAAGACTGCAACACCTCAGTCAGGCTGTAACGTTAAACGATCAATGAGGTGATCTGCTTTCACCTGCAAGCACCCAGCTGTCATTTCCTTTTTTTATACATCATTAGTGAGCCAGATGGGAGTTAAAATGTTTCTTAAAAGCCACGAGTGTTATTCCACGACCTGCACTGCAGAGGATGACCTCAAACGCCAGCCAGAGTGCACAAACAACGTTGACTCACAAGCACACAAATAATCCTAATTCCTATAACAACAACAGCCCATGCACTGTCGTTAGCTCCACGTTAGCTTCCCCCCTTTTGGTCGTGCTGCTGGAGGTCTGACCCGAGCTACCACAGACAGCAGCTAGGGTAGTTAGCTGCTGTCTGTCTTCACATTATCTCCAACCAGTGCTGCTAACATTACAACGATGGCCATCTTTCTAGCAACATGGCTAACCGGCGTGTTCTCGCTAGCTTCTTGGCTAACCCGAGGAGCTAATAAAACCCCCGTGAGACCCTCCACAGACAGCGGGAATCAAACTCCTGTTAGCTGAGCCACTAAAACCCGCTTTTACCACTTGGACCAGTGGAGCTTCTCTCCAGCGCAAGGAGAAGAAGAAGAAAAAGACCCAAGAAGGAGGGCGGGATATGCTTCTTCGGTGGTATAATGGCGGCGACAGACTAAAAGTTAACATTAGCTGTCTCCCCCCGTCGAAATCCTCCGTGCATTAAAAAAACATCAGTGAGCAAATTGCGCCGCCGAAAAGTAGAATTCGTGTAGGATAAATAAAAGTAATTCAACGTAACTCACTCACCGTCCTCAGACATTACCGGTCGAGGAAATAGGACAACAACTTCAGTTGTTTCTGCAGGTTTACAAGGCTCGCTCTGATTGGCTGTTGGGGTCACTGCATGGACCAATAGCATTCGAGTACACATAACACTGAGGGAGTTTGTAGTTCAAAAGAGCGCCAGTGTGCTGCCACCTGAGCTGTGTGTTAATGGTTGTACGTGTTAAT
>NW_023339807.1:17850999-17858730 GCF_004916995.1 Morone saxatilis | reverse complement strand
GCTGAATGACAGACAGGAAAGAGGCAGAGAGAGGGGATGACACGCGCAAGAGGCTGCAGGCGTCGAGATTCGAAAGCCCTGGGGCCGCTGCGCACGAGGACTCAGTACATGTCACTATCATAAAGGCAATAAAAGCCACACACAAAAAAAAAACTCCCTGTGGTAGGTTTAATTGAAGCTAACCTCGGTTAGCAATAATTAACACAATGCAACATTGAAACCTTCAGTACTGTTGGTAACAAACAATGTGTGTGGTATTGATGCGTTTGTTTGCTTATTTGTTCAAATATTGAACACAAATTGGTTCTAAAAAGTCTAAGTCTGTTTTATAAAACAACACATGGGTACTCTGAGTACGACTTCTGAATGGAGTACTAAGACACACTGTTTACCACATGATGTAACCATAATCCAAGTTTTATTACTGCAGTTCTTCAAGGATTAATTGCTGACTTTCTTCACCTTTTTCACACAGTGACAGCAATGACTCATATGACATCAACTGCACTTGAATACCCACAGAGGTTTATTAAATCTACACCATATAGCTTTACGCTGATCAGATTTACCCTCCTCAGAGTGAGTACAGCCGGCTGCATCAAGTATTAGAGGTCAGTGAAAGTATAGACTAGCCTACTCCACTCATTTCCCAGAATTACACAGCGCCCCCGATGTGCCCCATTGGCTGATGGTGAAGATGAGCAGCTCCTTCAGACTGCTTAACCTGACTCCAAATGGCATTAAAGAGCCGGCTGGGCATTCAGCCAGAGGGGCTGAGGCCACTCCAGCTCCACAGAAACTGTACAATCTGCTCAACACAGTGCAGTATAACATTATTCAACCTTGACATAACACATCTCCATGATGACGACTTAGCAGCCGTGTTTTTCATTGAAGGCTACGGTTCAGAGACTGCAGGTCCCAGGAGAGGAGGGCTGTCTTGTCATGCAGAGTTGTTTGCTCAGCATCCCCACACATGCACCTTTTTTAAAATATTTTTCTTCTTCATGATCTCTCGTTGTGTTGTTTTTTCAGCAGCTTGCGAGTGCAGCTGCTGTTGTACTCCAATGGCAATGGGCTGTTTAATAAGAATGTAGATATGGATTTGTTCCACATAAAATGATAACAGACTCATTTTGGGAGTTATCAAGAGAGATTATGAGGCTAGAAATCAGGCTTCTCATGAGTTTGAATAGTTATATCTAATATCTGCTTGGGTGTGAATGCTGTAACCTCTTCTTCTACGAACAAAGTTTGTTATTATTGGGTGTGAATTGATTGAACTGTTCAGATAACTTTACTGTTCGATTGTTCCCAATATTATTACTGTGTTGTGCTCCGTATTTTTCAGGAGTACCCTGATGAAGACTGGGAGTACATAGGCTTTAAACCTCCCATTTAAATTACTACTACGTACATACCATTCAAAATAACTGATACTGTATATATTGTTATGTTCCAGATATCTGATATGTACACAATTATTCATTCTTTCAATACACTTTTAATAAGACATAGGACACTTTATGTGTCATTTTGTTTGGTAACTTTCAGTGACCAGCAGCAGCAATGACAACAAGATACAAGACAAGATAAACAAGTATTGGACAGCTGTCAATCAGTCTTTGAGACAAAATGACATATTTGTATGTGTGTCATGACTTACTTTATGAAACAGGTGCCTGGTGGGGCTCTAGTGCAGGGGTGGGCTGAGGCAAGAGCTCAGTCGCAGGAACACAGAGGCAAGAGATACACTTGAGGAAGACACTGACAACGGCACAAGGGGGAAACACTGGTGTCAAATCTGGACTACCATGTAGAAAGAAAACAAGACAGGAACAAAGAATAGAGAGATTAGCAATCATGACCGCCGTTACATCATCGTGACCATCATTGATATCAAAAGAAAATTATGCATCAGAGTATTGCTCACGTTGTGAAATACACAAGGGGCAGAGTTTGAGTAATATAAAGTTAATATATTATCCACATAAAAAAATCTTGAGTAAGGACCACAATCGTACGGTGAAGATGGTGACTTACACTGTTGGCAGAAAGCAGCTGATTAGGAAAGGGGCTGTGGGGTGAGACAGGTGTTTGGTCTCCATGTGTTGGAACCGTTCCCATCCCACCTGGACAGCTGGATCTAAACACATGGCTAGCAATTGTATATGCCTTCTCGGCTTGCTCATAGTGTGAGCACAGGAATCCAGGAACAGCAACTTCTTTCAGCTCAGCCATAAAGGGAGCAGGACCATGAATGACCTCATTAAAGAGGAGGTCCATATGCTCAGCGACATATTGTAAAACACAGGAGACAGCACATAGCGCACAGTTTGAGTCATTTATTTGCTGCGTATGGCTCTTGATAAACTGTTACAAAGGTAAACCAACTACAGAAAGAGACATTTTGTGTTAACTGCTCATTTATAATTTCGTCATGCTGGCAACTGTAGTTCTACACCTTGCCTTGGTAAATGTGTTTGGAATCATGCATCTATTAGCATGGAAATGAAAACTTGCATCAGACAACTTAGAATTAACTTACCAGTAGCATAGTTGGTCTTCACCACAGACACAACATGGAGGACATGTTCTGTCTCTTGGCCTTGGGAAATTTAATTTGGAACTGCAGTTCTCCTGCTGCAGTCCTCGCTTGGGTACGCACATTCATTGAAATGCAATGTGGCCAGGTAAAGGCTGAAATGAGAATAATTTGTATGGGATTACTGCAAAACAGTTTATAAATGGCTAAAAGCTAAAGTTTAACATCAGTGGTACCAGTGTCTGGTAGATACGAGCACCAGAAAATTAAAAAGCAGCAGATACACAAGAATATTACATTCATATTACAAACAAGAATATTCACAAATTAAATGTTTTAATTGTCACTGGCCAGGTTTTTACTTGTTTAATAGGCGAGTCAACTGGTAGCACTTTGGAGCCCTGTAACTACACTGTATTGACAACATGATTACTATACAATTGACCTGCCGTGCACCGTTAAGTATGAGAAGGCTGTGTTTTTGGTGTGAACTGCAGAATGAGACTGCAGAACCCCATGAAGGCAGACGTTTGGTAGAGAGGGCTCAGCTTTTTCACATCACCGAGAGCACGGCCGTTCATTAGCGCCTTCTCCAGCTTGTAGGTGGCCTTTGTTGCTAGAGGGGGAACGAGAATAACAAGCACATACGAGATGATGAGTGCATAGCAGCTGAGAGCATATAACAGGATTCTAATTAAATGACATAATTGCTATTGAATAGTGGCGTACCAGACTTCAGCCACTTGTTTTTGTCAAGGGGGTGGAGGCACTTGGGGATATTCATTTGGAGCATTTTTTATGAACATGTAATTACTGGATGTGGTTGAGAGATATGTTTACTTTGCCACTGTTTCCTTTCCACTGGATGCTGAGCAGTAGAGCTGATTTTTGCTCAATGTGACCTTCCTGCAGTCCTTCTTTTTGGAGTTGGCATCCACCTTCTTAGTGAGTGCTGGGAACAGTTTGAAAAGATGTAATAGTTTTTTTACAGTGGGTGTTTATGTTGCACAGGACTAGCTGTGCTACAAATGACCAATAAACTGCCTTTTCCAAAGTTTCCTACCTTCACATAAATGTCAGACATCATCCAAAGAATTTCTATAAAATCCAGATGAGACATCTAATTGAGACCTGTGTTTATTTGTAGCCACACCAGGCTAGTAAAGGGGACCTGTGTCTAATTAAGAGTCTGTTTTTACTTGAGATTGTACAATATGTGAGCTGTTGTTAATAAGACACATCAACAGTTGCACCATGGGTGTAAACAAGTCATGGTTGCTACTAGCAACATAATGCTATACTAAAACTAACTGTTGGAGAGATTTAAAATACTTGGATCATAGTTTACTCATAGTTTAATCCTTCAAACATAAGTCACCCAGTATCACAGGATTTTCTTTACTGCCTATACAATAACCAGGCTTGGGGAGTAACTGATTACATGTAACTGAGTTACATAATCAGGATACCAAAAAAACTTAGATAATTTAGATTATTTAGCTGTATTATAATTTTGAAATACATCAGTTTTTCTTTAAAAATACACTGAGCAGAGGACAGTTATTGATGTTAAAAATCTTTTATGTTTCCCTTTTTTTTTCAAAGGTCACTTTGTTCGGCTGTCTTATACAATAAACTTCAATACTTTTTATTGACATTTCTTTTTTATGGTTTTTATTTACATATTTGGTGTTGAGGTACTCTGAGAGTAATGTTAAGTAATCGAGTTATGTTACTTTAATATTGTGATACTTGGATTAGGTTACTGACTCCATTTTTAACAGGTAATTAGTAATTGTATTAAAATTTTAAAGTAACCCTACCGACCCTGACAATTACATTGCCCTACAAGTGCATTAATATTTTGTACATCAAAATCTTTCTTCAAAATCAAACAATGATGCAAAATGTGTCAGGACTTTAGTTCATATTTATGAATTAAGACCAAGTATGTGGCCAGGTCATACAAGGGCAAAGTATTAATTTATGTGAGCTGAACCTGAGGGTGGGCTTAAAGGTAACCAAGAAATTTTAGTCAAGCACCGGCAGCAAAGGTTCTGCCAGAGCCTATAAATATTTTCTACTGAACACGGAGGAAAGACGAAAGAAGAAAGTTCATGGACACCCTGAGACTTCATTAAATCCTGCTCTTCTTCTGTGAACAGCAGATTCTTGCCTGAATGAAACATTTCAGTCGGTCTGAGACAGTCGTGTGGGAAAGGCTTCCCTGGTCCTTGTTAAGTGGCCATGAAGATATTCAACTGCAGTCCTTGAAGTCATGGAACCAAATGAGACATGAATTAAGAGTGATGCTCGGATATCTTTAAACTAAAGTGAGCATGACTAAAAAGAGAAATAGCAGTTAAAAGGGAGTGTCATGAAATACACCACCATCACAAAATAGCATGAATACCAGCATGTTAACTGTCCGTGAACCAGACCCCCTCTGTTTACACGTCTGATATAATCAGACTGTGGAAGTACAAGATTTCATCAGTCAAGGTCAAAAACATTTTCACTGACATTTGCAATAGCATGGTTCCCATAACAACTGTTCTGATTTCATCATTCTCCAAATGGTCCCTCCCAGAGTTCACTGATCCACCCGACTCCACTGCAGAGCATAACGAGAGCTTCATTTCATTAATCCCTCCATGAAAATGGTTTCATTCAAAGCTAAAGGAAATCATGACTCACACCTGATAAGCAAATTTATAATGCTCTGCACATTCAAACCTCCACACCGAAGTACATTAAATGAGTGCTGTTTTATATTCAGTGCATTCAGGAATTAACATTTCTTGTAATAGAAATGGTAGATTTGAACACCATTAAGAGAAGCCTAGAAACTGGAAAGTAACCAGAAGAAAAATTACATTGCTTCAAGAAAGAAAAAAAAGATTTATTAATGGCTCAGCGCCTACCTCAGCTGGTCACAAACCCAACATTTGTTCTTACCCACATCACACTGCTCTTCCTGGTGATGTATGACTGGAAACAGACTGCATCCTGAGCTACCAGCGGGAAGAGAAAAATGCAAGATGCATCAGTTACTTCCACCCCATCTTCTGAAGGATGGCTCAGTTGTATCAGCCAGAATCACACAACAGATCTCAAGGCCTCTTTGCCCCAACCCACCATCATCTGGCTTATTACATGCATCTTCATTAGCACATTTCAGTAGCACAGTGTGAACTGTGTTACAGGCTCAGCATTCAGAATGTTACTTAACTTAAAAGTACTCATTAAGAAGCAGAATGGCCCCATGCCAGTGCTATATTATTATAGGATTACTATTACTAACATATACGCAGATGTTTAATGTCATATCTGGTTTCATTGATTTTTGGGTAGTTTAATTTACTGTGTAACAATTGTAGTTTATAAGATTGTTATAGGTTTTTAAATTCTCAATCTGGAAAGCTGTCAAATAAATGTAGTTATATAAAAAGTACAATATCTTCCTGTAAAGTAAAGTAAGTAAAAACAACATAAAATTGAATGAAATATACAAGTACAGTTACCTCATAATAATATAAATTTATTACATAATAAATGAATAAATATACTTTGTTACACTGGTATTGTGTTGTACCCTCGCCAAATTAACCTGTGAGGAGGTTCGGAGCTGCTTATTAATCCCCCCTGATCTCACTGTGTGTGCATTGTAGTTTCTTTACACTGAAATAAAGAGATGCACGATTGGTGGCCGATATATTATTGGCAAATAATGAATGTTGTTCCAATGTCATTTTAGTGGATAATTGTCTAATTTCTGATAATACTTCTGTACTTGTACTGAATAGGATTTTAAATGCAGGACTTTTATTGTTTTTTTGTGTTTGTTTTTACATTGTTGTATTAGTACTTTTACTTAAGGACTGTAAAGGATCTTAAAACTAATTTCACCACTGGTAATCACTCCCTGGTACTGAAGAAACCAGAGATTGAGATTAGCAGAAAGAAAAATAAACAGAATATTTAGTTAGCCCTTTTTTGACCTCTTCATGCTTGAAAATGCCAGAGTGATATTGTCGGTTATTTTATCAGTATCAACCACAACAAAACTATTTGTTTATCATTATTTGCCCTGAAACTCCACATTGGTTTATTTGTACTAGATTACTACTTGGGTCTAGAAATGTTGTGTGGTGATTTGTCTAAACATGTCATCTAGGAATATGAAACATAAAAGCACGACATGAAACAACAGACCTCTTAAAATAAGACTTTGATACCCTTTTCCAGACTCAAGGTCAGTTAATAATAATGATCCACTTAAGCCCCATTTCATATCAGGGAATATTGTGCTTATTGGTGCATCTTCCCACGCAATGTCTAATTAAATTTGGTCAGCAGCTCTCCACTGTGCCTGGTTGATAATTTGGCCTTGTGTTGCTCGGAAGGACTTTTAAGTAGCTTTGTATTACTGATGTTCTACCGTTTCTTTGTATACACAACAAAAAAGTAATCAACTCAACTCATTCAACTCAACTGTTCAGGTATAATTGAATCATGAATGTGAGACAGGAACAGTTTCATCACTTTATTAATGAGTTTAATTATTTATACCAACAAACAAAAACTGTGTCTCTCCCTCCATCCCTCTCTTTTAATCATCTCCTTTATCCAACCGTTCTGTTCCCAACATTGACATTTTACCCTCAGAAAGGGTGCTAAAAGAGCGGGGTCATAGCAAATTAAAAGCGTGACGGATCAGAAGATGTAAAATAAAAACAAAACAAACATTAAAATAAGCACATTTAGTCAGCTCTTCATTTTGGAAAGAGTACAGAGAATAATGTCCATGGTCACATACAGACACACATACATTCCCTGCAGCTGTGCTCAAGAAACTCACCAAGAATCTATGAAGCATACACAGTGTACTAACAGGTCAAACCCGTTACACTCATACGACACACAGTAAGCGAAAACAGGAGACGGTCGGACACAGGAGATATTACATGTCAATGGACAGATTCATTATTTCCCCCTTTCCTCCAGACACACACTCACACACACAGGGTGATCCGTGTTATCTACCAACACCATGACCCCATAAATCCAGAAGCTTGTAACATTCCCTTCACATTGAAGTTAAATGGAAAACTGGAGTTCCACCTGTTGGCTAGCATGTGCACCTGCATACATACGAGACCACTGATTGGAGAACACACACCAAC
>NW_023339807.1:17847876-17850899 GCF_004916995.1 Morone saxatilis | reverse complement strand
AAAAAAACAAAAAACAAAACACAATACAATAAATAAAACAGTTATGACAACATTTATGAGGGAAAAGGGACAGTTGTGAAGAGAGAAATGGAGGGAGAGAGAATAAAAATGAAACATTTTGTTCTGTTTTTTCCCTCCTGCACCAAGGGACTGAAATTAAATCGTATTTACAGACTGCGACTGAGGATAAACAGCCCGGTCGCTGCTGCACCGGTCTACTAGAGAGAAAAAAATTACAAGAACAACAATATAATAACAATAACAAAAATAACAAAATAAAATAAAAGGTACTTGATATTTACAGTTTAGCAGTGAAAAAAGGAGGAGGACAGACGGAAGCAGAAGGCAGAGGGATGGGGATAAAAAGGAATGGAAGGGGAGGCTCCAAAAGCTGTTGGGTTTCAGGGGTTTCAGCATCATTTTCTGGTCAGATTATTACTGAGATTAGTGGAAGAAATATAGTGTGGTCAACTTGGGCTGAACATGCAAATTTGCGTGGCGGAAGAAAGAAAACTAGTCCGTGCAGAGACTAGTTAGGCTGCGTAAATCATTCAAGATCAGTTCCTACGGCGGTCACAGGAGAAGAACATGATATGAGTGTCACAGGCAGGCTGTTTGGGAAGGGCTGAAGAGGGTTTCAACCAAATCTCTCTCACAAACCAAACACAATTCGTTCAGAGTCCTCCCCCTGCACAAACAATAACTGTGAATACTAGCGGAAATGACAATGACGAGCCAAGGTGAGCAGAGGAAAGCGGGCAGTCTCGGTACCCTCTGCACCCAATTTCATTCTTCAACATAATCAAGCTGATATGAAACTTAACACCGTAAAGTGACATAATTAATGAGGTGACTATTCACCCTACAGTGCTAGAAAACTGTGTTTATGACATGAGAGACATTGAGGCTTCTGTATTAGATGCAGCCGGAGCCCCTTACCACGGCTCCCTCTGTGTACAGGTATGTCCGCAGCTGGACGAGTACACACAACTGGCCCCTTTACTTCTCCTCTACTCCCTTTGAAGATGTGCAATATTCACATGAGAATTAACATGAAACTCTTGGTTTCCAGCTTAACCAAAAGAAAACAGCTTATACTGAAGAAACTGAAAGATGTGCACTCTGCTCGTATAAAGCTCCCTCTCATTCACATAAAAGGCAGTTGAGGAGCTAACATTCAAAAATAAACTGTAAAGACAGGCAGTGGAACCTCTCTTTGTAATAAAATTTAAAACCACCTCTTATCTAAAATGACATGGACCAAATCAGCCAATATGTTCTGTTTGGTATCAAACTGGGAGATTTAAAAAAATTATTCACATTTGTTCACTATTGGGCTGGGTGAACTGACATTACTTGAGAAGAGTTCAGGGTAGATAGTGACAGAAAAGCCACTAGTCTACATAGTAGGTTGCACGATCAAACACTATGTACAGTACAAGTGTGCCGTTTTTTTACCCTACTAAGGATGATTGTCAATATTAGTCAGGCCTTAAATGTGGCCCTCATTCTCAACTCCATAGCCAATCAGGACCCCATTCGATGGCACCACAGCCACAGATAAAATTAGTTAATGCAAATAAAATCAACATAAAAAGGGATAAAAGTCAAATGTAGATTATAATACAGAAAATCCATATAACATGTACAACCCCCGCCCCTCCTCATCTCCCAAACATCCCAGCCAATGTAAAGTTTCTTTATTCTAACAGGCCAGAGGGCCACCATGGGCTTAGAACTGCAGCTTTGCTAAGCCCAAGCATGGCAACCAAAATGTCCTTAAAACAACACCTTCCTGAAGCTAGTGGCCACAGAAATCGCTTCCTATTGGAAATGGTTAAAATTCAAGGAAAATAGCAATGCTAAGTGTGTGTGTGTGTGTAGTCATTTCTTTTCTATCTGAAGGATTTGGAGCCAGGAGGAAGGTTGAGAGGGAGAAGAGCAGAGTAGAGAAAAGGAAAATGGGGAAGACAAAAAGAAAGGATGACAGAGGGGATGGATGCTCAGGTGCTGTTGTTGATGGATCCAGGCGCTGAGCTGGGCTGGGCGGAACTGTCTGACACACTGCCCTCTGTAGGGGGAGAAAGGGAGCACTCATTACCAACACCAAAGCTCATTTTACAGAAAGAATCAACAATCATTTTTTGGTATATAGACAGTTAAAATATCAACAATGAACTATCTCGAGATTATAATGTGTCCAAAATAAATATAAATGTTTTGACAGTCAATGTCTGGCCAAAGGCAACTCTTAGGGATTTGGGTCGGGGTTATATTGACCACAATACACCAAGTAGGCAGAATATATCTTGTTTCTCACACTACGATTTGTCAACTGATAGTAGGGTATAATTGGAAGGTGTAAATTCAGTGTTACTTCACTATTGCTGGAGGACAAAGAGCTAAATAAAAACAGCCAATAAATCCCTTAAAAAAAAAACCTTGAGTATAATTTTACACTGCGATACATACCATGTGAGGCAGGCGATGTCTGTGCACGAGCGTGAGGAGGAATGAGTGTGGAGTTCAACTGGGGCTGGATAGACAGCTCTGAGAAAGCAGCGAGGCAAACAAATGTTTCATTTCACATATAATATTACTATAGGTGCAAAGATATGACAACCAACCATGAGCATCTGAGTGAAGGTCATCAAACACAAATAAACACATAGTGGAGATAAGAGACAAAAAGGATGATATAAACTGACCAACGGGACTGAAGTTGAAGAGGAGCGGCAGTTCTCGTCCGCTGGGCAGGCGGGTATTGGGCTGGCGCAGCTCATCGAAGAAGGCGTGTGCACACGCCTCCAGGGGAGACAGCCTGGTCACCGGCGTGTATTCCAGCAGTCGAGAGCAGAGGGCAATGGCCTCTGGTGGGGTACGAGGCTTAAACACCTGACAGACGAGAGAAATTTGGCAGTTCTGTATTAACATAGAGAGAATTTGGGTTTTATGTAAATACAAGATTAGCGAGCAGTTACAGCCACAATTGTTTTTAATGTAGACACGACAGCGGCGGCAAG
>NW_023339807.1:17825541-17847776 GCF_004916995.1 Morone saxatilis | reverse complement strand
AAAGTGAGAAGTAGAGGAAACTACTTTAAAAAGAGGAGAGAAATCAGTCTGATTATCCAGTCTGGGACAATAAACAATGATTATGATACTAATTAGCAAATACTAAGAGTCATTGCTACTAATTGAATCTATTTTAAAAGCTACAACCCACTCTATTCAGCTGTGTGATGAGAATATACTAGGTGGATGGCAGCAGCCTGTGTTGTAGCCTACAGGCAGGTAGAATCGGACGTAGCCAGAAGCTGCAGCGGTGGAGTCGCCCTGCCAATTAAAAATACTGAATAATGATATTGCCGGGCGGCTGCAGCTCGCTGTCTCCAAACAATTCCTTAGATTCCAAATAAGTGTGGACTGCTTAATAAAACTAAAACACAAGTCTAATTATATGTAGACTGGAGCCATCAAATTCCAACATCCTGGATCTTATTTTGGTATTTTCCTATGGCATTTGCTAATCCCATAAAGGGCTATTTCAGAGAAAAATAAACACTAAAACCTCACACTGATGTTTGGATAACTGCTATACACAATTAATATTCTCCAGTAGTGAGAACATACCTTTGTCCAAGGGTGTGCTTTGATCTGTGGGAATTTGAACTCTGTGTAGTTAGGGTTCATCTCCCGGATCTGCTCCCTTGTTGGTGTCCCCAGAACCTGACAAATGAGAATGAAAAGTTAATATTCATTCATATTAATCACAATCATTGATATGTACTGCATGCCTGTACACAAAATGTGGACGAGGGATTGTCAGTGTGGATGACAACACAAATACCTTTTGTTATATTAAATGTACAGCTTGCACTGTCCGTCTGAATATACTGTTCTCCATTTAAAAATACCTATATTTAGATACTATGTTTAAATTTAAGTACACACGAATGTAGCATAAACTTAACACAAACAATTTCCTAAAACATAAAAGCCTGTACTGACAGTAGTTTCAATTCAAAACTTTACACCATGTCTCTTTTCATCTAGCGGCTTGTCATCAGTTGGTTTTCTGCCACTGTTTGTAGTCCCCCTAGTGTACCTTGATGATCTCTACTAGCTGGTCCACACCACTGTCCCCAGGGAAGATAGGCTGTCCCAGCAGCAGCTCAGCCAGCACACAGCCGGCTGACCAGATGTCAATGTTGGACGTGTAGTCGGTGGCACCAAAGATGAGCTCTGGGGCACGATAGTACCGTGAGCAGATATAGGACACATTCGGCTCACCTCGAACTAGCTGCTTTGCACTAGAAGAGGATAGGAGCAAGATGAAGCAGAAAAAGAGGAGTTCAGGGGGGTGTGAGGGTGCCAGTCAACATGAGACTTTCATTTTGTCAGTGTTTGTTTTCACAAAACCACAGCATGTATGCTACCAAGACAGAGAGGTAAGAAGACAAATGACAGATCCACACAGGGAAAGTCAAGCCTGAGAAAGAGATGGCAACACAAACCGACAGCAAAACTAAACATGCATGCTGAGACACAGACAGTCACAACAATAGATAGAGACAGACAGAGAAGTCCAGAGGCAGTGTCTGGTACTGACCTGCCAAAGTCACAGAGTTTGAGGATGGCCGTCTCTGGGTCCACCAGGAGGTTCTGGGGCTTGATGTCTCTGTGACACACGCCCTGGGAATGGATATAAGCCAGACTGCGGAACAGCTGGTACATGTACACCTGAGGGGGGACAGAAAGGGTTGGCAAAGTGCCCAACAGTGTTTAACAACTTAGAACCATACAGTTATCCCAAGAAGAAAAGCTAAAGATCATTTGAGGACACAAAAGGTTCGCTATTGTCATGTCTTTTCCCTGTTCTCACGTTTAGTCATCACTCACTTTTTAATTCCACATGCAGTTTAAGTTAATGCATTTTATGCTCATACTGGAGTAATTATGATGAAAGTATGGTGGAAAACTAGTTAAGACAATTTGGCTTAGAAGTATAAAAAGAAAATTTAGCTCTTCCCAGCAGTATATAATAATTCCTAATGAAATAATTAATGTAATTAATGGAATCTGGACAGAAATAAGTGGCAGAAAATGGATGGATGGCGGAAAAATGATTAATCTTTCAGTAAAGTTAATCACACTTGCTCATTATGAGAAGTCCTATCTAGTGCAGTATTGACAGCGTTTGCTACACGTCTGATGGTGCTGACTGACACGCCACAGAAAGCGATTGCCTCCTGCGAGCACAAACTGCTGTTGCAACAATCCAATTTTTTGTGTTATAGATGTGTTACATCTCTCGCAAGCTGAAACAAAAACACTTTATGATCAACATTACAGCCACACAGACGAGAGAAAATATTTAAGACTTACTTAAATTAAATTTTTTCAGACTTTTCTTTAATCTTTGCTCATTTCTGTGAACATGAAATGACATATGTAGATGGTGATGAGGAGTTATAAGTAAAAACTTTAGGACTATAAAAAGTTTGGGAACTAATGAACAAAGGTTTAGCTGGACAACTGTCCTACAAGTAAAACAAAATCGTATACGCCATCTGGCTGTTTTACTCGGGATTATCACAAGGCAATAGCATTTCCTTTCCACACACAGGACCACACGTGTGTGTCTGTATAGATTTTCGTCATGTGCCACTCTGCATTTCTACATGTGTCATTTTGTTTTTGGGTGCACTGTGTAGGTGAGTGTTGAAAGAAGCAGCTGTGTGGTATCTAATGCAGGCCGCAGTGATGTGTTTCTACAACAGAATAACACAGAGGGGGAAAATCCTCTCAAAGGATGTGTAACCATTCTCATCCAACCCCTATTTGACATGTGTCTATACATCCCAAGTCAATGATGTCATTCTCAAATAAAAATTACTCACACCCATTTAATGTGTCTGTGAAATGCAGACGGTAAGCATCTTAATATGACAAATCACTGTCATCACCATTATGATCATTATTACCCCCATGATGCAGTGACAGCAGGCCGGCCACAGATTACAAAATGATCACAGACAAGATGACTGAGGGATGAGAGATGATGGTTAAAAAGAGGGCAGAGAGGGAGAAGAGGAGGAGAGGGATGAGGAAGAGGCAAATGATGAGAGACAGGGCAAAAACATGAGACGCAGGGGATGGGGAGGAGGGAAACGAAGACCCCAGACATTCTGTGATAGAAGTGTGTCGCTGGAGGACGGAGGGATGACAGAGGAAAGGGGAAAGAGTGAGAGTGAGAGAGAGAGAGAGAGAGAGAGAGAGATATCAGTATGCATCTCAAAGCCACAGGGGAGCAGCAGGCTGAGGTAGGGAAATGGGCCATGAGACAGCTATAATGTCCTCTTAGCTGCTACAGACACAGTAAACACACAAACACTCTCTCTAAAATGAGCACCCTTTTAGACAGGGAACCAAGTGTATTGCAAACAGATTAATTCCCATGGGACCATCTTTTCCTTTCTGCTTTCATAATCCTTAAACAGTGAGTTGTCTGTGAAACACAAACAGGGAAATGCTTGGTTGTTTTTATTACATCCACAGGCAATTACTGAATAAAAATCTACTTTCAGTTTTAACCAAATTTCTTTAAATGTGGCTCAATAACAGATGAAACTCAATCTAAAAGACTGGGATGAAATATGTTAATCTTAACCCCTTCTATTATTTGGCAAAATGACCTAGAGTGGAAAAGTGACTAAAAGATTTAAATATTTACAGTAGTATACTATAAACCTTAAAAGCACTAAGAGAATGGGTCTCTGCCAACAGATTTTCATTTCCCCAGTTTGTAAAGCAGCTTCCTTTCTAACACATAATACTGTAGTTGTTTGTCTTTTGTGTGTTTCCTACAAAGCATAGCATGAAGCATATCATTAGAAGTCACAGCTAAAATGCTTTCCAGATGCAGGAATGATGATGAAGGAAGATGAAGGACCAGTGAGTAGGATTTAGTGGCATCCAGTGGGGAGATTGTAGATTGCAACCAACTGAAACCCCTTGACTCAACCTAGTGCAAAGGAGGTTTGTCTGTTCAGGGCTACTGTAGAGGACCTGCCTGCTCTGTACATAAAAATGGCTCAGTCAAAGGTAATAGGAATTACCTTAGGCAATTCTTATTTTCAGGTAATTATACACTAATAAAAACATACCTATGAATATTATAGTCCATTTCTGCTAATAGATCATGTTAAATGAGACACACTGGACCTTAAATCCCTCATCAGTGCCAAAATTAACTCAGAAAATGTAACTTTAATATTCATCCTGGGGTGTTTTAAAGATGAACCGTCAGGGGTGAAACCTCTGCAAGACCAGACAGTATATTTATTTAGTATATTTAAGATTATAACGACCCTTTTGATACATATAGAAATGAATTATGTCAACCCTGAATAACTTGAATTAACCTTTTGATGCCTGTAGTGGCTTGGTGAAAGCAGTTAGGATGAAGTGTGTGTGTGTGTGTGTGTGTGTGTGTGATCTACCCACCTTAACATAGATGATGGGGATGGTGGTCTTGGCCTTGTTGAAGTGCCGAGCCACCCTGTACACTGTCTCAGGGACGTAGTCCAGCACCAGATTCAAATACACCTCATCTTTCTGGAAAGGAGAAACAAAAGGAAAAAGAACTGTATAATTAGAGGTGGAAAGTGAACTTAGGTACCTTAAATCAAAATCTTCTGAGTATATATAAACAAACCAATCTAAACTAATATGTTGGATTGTACATGATGAGTAAGTAGAGCAAAAATAATAATTGTAGCTATATGAACTGATTCGCTATATGATTGAAGATGGCTTTTAGAAGAGCAATAAAAGAGAAATTAAACATTTCTCTTGCGTTTTGTGCTTATTATCCATAATGAATATATGCTGCAAACAGTGACTGAATAAACAATTACTGTTGGAGCTCATTGACACAACATTTACACTTTATAGGTAATAAAACACATCTATCATTATGAGCGTAAACACAATTGATTAACCTGCCATAGTAAATATTGCTGAAGTACAATGGAGTGTAAACACTGTCTCAAATACAGAGGAGGATATTCACGCTCATTGACATCAACGTTATAGTACTCTAATCCACCAATAATACTACTCAAACTCTACAATATTTCATATAATATTAATATTCTATTATAAAATACAATACACAAACGTCGGCCGGGTTAAAATACAATAAAGATAGATAAAATACAATGATTATATGCCCATTCTTCTTCTTTGGGAATACTGTGATATACATACTGTGTTATATTTGTAAGATGTAGTACACGCCACATGGTTTACGTATAATAATCTTGATCTGAGGAATTCAGGGATACAAATATTTTGTTTCTATAAACACAGTTCAGAAATGATGGCCCAAAACATTAACTTGCTCGTCATTGCACCACTATGTCACGTTGCTAAACTTATCTGCCAAGTTTGGCTAAAATAGCTCAGGCTCTCTCTGATGCAATCACATTTGGGGCAAAATCCCAATAATGTTCTGAGCAATTCAGCAGAAGTGTGTGGACCCTTAAAACTATAATAAAGAGAGTGGATTTAATGTACAATAAAGGCAAAGATCAACTTGTCTAAAACATGTCTATGAATCATCGTTGATGCATGCCACATTAAATGGTTGGGTGTGGAGCCAGAGTGCTTCATCTAGAAACTTGAGTCCTACTACATAAAACATCAAGTCAGTTCATACACACCTTCTCTCCGCTGGAGTAGAAGAAGTAACGTAGCCTCACAATGTTGCAGTGGTCCAATTTCCTCATAATTTGCAGCTCCCTATTCTGTAAGGAAGAGAGGACAACAGGAAAGAAATACAAAAATTAGGAACTGAGCCCAAAAATATGAAATTTATAGCAAGTTCTTTCTTCACAACAATTACTGAAGAACATCATATACATAGTGAGCCTGTCTTAGCGTACCTTAAACCTCTTGTCTTGGAGAACTTTCTTAATTGCCACCATCTCCTGGCTGTCGATGAGGCGAGCTTGGTAGACCACTCCAAAGGAGCCATTTCCTATAACCTTTATGTCTGTGTAGGACACTTCCTGTGGGCGATCAGGGCCCTGTCCGGGTGTGGCTACCACTGTGGTCACTTTACCACTGTCCCCTGTGGATGAGAGCACAAACACAATTTGTCAGAGACCCTGAAATGATCCGAATAATCCCTTTCAAAAGTCCTGTATTTACATATCTAAAGTTCAAACAATTTGAACTTTGAAAAACACTGAATGAAACCGTAAATGGTATAAAAAGCAACGTATTTCTCGTGAACTAAATTATATTCATAACCCTCTCCAGTTCAGCCTTTACACCAGTATCCCTAAGAGAGCGAAGTTAAACATCAACAAGCGCTCTGTCCTGCTCTAAACAGTTGTGACCTGCGTGGTGGCTCCCCAGACACACTCCACTGGCTTGTAATGAGCTCCTGATACTTCCCATAGTACACTCCTGCAGCTCCCCTGGGTAAAACTGGCCTAAACCCCTTCTGAAACCGGAGACACGCATATGATGCAAGTCTACTGAGCCTGTGTTCAACCTGAGTTACACCAATACATATCTGCTGTCAAAGATTAATCCCTTGTTGTCATTATTAACAGAGACTGGAGTCTACAGCAGTACTCCAAACATGTTACTGCTCAAACACAATATTACTTAGGAAATTAACTAAAATAGATTAAAAAAATAATTAAAATAAATCAACTAATAAAACTACAAAAAATAAATAATAAAACTAGGCTGCTTCTTTGCTTCACTTGCCAAATTCCTCTGCCTATGGCGAATTTTTGGAAAGTCAGATTAATGTTGTTAAAAGTGCCCACTGGAGTCACAAAGCCAGGTCGGGTGATGCGTGTTGACCCGTTCAGTTTAACCTGCGTCTCTGCGTCAATCTAAATAGGGTATTACAGTCGCCTTCACAGTTCAGCACCTCTGTAATCTCAACTACCTCAATGTCCCCTTTATAATAATATAGATATACCCCATGAGTTGGTGTAATCCTTGTGTAAGAGCCAGTTGAGCACATATTTAGTGTTATTATCACACTATAGATGTTCTGTTAGTAGTTCAGTTCATACAACACTTTGAACACTGTGTTATAGGTCGACTAGGCTATGGTTATGTTCATATTTGCTATTACGCTTACTTCAATAGATAAAGTGGAGGTACATATATTTGTCGTTATCATTTGCCAGCTGAGATTATGACATAAGGAAGGTTTTAATGATACAGATGTTTAGCTACAACGCAGTACTGGTAAAATGTAGAGACGTCTGATGAATTTGAGATGGAAACAAGCTTTTGACCGCGTCATACTGTGTTACATAGTTATATAGTATATAACATTGTGTGAATAGGGATGGGTCAAGTCAGTGCAGAGGTAACTGTTGGATCACCTGTCGTGATGCTGTGATAAAAACCTACAAATAAACCATCATTCAGTGTTTTCCATGCCTCCTGGACTTCACGCTGGGTAAATTCACAATAAAGTTGGATTGAATTAAATGTAACACCAGTCACAATTAAGATGCTGTGTAGACTAAATGGCCTCGGAAACAGGGTTATAGTACAACTGCCACTGAACGCTGATCACATTACATATAGCTAAGAGGACAAGTGAGGGCTCTTCTATTTTACAGAAAAGGAAGGAGTACAAGGTGTGCGTTTTAAACTAATCCAACAGTGTCTCCATCAGGCTAATGTTTGATCTTGTGGAATACAGGCAAAATGAGATGATCAAGATCTAACAGTAAGTGACAGCTCTACTTAGGGTCAAGTATCTGCTCAGAGTTTTACGCCTGTGCACGTGTTGGGTCAAGAATGATCTGACAAATCGGTACCAGAAGCAACGACACTGGGAGGGGAAGAACATCAGAGAGGAGGCCCACTGCCAAAAGGCTTGTCAGAGCCTGTGATAACATTGTGTGGACAGTAGCACACCCAGAAGTGCTACCATTTCCTGGGCTTGCTCACTTCGCCTGTCTCAACAGGACCCCTCTTGATCTCTCGTCTCAAAATGGAGTCAGAATTTTGGTCTCTTCCAAAAAACCAGACAAAAAAACAAAACAAGACAGTGATCTGGCTCCATCGCCTTCTATTCCTGTCTGTATGAATACATGATACTTGATGACAACTGATGTGAAATATAGATGCTCAAGTACACAAGTTTACACTCTGCCTTTCGCAGTGCGCATGTCGAGTGACACAGTTCTTTGGGAGCGCCAACAAGGAAAAAACCCCCGAGAGCCTCAGCAGACTGTCCTGTGACGCTGCAGCCCCCGACACACTGAACGCACCGTGAGGTACATACATCGAGTACTGGCGAGTCAATATGACCCACTCGGGTACATTATACCCTATACAACACGAGCCGTGGTGGATTAGCAAACTGCTGATGAGCTCCTCTTCCTAGTGTGGCAAGCAGGGGAAGGTTAGTCTCCACCATTACAGAAGATCATCCTACCACGGTGTTACACTTCCGACGTTCCTGCTAGCACCTCTGTCGACCTGCATGTTATCTCTGACGCCTCAAAGACGGCCTATGGCTCCGTTGTTGTTGGGTTCACGTGTCATTTGTGATGGCACGGCCTCACATAGCACCTAAAAAACTGCTCTTGATACCCCAGCCTAGAGCTGTGTGTCAGCCAAGGTCCTGCAGAGTGAACTGACCTTGCTAATAAAAGATCCTGTGGACAGATTCTACCGCTGTCCTCCCCTGGATTCAGTCAGAATCCCGGCAGCACAAAGTGTGTTTGTACGAATGCAAATAGCAGAGATCCGGGAGCTGGTCAGACCTGACACCTGGAGATACACCCCTTCAGAATTTTCTATTTTTGCAATTTTCCAGGAAAAACCTTTTCAAGGTTAGCAGTAAACAGCAGCCGATGGCACATCCACATGATTGGCCTAGATCTTATCTCTACCCTCAGGTCAGCAAGAAATATTCAGCTTTTCAGATCAGTCATTGTGTGGTTCTTGCACGTTGTCGTATCCCAACTCCACAATATGCTGTTCCTCTGTATTTCCCTGTAGCATCACTTTCACACTCTTTTTAAACAAGTTAAGTCAGAGGGCGGCACATTAAATATAGAGCAGCTGTGGCATGATAGTCCCTTAAATAATGAATGCAAAAATGAGCACTCTGCCCAGCTGTCAGTGAACAGCTTTGGTTTCTGATACGTCAACGAAAGCCTGGTGAGTAAGAGAAAGGGGATGAGCAAAGTGGCTTTCATCACACCCACACTTAGAAGCAATTAGCTTGGGGCTTGTTTGTAAGTGTAAAACTCAAGCACAGTTTTAACATGATCAGCAATGGCATAATAAATCACCATTACTATTTCATCAATAGCAGCCTATAGGAATTACAACAGCACGGTGACTAGTATGGATTGTATGATGATTGTGTGATTTACACTGGGTGTGGTTTGAATGAATCACTCCACAAGGGAAGATGTTTCATCTGAACTGACGCCAATCGATCAGTCACATAATGTACATTTACAAATCTATGGTCCTTACATTTGCTGATCAGAAAACCACAGCGCACAACTATTATACTAAACCCTGGGTCAAAGGCCAACAATTTCATGATGACACTGATTTAAAAAAATGGATTTAATGTGTATTGGTAATGTCTCGCTGATACCCAATCCACTTAATAAGGTCACTAAGGTGCATCCCTTTCGCTTGACCATTTACTACGCTGCTAATAATAACAGCGTGTGCATGTCTGTTCAGGATTGGAAAGCAGGAGGGAAGAAAGAGGGATTTTAAAGGGTGTTACAACATGTGATAACTCAAAGATCCCAGTAAAATAGTTTAAACATTTACAAGAATGTAAAGAGAGGTACTAATGTTTAATGAGTAGTTCAACTTTTAGAGACAATATTGTAAACATTTTTATCATGTTGCGATTATTTTGACAGAAATTGAAATATGATTCCAGATTAATGTGGGAAAGATCATTTTTGAATGACAAATTTAGTTTTCACGGAAAAACACACACACACACACAAAAATATGCTGATGTGACATTTGTAGGGGTCTATACTAAACAAACTTCTTCTGGAGAACAGGATTTGTAGGCCAGGGCGTCTCTGCAGCACTACAGTACTTATTATTACATTATAATGATTTTGTGTCTCACATTTTACCTTTATCAGAAACATTGCAGCAACTTTGGAAATAACTTGGGGAACAGACCAGGTAAAACCATTTACTTTAAAGTGATTTCTTATTTATGAGCACACTACAAAACAAGAAGGAATAGAGCCGAGTATTGAACCTTTAAAAAGGTACAAACCAAGTTGTATCAAGTTTTGAAAACTCAAGTAATGAAAGCTGGCTGGAAATGCTTTGAAATGCTACATTACTTGTGATTGACCTTTAAGAAATACTACATTTTGTTACTTAACAAATGGGCTTTTTAGGAAACAAAGTTTAAATTCCTCAAAATAAAGTGTTTTGTTATTGCTACTAACAGTATCAAATCATTTTAAGAGGATACCAAGACCTGAGATTGATTTGGTGACTGTTAGTTTGGCCTGTTTTAATCACTTCACAGCAGTAACTGGCATCCTCCCTAAAGGCTTTGATCCAAAATGACTATATATTTTATTTTCACCGTTTAGTTGCTCCTACTGACATTTTTCTGTCGGCAGCTGGGTGAGTATAAGGTAGTGATTCAATCCTGGGTTGTTAAAGCTACCTGTTCATCAAAAACAGCTATTCCTTCACTGCTGCACCAAAGCCATTGATCAAATCACTACTGCATGCTGCCAAGTCGTTTGACAAGAGTAAATAAGAGTTAATGGCAGCATCAGTATTGTGTGATTGGCAGTATTGCCACAGAGAGAGTATAGCTAGCAGAAAGCGGCCTGTTAACATTACTGTTACACAGCATCTGACCGCTTCTGAGCAGGCAGACATCACCCTGCCTCAAGCTCAGTTTTCCCCCATGCACATTAAAAATTGAGCTTGGGGTTTTGGGATTTATCCCCTCCAGAAAGCTTTGTTCTGGGTGTGAAAGCAGTCAGGTTAGTGTGGCCAAAAGGCAGAGATGAGACATGATTTTTAAATTTAGCCAGCTCAATATCAAACAGCACTTTTTTGGGGTTTCAGCAGGGTCCAAACACCTCTGACAATGCGTTCACAGATCATGATGATCAAGACTGAGACCTTCTGAAAACTGAGCAGGAGCACTGAGCTTGCAGTAAACAGCCATGGATGTGAATGAGTAAAATCACCTGATGAAGATCTGCTGATTAGCTGTATGTACCAACTTCAGCTTAGGCTTAATATAGAGCAGCCTGAGTCAGCTTTGATCCTTGACATCCATTCAATTTCACTTAATTGTTCTACTAATCAAACTCAGTGCGGTTTCCTTCTGTCGGCTTCCCAATTAACTCCAGTTTCTACATCTATTTCTATTTGAAACATAAGCTGTGATGCTATTTTCTTCCGTCTCTCCCAGTCCGTCCGTCTGCACACCTCCGTCGAACGCTACAGATCCTCGGCCAACTTCTACCGCTGCATAGCTGCATGACCCCTGAGCATTCTGCAAGTTCTTGTCATCACACCAACAAAACCAACTGGGGGGGGACTTTGCTGTTGGCAAACCAGGGGTCCCAGTACGGGCGTCAAAATGTGCCATCAGCGTAAAAGTAGACAGTCTACTTAAGGGGATAGTGGCTATGGTGTGAGCAGAAATGTAATTAAATTCAGACCTTGTCTTCCACTTGAGGTGTACTGACACAGTTGCACAGGCAATGTGCAAAATACATTTTTCCACTACACTAAGCATGAATTCTCACTTTCTTAATGAAGGAGGACCTGGTGTGGATTTGGTTGTACTGTACCAGCTGTTTAAACCCATACATAGACGGTTTCCTGACATGGATAAGTCACCATTACTGGTTTATAAGCTGCTGGAACTATAGTCATTTTAATCTATTTATTAAAAACATTTTTTACTGATAATAATTCACATTTCTTCAGGCTTCCACACGACGTACCTTAACGTAACTCTAGTTTGGCAAAAACTCTGCAAGATCCTACCAGACCCGAGGACGACGCCTAAAAACTTAACACCAGATAATTTCAACCTACTCTTTACAAACATAAGCAAGCTAACTAGTTCCTACATCTGAAATTAACGACGAATACATGAAGAGCGTCGGCTGACACCAACTCTATTCTTGGGTTACAATGCGACAATAAGAGTTACATTATGTTGCCGAAAAAAACGACATAACGTTATTTTACCGTCGAAATATCAGCGGCTGAGTTTCCAAGCTGGCCACCAGAAGCTACCGATAGTGTTAGCTGTGCGATAAAAGCCCCTTTTGATCGGCTCCTTAATGAAAAACACAGCCAGCTAACGTTAGCCCGGGTCAGCTAACTCAAGTGAGCTAACCCGGGCTAACAAGCTTGCAGTGCTAAAGGTTAGCACCGCGACAAAGATCCGACATTAAAACGTCAAAACACACACAAAAACACAAAACAAATAACGCACAACCCGAGCGTTAGTAGTAAAGCTCAACTCGGGCTTATGATAGAAATATATAAAAACAACACTTACTAGGGAGTTTCAGATTCCCAAAGCTCGTCGAGCTGCTCCCACTGGCTTGTGAAGCCCCGGTTTTTCCTGCCGAGCTCCCGCCGGCTACTGCCGATCCGGCGCCGGCTGCAGCGGATCCAGGAGCTCCGGGAGGCTCCGCGAATGAGCTGGTCCTGGCCCGCCCGCTGCCGCTCATATTTGTGTGGACTAAACCCCGGGGCAAGGTTGAACGTTATTAGCAGCCAGAGCGGCACAGACTTCAGCTGTATATGTGTGTGTTTTAATATATTCGGTATAAATATAGACTACACTTACAGCGCGCTGTTTAGGCTGCCCGTCTCCCCCTTTCTTCCTCTGTACAACGGCGGTGGCGGTGGGGGGACTGGGGAGTTGACGCACGACGACGTAAAAAGCTCGCAAGGGTTACTGGGAAAATGAGTCTTTGGGAGGTTGGAGTCCACGCTGACGTAAAAGAACCCGACAATTTGACGTCGTGTTTACGGAAAATAAATAATAATAATAATAATAACGCTTTCAATGCCTTTTTAAGTTGCGTTTTGGACACACAGATAGAATTATATTTACAGGATTAATGATTAATTGTAAAAATTAAAAAAAAGGGGGTCAGGAAAAAATACTTCTTTTTAAAAAAAAAATTATTTTAATAATATAAAATTGTAATAAAATTCCTTTAAATAAAATAAAATCATAATTAAAATTTTTTTTACTCTTTATTTCTTATAATAAAGTCAGTTTACATTTGTAAAAACTGAAAATGTGAACTCAAAAATAAACAAGAAACACATAAAAAAGATATTTAAAAGAAAATAATTAATAAAAGAAAACCCAATAAAAAATATATGTAATGCTGGGGGGTGGCAAATGTATTTAATTAATTTAATAATAATTTAATAAAAGTACAGGCTGCTTTTGTTTTAATTACTTTATATATTTGAACTCCCAATCGACAAAAACTACAATTCCCGACAGTAAAGCACACTTTATGACTGACAGTCAGCCCGTCCAATCATACACTCTGAAATGCTCACGCTACCGCATTGGGCGGGGCTTCGTATCACAGGAATGGAGTCGATCGGCGGGCAAACGTTTCATTACACTCTTTGAAATGTATTTTCCCACGGACACTTCCCCGGTTTTATATTATCTCCACGCCACGGATGCTGACCGGGGACAAACAAGAGGACATACGCGTGTGTGAACCGACAGCGATGCCTACACGAGGGATTGTCCAACGAGAGTAAATGAGAGGTGAGGAGAAACAAGGGCCCGCCGTTGTAGCCGGAGAGCTGCGGGGAAAAGTGGGTAGCGCCGCCTGACGGACCGCCCGACGAACCGGGCAGCGGCTGTCAGGAAACCGCGGTGCCGAGAAACAGGTCTGCAGTGTCGGAGGGAGCGCCGCCAACAGCTCTCCATATGCCATCACACACTGTAAACAAAGATATGAAGCACATTTGTGTGTAAAAATCAGACACTTGTGAGTCGTGGTCGCACTGTTAGCACCACGGGGCCTTCCCTGAGCTAACAGCTGAATATTGCGATGTTTGTTCACGGGATTGTCCCATAATGTGCCTGTGGGGGTGTTTTTATATTGTACGAACTGGTGACACATGTAACGTTGCTGCTTGCGTTGCGTGAGGCTTTATATGAAGCATTTAATGGCTGAAGCAGTTGATTTAAGACATTGACAGTCAGGGATGCAGTGCTGCCTGGAGGAGTGGTGGCTTTATTTAAGGGTCTGCGTTCACCCGTAAAAATGGGCCAGTAGTGTTTGCACATTGTCACTTAACTTCTGCAGCTCGACTTCAGGGAGTAAAGATCATTATGAGATTAAATTAACAGGTGCAGATTGTGCAATCAGTGCTGGCCCACAGACAACAGAGACACCAACATCATTATGCATTTTGAGTGAAGCACTGCTTACTCCATCCACTCATGAAAATTGGACAACTATGTCACGCCCTCGGCAACCAAATTCAACCTGCAGAACACCCGTATACTCTGTACTACACCTTCACTGTTACATGTTCTCATTTGACTGATTTTGTTCACCACAGGTGTGCTTTTGTACTGGCCTTCTGGATGACACACAGATCTTCATACGTCGGATACAGCAGCAAAGTTTCAGTTTAACGCTCGCCTGTCACACGCCAGCATGGCCGAGCAGCAGGAGGAGGCCGAAGGCGTGTACATGGAGCACCAGTATATGTGCAGCGAGTGCCATCAGCTCTTCAACACCCTGGAGGATGTGCTGATCCACCAGCAGATCCACACCGGCCAAGAGGGAGAAGGAGAAGGGGAGGTCATGACTATCCAGGGTCTCCCGGAGATAGGGCAAACCCAGCAGTACCAGTGTCTGGAGTGTGGGACCCTCCTCGTGAACCCGGAGGAGCTGCTGCAGCACCAGGAGATGCACATGAGAGAAGCGGGGATGGAGGTGGAGCACCAAGGTGAGCGATTTGATTGTGTGAGTGTATTTTAAGGAACTGTGAAAACCTGGTGTGTGTTGAGAGATTAATAACGTAAAATCTACACATGAGGCTGTTCTGTGGATGTTTTATTAGGAAATACATTTATCCAGTATGATACAGTTTGGAGTCTTCATACTATCTTAGTTAAATTACCATCTCTTAAGCTATTACTCATAGTAAGAGAGAAAGAAACAACACTAACTGCGTATGTGTGTGACTGTTCCCCAGAGCTGTGTGAGGTTCTGGAGACAGAGGAAGCAGGGTCCGAGGCTGGGGTGTCGGGGCCGGTCCAGTACCAGTGTCTGGACTGTCTGGCTCTGTTCGACTCACCTGAGACCTGGCTGGAGCACCGGAGGACCCACAGCAGGAGCAGCACACACAGCACCACAGAGACCATGGTAAGGGACTTATCCAGCTTACTAATAACTGTGAAACTGTTTTTGGTTCTTATCTGAAAAATAGAATTATTTTACCTTTTGATGTCTGAGTACTAACGTCGTCTCAGTTATTGATAGTTAAATAAACTGACTGGTGCAGACTTCTTACCACAGTAACACTTATTTAGTCTGTTCAAATGTGTCACTTCCTGAATTGAATGTAGTTGTTCCAATACCATGTTATAGAGCAGTAATAATGATAGATAAAGCATGCATTAGTTCATGATTGAGGCTATATTCTGCAGACTTCACACCCCAATACTGGATCTGGGTTTGCTAACGCAGTGCATTTCATTTTGTATCGGGAGTCTTGTCCCTGACCATCAAAGCGAAGTCAGTGTGCTTCATGAGATGTGAGAAAACATATTTGACACAAACCGACAGACACTTGATAATACTGTACTACTGGGTCAAATCTCATTATAGAGGAGTAAAGTTGATGATGGAACAACTGTAGATTTGAGCAGTAACACTGGTGACAGCAGTAATTTCCCACTGTTGTAAACTCGTTCATAATATTGGACAGCAGTCAAAAGCAGTACTAGTTTCTGGTAATATTTCTCTACAAATACAAAAGCAAACTCTCCCTAAAATATCTTGATGGCAAAAACACTTTGTAAATCATTTTCTGAGGAGGATAACTCATGATAGTTTCTGACTTTGCGTTCATTTAATCTGGGTCAGGCGGCATATATTCTAGACTGCATTCAGATTGCTTTAGTGACTTTATGATTTGGGTTGTGTAGACCAGCACGGACTGATGTGCTGCAGCTGTACTGTAGTTCAAGAAAATACTAGTGTGAACTTGTCACGGCCAAACAGCCGACATCCAGTCTCCAAAGCATCAGATAATCAACTAAAAGAGAGATGAATCAGAGTGATGGCAGTTCCAAACTGCTGACAGAGCAATTATCAAACATTGCCTTATTTCTGTATCACTGGATTAACTAAAAATAAAAATGTTTTTGTCCCTTGCAACAGGAGTATGTGCTACAGCCTGATGGCACCGTCACTCCACTGAACAATGTGCAGAACTACGTGCTGAGTGAGCAGCAGGCTGGAGAGATCTTGGCACAGGTACTTTGAGATTGTAACCACCTCACAACAGAGGAGTAGTTATGACAACTAAGTTTTTTTTTTTTAAGGTTTTGCTCTCTTTGAAAGTCCTTTTCTCTGCATTTCTGCGTGTGTGTTCCAGGTGCTCGCCCAGCAGCAGCAGCAGCAGCAGCAACAACTGAAGAAACGTCAGTCTGTCTCCAAACTTGCTGCACCCTCCCGATCCGCCCTGCTGCCCCCTGTGACAGCGACCCCCGGCTCTGCCACCATGCACCTGCAGATTCTCACAGCTCAAGCACTGGCAGACAACTCCAGTCAGCGGCGCTCCAAGCTGCCCCCTCTGTTGCCTGCCGTGGCCCGAGGATCTTCGGCAAAGCTGGAGAACGGTGTGCAGAGACTGGAGTTAAGGTTGGCCTCTAGTGTCCAGGATGACACCCAGCAGCAGCAGCAGCAACCAACAGAGGTGGTGGTCATCCACCCTTATGAGTGCTCAGAATGCTCCCTTCTCTTCCAGACCCCAGAGGACTTCCTCCAGCACCAGGGAGAGCACTTCCTGGGTCAGGACAAAGAGAGCGGAGAACCAGGCGTCATGAGTGGCTTCGAGGAGGTGCGAGGGAGGGAAGAGATTTCAGAGAAAGTGGAGGACATTAGGATTAGAGTGGCAGAGAAGAAAGCAGCCGTCTGGGCCAAGCCCCAACAGTGTGAGCTCTGCAACCGCACCTTCACCTCCGTCAACCGACTGGCTGCTCACAAACGCGTGCACGAGCAGGGCACGCATGAATGTCCGGAGTGTGGCAAGGTGTTCAAGAAGGCGACGTCAATGCAGACACACATGCGCACACACTCAGGCGTGGCCAGGTACCTGTGCGTGGACTGTGGCAATGGCTTCACCACTGAGATGACTCTAATCATGCACAGGTAAAAGGCTCGGAGACACCACGGCAGACAAGATAGTGTGTACTGTGAGTGACACTGACAGCTGATTTCTTTTCATTCTGTTTCATCTTTTTCTCCTGGTGTCTTGCAGGAAGACCCACACTGCAGACCCCCTTCACAAGTGTCAGTTCTGCAACAAAACCTTCACCAACATGACCAAGTACCTCTACCACCGTAGGACCCACCTCAACCGTGATTCATCGGGCACAATCGTCCCTGTCTCCATGGTAGTACAATAAGCATATTCCCCTCCCACTTGTGTCAACAACCTCAGGTTAGTATGGCGTTTTAATTTGACATATGCCTGTTTTCTTCCAGGGCGCAGCTCCCAGAAGAGCATCGCTCTCCGCTCTCGCCATCCTACAGAGAGCAAGAGAGAAGAAGAATTCCCACACCGATGAGGCGGAGATGGCGCCTCTCACTGAGGATGAGATAGAAAAAATGGGAGAAGATCCGACGCCAAGTTCTCAGAGCAAAGTGGAAGGAGGTGAAGTGGAGAAGCACGGGGAGGACAATGACATGGAGGTGTCTGCCCCACCTGAAGGTAACACCGACGACCCCCAGCAGGTGGAAGACGCCACCAAGTCTGGCTTAGCTACAAACCCTGCTCCCCCGGATGACACTGGTGTAGGAGTCACGTCTGGCTCGACGGACTCAGCGGAAGGTGCTTCAGCTGCATCATCAGACAAAGGCCCCTTTTCTTGTCGTTCATGCTCTAAGACCTTTCCCTCCCAGCTGCAGCTAGTTCACCATCGACGCAAGTCTCACGTGACTGAGCGCAACTTTATTTGTGGCATCTGTGGCAAGTCTTTTAAGAAGCATATCCACGTGCGTAACCACATCCGCACTCATACCGGTGAGCGGCCCTTCCAGTGTTCTGACTGCGGCAAAACGTTCTCATCTCTCGCCAATCTGATGAGGCACAATCTCATCCACTCTGGTGTGCGACCGTACCGCTGCGATGTCTGCCACCGCTCCTTCTCACAGTCCTCCAACCTCCGTCAGCACAGCCTGCTGCACTCTAATGCTGCAGCACTGTGCTGCCCGGACTGCCCTGCCACCTTTCGCTGGCCCACCAAGTTGGCAGCACATCGCTACACACAACATCCAGGGGCCCCGGCCCCTTTCCCGTGTCCTCACTGTGAGGCTGGCTTCCTGACCAGGAGGCAACGAGACAGCCACTGTCTGGAGCAGCACCCCACCCTGGTGCAGGCTGGTTCAGGGATAGAAATGGGCAAAGAGACAGACAAACAAGCAGAGTCTGGCAAAGATCAGACCTCCGAGCCCTCCACCTCAACCACAGGAGAGACAGAACCAGGGGATTCAACCAGTCTTGTGCGGGGGGGTCTAGACTGTAACATTTGTGGGAAGAAGCTTAATTCTCCTGCCAACCTGCGACTTCACAGACTGAGCCACTTCGCCTTAGGCCCTGGGCGGCCGCGGTGCACCACGGGGAAGCGGCCCAAAGCCCACCAGTGTCCTGTCTGTGGAAAACTGTTTGTGTCTTCCTCCGGAGTTGCACTTCACCAGCGAGTCCACACCGGCGAGCGCCCTTTTCCCTGCCAGGTGTGCGGCAAACGCTTCCGTCAGAACACACACCTGCGAGAGCACCTGCGCACACACTCGGGTGAACGACCATTTCGCTGCGAGGTGTGCGGAAAGGGTTTCATACAGAGTATGCACCTGGCCGAACACCGTCGGACACACACGGGCGAACGGCCGCATGTGTGTCCACAGTGCGGCAAAGCCTTCAAGACCTTCTCCAACCTGAGGAACCACAAAAAGACCCACGCCAGGCAGCAGAGGCTGGATGAAGAGGCTGCTGCACAAGCTGCTATGGAGACCAGCTCTGCTGTAGCAGTGGTGGATGCTTCGGCCGTGGAACTAGCTAACGGGCAGCCTCAGCTCATCCAGATCCAAACCTCAGATCTTCAGCAGGTCAGAAAGCATCACCCGGTCTCTAAAAACTGCCATTAAACAGCACTGCATGAATATGAGCTGGTTGCCTTAGCCACCAAGTTTAGTCCTATTTACTTAACCATTTAATAAACTATTTTTAGGTCAAAGTTTTTAGTTTTAAGTTAAAATCTGTGACAGGATGAACTTTTATCAGCACCTGTAAATGTGTGTGTATGCAGTCTGCTGTTGGTTGAACTCTGAATTGTGTTTCCTCGCAGGCACAGGGCACTCCTACGATCATGTGTAATGAGTTTGGCGAGACCATAGCCATCATTGAGACCAGCGAGGGAGGAGCGCTGCCTCTGGAGCAGGCCTTGGAGATCTATCACACGGCTCTGGAGAACGGCCTCGCCATGGACACTGTCGCTGTGGAAGGACTGCAGCTCCTCTGAGGACTACTTTACTTTAAGTGGACAAAAACTAGAATTTACTCTGCTGTTGCCAAATTGATGCGTTGAGTACTGATCTGGATACTGACTGAAACGAAGCCTAAGTGACTACTGTGAAGTGGTTCAGTTCAGTGAAATGATTTACTGGAACCAGATGACTATGTACTGGACAAGAATGCTATAAAAATGATAAAACTGCATATTAAGTTCAGCAAACAGACCAAAGTATGTCAGCTTCCCTGCTTTACAAAGCTATGAGAGGGATCAGGATTAAATATGATTGAAATGATGCACATTAGAATTTGGCATTTATTATGAATAAGGACCATTGGTTGTGCCTCAGATGACATTTGTATGATTAATTTTATCATTTATATCGAATGGGCGTGATTTTTCTTCTGTTTAAAAGGTTTGTGCTGTTGAAGCAAAAGTATTCTGTTGTAAATAGGTGAAATCAATAAATGTTTTTTCAACATGACAACCTACGATCTCATTCAGCACAATCATATGAAGCTTTACATACCTCGAGTCTGGACACTGAGGAGATGATGTAAACTACTTACATTTAAAGGTTCTGGACAGTATACTTCATGAACCACTCTCTCTATTGTATCTCTGCTTAAGGAAAACCCATTTTTCACATTGCCAGCGATAAAATCACTTTAATTGAACACCTATTTTTATTTGCATACTGAAAGATACAGATACAAACTTAAATTATTCATATAAATTCCTCTCTTGTATACTGGAACAGCAAAACAAGGAGTATAACACAAAAACATTAATAGCCATATTTATTATTGTTTTTCCATTTAATGTGTTTACTTCCGGTAATGGGTGTCTTAAAAGTCAACTTATGTTCAATGACAGATTTTTCCTTATCAATAATATAATGAGTCTACTGACTCTACAGTAATTATTTACAACACAACCAAGTCTTGCACAAAGACACAACCAGTATTAGATCCTACCAGCTCTCTTTGACTCATTACCCTCCCCTCACTTCCCATAATTTTCTCTCCGCCTGTCTAAAAAGGAGGTCTGGAGAGAGCAATAAAGTGACAAAGGGAGGAAGGAGGGGAGGAAAGAGGTGGAGGAAGGAGATGTACAAGTGCTGAGGCTATAGAATCAAACTTAGCGAGGGACAGAGGCATACAGGGTTGTCTAAAAACATACGGCTTATTACTGTTTGAAAGAATAAAAAGGTCCACATTGTGTTTGTCCTCCTCTTTAAAATGAACAATAAAAATAACTGCACCGCAGGTCCTTGCTGAGGTGAGAGGCCAGTCGAGGGAAGACTACAATGGAGGAACTGTACAGGTGTGGAGCAGCAGCTCTCACCTGCCTCCAAAATTATATATGTATATAAAAAAAAAAAAACTAGTACAAGAAATCAACAGCTGGTAGAAATAAAGGAAACAGAAGGACCATGTTTCACTGCAATGATATGAGGACTAATAATAATAATAACCATAGGAACAGTACAACAACAAACTGAATATGACATGTTAAATTCAAATTATTTTTTAAAAAAAGTTAATAAAACTGCTTGGCAATAGAGGTTTAAGGCCGTATCAGCCTGACCTCTACAACTAAGAGCCAGGATGTGCCCGTTGACTCTGACCCACCTCCTTCCTTCATGGCTAGCGAATGAGAGGCACAGGAATGCTTGGTTCCTACCTACTGGCATGTGCTAGGGTCAGTCGCAAGAAGGGAGGACTTGGCCAGACAGGTAATTGCAGGAATGATGGCACTGCCAGAAGTCCACTTAAGTTTCAGTCATTTTTTCAGTCACCCCTGGTAGACCTCCCCTGAAGGTCTACGTGTGAGCAATAAAATGGAGAAAATGATCTTTCCAGGTCCATAGTAATGAGTTCTCTTGTCAAATCGAATAGTTTCCGGCTGTTGAGGGCCCAGCCCCCTAATGTCAGCAGAAACAAGACACAAGCTTACAACAGTTAAGTCTACATACAGCTTGTTCTTCAAGCAGATACTTGCTGCTTTTACTCCTCTAACCCAATTAAAAACAAATATCCAAACACATAATGTCCTTGTTTTTAAAACTGCTGACTTTTCACCGTCTCAGAATGGGTTAAGCAGGTCTCTCCCTCCAAAAGGAGAACCCTTTCTTCTTCAAGGCAAATGAGTGCAGCTGCACACAATGGTCCTTCGTTCACTGGCATTGATGAGAGCTTTCTCCAAGGTGGTTAATACAGAATGCTAATTCAAGTGTGGGAATGGGCCAAATGCACCGGAAGTGCCTGACGTGCGTGCTCTGAAGTATGCCTATTGTTTCAAATGGCCCAACATGCACCAGAAGTGACATGCCTCCAATGCTTTTGGTGTGTGTCGGGCCATTTTAAAACAATATGTGTACTTCCAAGTACTTCAAAACATGCATGTTTGCTTTCAGTGTGTTTGAGCCCAATGAAAGTTTGTGTGCAGTGTGTGTGTGTGT
>NW_023339807.1:17821398-17825441 GCF_004916995.1 Morone saxatilis | reverse complement strand
TGTGTGTGCAGTGTGTGTGTGTTTTGGGGTAGTTTTTGTGCCACTTGTCTTTCACGTGTCCTTTTTTTTTTTGGTACAAGGGTCACACATTACAAAAAGTAAAGTCCCAACATTGCATACAAACATCTCAGGTTTGTCTGCTGACGGTGGAAAGAAATCAGGATTTGACCAGAGGAGAGTTAAAAGTGTGGATTAAAAAAAGTAAAGTGTAAGAGGGAGTAGGGGGTGGGAAGGTGTGATGTCAACAGTCACTGATTGGTCAATCTAATTTGTCAGCATCCCTCATCTAGAAGAGTCCTGTGAGTCACGAGGATCCTCTGGGCTCGCCTCTGTCCCTTGCTCCTCTTCTTCATCCTCCCCACATCCTCTCACAGATCCTTCTCCTGACTGGGAGCCAGAGGGTCCGGGGAGGGAGCCAGTTGAGTCGGGGATGCCTAAACCAGAGGCATCAGAGGGGGCCGCCGTCTGCATGATCTTCTGCCGGACCTCCCTGATCTTCAGCTGCAGACACAGCTTGGTTGGAAATATATCAGAGTATCTTGTCTGGAAGGCTGCAGTGGCCTGAGCTGCAAACAGACAGAAAGACAACATGAACTAATGTCTGCAAGTGAAGAAAAATAATTCTGAAAATGCTTGTATAATGTGTGTGTCTGTGTCTTACCTGATGGAAAGAAGCCCTGCTCCTGGAACAGCTGCATGACCAGTGCTCGCCTCTGGTCCAGGGTTCTTCGCAGGGAGGAGTACGGCACCTTATCAAACTCCAGTTCTGTCAGGATGTCTTCCCCGTCTGTGGCTGGGAAAGGGACAAACAGGTGGAGTTGGTTAAGTCTTCAGGAAACTAGTTACAATGATGAACATCTTTGTTTATGTCCCTTCAGGTCCTATCAACTCCTAAAGGTGAAACCAAGGAGGAAAAACACAGCACAACTACTGTTTTAAAAGTTAAAGACAGAACTTTCTTACTTAATCACAACATCAAAACAATTTTAATAGACTATAAACTCTTACATGCTTACTTGACATATGGACTGCATTGCCTCATCTGATGTTTTTATTTATGACAAAAAAGTAAAATTTATACTATAAAAGTAGACTAGAATAGTAAGATTAGTAAAAGTAAACTTTGCAATGCACCATGCAGAGACTGGGTCACTAATAAGTCACCTAGTATTAGGATATGTACGTCTATAACAAAATAACAAAGAATGTTAATGTTGTTACCCTGTTTTTTTTATTGTTTTTCCATCATTAAAATAATCAACATTATGGCCCTTCCCTGTGTGTTACCTGCTCTGTCGAAGGTGAAGATGTCTCCCTCACACTTGGCGGCACTTTTGGGCGTGTTGGGCTCCGAGCTGCAGCTTGAGCGCCGCCGACTCTTCCTCTTAGGAGAGACTTGATCGTCAGTGGCTGAGTCCAAATCTAGAAGCACACAGAGGACACAACACAATGTGATATTTATATAAAATTAACAGTTTTAAAAAGGTATCAATAAACTGTTAAGCTTTTGCAAAACAAAAAAAAACAGATACTTCTATCTAGTAACATCTGTAAAACAGTGTATTAACAGAATCTTATACCTTAAGTCAATAAACAGTATAGAGATTGTTCTAGCTTTGCTTTCACAAACAGTAACTACAGTGGTCTAAATCCACTTAGAGTATCTCAAAATGCATAAAATGTGAGTGAAACCTGTAGAGTTCTTCCTCTTGCGGCGGTAGCTGCCCAGAATGGCGCGGGGAGAAGTGGCCAGACTCTGCAGGGTGGGTGAAGGCAAAACCTCCTCAGGCCGAAACTCTGGTAGCTCTGCAAAGCGCTCCTCAAAATACACCTCTGACAGCACCCTGCCAGACCAACACGCGCACACACACACACACAATATACAGTATATATACACTGTCCATCAAGGATTTCTGAAACCTTACACTAAAGATTCACAAAGGTGTTAACTCACTTGTCCACGGAGTCAAAAGTCTTCTTAAGAGGGGGTGGGCGGGCTTTGACCTTTTTGGGTGTAGGGCCGTCTTTGTCAGTCTGTGGGGGTGGCAGGGCGGGTTCTGTGGCTGCTGGAGGGGGGAGAGGAGAGGAGGGGAGGGACTCCTTCCATCCAGCCTGCAAAGAAAGTTCAATTCAAGCATTTCATTCAATGTCACACATATGTTATTCATACATATAGTTTCTTCTCATTGTGTTAGAGCTGAAAGCCAGTGTGTGATGTTCCTCTCACCTCTTTGGTGGTTGTGCTTTCCCTGTTCCGTGTGTCAGAAGAGTCCGCTGCACTGGAGCCCTCCAGGGGTTTGTCAGAGGATGGCGGCTCCTCAGCAGAATATGTCGATGGAGACTCGGGATCAAAGGAGAAATTACTCGTGGCTGCAGCTTCTCGCTCCCTCTCCCTCTCCTTTTCCCGCTCTCGCTCCCTCTCCCTCTCCCGCTCCCTCTCTCTCTCCCTCTCTCTCTCCCTCTCCCTGTCCTTCTCCCTTTCTCTCTCTTTTCCTCGGCCTCCACCCTCGTAGCTGCCCACAGGGATGTTTGCCACCGTTGCCTTCACCTTCTGAGGGGTTCTGACTGGAAGCTGGGTTAGTTTGGGTGTACCTGGTGTGCTGCCTGTATAACAAGAAAGATGAAGAAAAGTTTAAAATATTTCACTATACATTACAACTTCGTAGATCAAGTATTTAATAAAAAAAAAGGTACCAGGTGTTTGGATTTGAAGTGGAGGACTGCAGGGTCTTATGGACACAGCTGAGCCACTGGGAGGTGCCACTGAGCTGCTAGTGCTGGAGGTCTGCGCCTGCCTCTCCAACTGTCTGTCCAACTGTCTGTCCAACTGTCTGTCCGAATGCATCAGCAGTTCTGTCTGCCTCTCAGCCTGTCTGTCAGTTTGTCGATCTGTAGGTCTGTCCGGAGGTAGGTGCCTGTCTGCCTGTCTGTCCAGATGGAGCTGCGGATGTGTGTGTGTGATTGTGGTCGGGGTTGCTGTGTGTTTGGACAGGATGTGGGGGGAAGCGCTGGAAGGGCTTGAGACGGAGTAGACCACGCTGGGGGGTACTGCTGTCATGGAGACCACCCCTGTTGCCATGGTGACGCTAGGTGAAGGAGGGTAGATGGCAGTGACTATCTGGCCGCCTGAGCCAGGGGCTGAGGTGGAGGGCGACGGAGACTGAGCTGGGGCGAGGAGCGGTGGCTGACCTGTATGAAAGAAACCAAAAAAGGAGATAAAGAAAAGGAATATTCTTTTCACCATCTGTAAGACTTGCAGTGATAATCCATGACACTTTATTGCAGATTAATATAGCCAATTAGTGATTCAGTCTCTCTTTCCACCTGTTGGTCCAGATTTGTCAGCTGGTCCTGCTGTCACACTGCTGGTTTACTAAAATTGGTTGAAATGTTGCGAAACACATCAATAATTACTGACCACCCAAGATTTTGACAAATAAAATGTTGGTGTACACCCAGTGTTTTACAAATGCAAGGGAAACACAAGCCTTTACTTGTTTCTTTTGTTTTGTCTTTTATCTTTTGTTTGTAGATTTTTTTTATTTTATGTCAGAGTTTAAAACCGTTTAAGAATTGTATCTGAGGGGAGATTTTTGAGCTAACAGAGTTAAATACAAATATGTTTTGGTTAAACAGTCTAAAGTTGTTGAACTTAAATTACATGTATTATATTATTTGTATTATTCTTTTTTATTTTATTTATTTCAGTTCTGTTCAAATAGCCTTGCACAGAAAGAGACACACGGTGTTTACTAATTCTAAGCTAGTTTGTCGCGCTGCAGATCATGATGTTTTACACAGCGTCACTAAGACAATGAACTAATACTTCCACCTATACTGAGGGGGTACTACGTGGAAAACAAAATTAAGACAAGTACCTGATACCACAAGTGTGTCAAGTTGAGTAGAGCCAATAAGTATATGTAGTGGAAACATACCTTTTGACCTTTTGGATATAAAATGTTATCATTATGTCCCATGAGACATTTGTGTGAAATTCTGTCATAAGTATATGGATTCTTGGGTTAGGCCAAAAGTAAGTT
>NW_023339807.1:17810094-17821389 GCF_004916995.1 Morone saxatilis | reverse complement strand
GTTTGTGCCAGAGTTTGTGCCAATGAAATTCCATCAAGTCGTTCCCTGAGACATCACCTCCAGAGAAATGGGACAGACATGAGGTCACAGTGACCTTGACAAAATCGAATCAGTCCTAATGGACGCTCGTGCCAAATTTGAAGAAATTCCCTCAAGGCTTTCCTGAGATATCGCGTTCACAAGACGGGAACAGAAGGACGGACAACCCGAAAACATTAGAAATACAGAATTAATATGTAAATAACAGAACATGTGAATTCAGCTCTCAACAGCACTGACCTGCAATCAGTGGCTGAACCAGCGCCTGTCCAGGTGGTGCGATGGCTGTGAACCCGAGTGTTGCTAGGGGCGATGGAACATATGCAGATCCAGCCACTGGCAGGGCTTGCTGTGTGGTGGAAGAGCCCGTTGTCGTGGAGACCAGAGGCAGCGTGGATGGGACCCCTGGCGTGGACTGGACATAGGTGATCCTGGACGGAGAGTACAGAAAAAGGGAGAGGTGATTAGAGGAGAGAAATATGACGAATAAAAATAAAAATGGAGAGCGAAGAAAGGAGGATGACAGTTTTGTAATGAAAGATACATCAGGAGAGGTGTAGTAGCGGTGACAGAATGTGTCAGGGTACAATAATGAGCCAGAACAGGAATGACGGGAACAGAGACATGATGAGAAGGAAAGAGGAAGACAAAAAAAGAAGTGCTGCAGTGAGGGTCAGTGGGTGAGTGTACATCACAGCGAGCAGCTCTGGATGACTATTGCTATGTGTGAGTGTGTGTGTGTGTGTGTGTGTGTGTGTGTCTGTGTGTGTGTGTGTGCTAGGAGCTGAGAGGTAGTGTGGGGGTGGCAGGCAGAGGCAACTTGGGCCACCAGCAGCATGACTAACACATCCAGAATAGAGCTGCACTGCTACAGCTGCACCCCTGCCGGAGTTTTGTTTCTCGTATTGTCTGCTTGGTACGCTTTAAAAGAATCTGGACGCAAATAACTTCCTTATATATTATTTATCCCATATTAAGTACCAGAATGCACCTGGAGTTGCTTGATCGATAAATTACAAGGAAAAGACATTTATGTTTTTGTTAACAACCTGTTAAACAGTAATGAGCACAAGCTTCATTAGTTGATATTATCTGTGTTCACATGGAGCTTTTTATCCCACTAATAAACTAACTACAATAAAAAGTCCACCCAAAATAAAACTGCTCGTTTAAAACTTCATTAGACATAAACTGACCCATTTGGAAAGGTATGTCATTCTGTCTGAAATGGCTAAATAAACCTTTTATCTGTCCAACGGGTGAGGATTGTCGTGTAAACGCTCCTTGATTGCTTTCTATTTTCGAGGCAAATACACTATTTCTGTGCATGCTCACCCAATTTAAATCCAAGATGGTTAGAGGGGATTTATCTTTGGTGAAGAGATGTTTACTAGTTCTGTGGAGATTCTGAATCACTGTATTCCCATGAGCGGCTGCTGTCTCCCATTTAATATCTAAAGGATTAGTATGTTGATAAAAACATTGCTTTACTAGAAAGCACAGCAGTAAGTCAAAAAAATGGTGCTTAAAGCTGCTCCATCTTTCAAATATAATTCTTTGAAATATTTATTCTTGATCATGTGCACAGGACAAGATTTTCATCATATGAAATAAATATTTGGCTCACCTCAACTATGACACAGAAAGAAACTGACATTAACAGAACCACTACTGAGATCAACAGTAACCTGGAGTAGGATAAGTGATGCTGGCATACGCTCATAAATGGGAACCTGTTTGTCAGAGCTGAGTCAAGCTCTACTGGCACGTAATTTGTTTATAGCTGATCTGATCTGTAGCACTGTTGGGTTCATCTATCTGTAAAAAAAAAAAAGAAATTGTTTTGGGCTTTTAAACGCAGATCTCCGTTATAGAACGTTCCAAGTCGACTCAAACATGTTAGGGAGAGAGATGCCATGCCCAAGCACTGAGGGAACACTCAAATCCCTTTTCCCTGCTCACCGTGATGCATCACTACTGGACTGGAAAATAATGCCATCAAGGAAGATGAGCCTTCACACAGACTACCTCAGTGATGAAAACAGTTTATCCTCACTGACTGTCAACCATCTACAGTTCTGAGAGGAAGCTCGCTCCTGCTTTAGTAACCCCACTGGTCATAAACTGAGTTCATTAGACAGGATTACGCACATTTAGCACATGCTGACAGCACCAAAGCTGTTAGAGTTTCAGAATGAAAGGTAGATAAAAGATTTATAAGTTCAGTTTTACCTCTAAGCTAATGTCTCATTTTGCTCACATGCTTTTTAATTTGTAGGTAAAGCCTTTATCTAAATTAATTCATCTTATAAGCAGCTGTAATGAAGGAAGTTGGAAATTTAGGGCAACGTGGCTGGTAATCTGATGAATAGGATTTTCCGAGGCAGATTTTCTATGTTACGCTGCAATGCTGTGAAAAAAAAACGACATGCTCACCTGAAATGAAAAGAGAGCATCTCTTCTTACCTTAAAATTGGCTCATGTACAGCATTTTGTTCGGGAAAGAATTTATTACCAGATTTTCATGCTCATTAGAAATTATGATTGGGTCTATGTTTTAAATGTATTACACAGCTATCTTAAGAGGGCAGCACCAGTCCTGCATTGAGATCATAACTTTTGTCTTCTGCAATATAGTGACTGCACTGTATTTAGACCCCGCCGAGTAGAAAGAGTTTTGAAATGTTACTGCCAAGTCGTAATTAGGCCAAAGTGACTTATATGGAAAAAAAACTAACAAAAAACACTTTGAACATGGAAGCAACATCTTAAATTGATAGTACATTTAAATGGTGAAGTTGCATGTCTTCTGTCAGTGGCAGGTGGGTGAGTTTAGTCTCAGCAGGCAATTACAGAAAAGCATTTCACAGTCAATTTAGGATAACTGTTGTGACTGACAACTTATTCGCACTATTTGAGCCCAAAGTTACTTGAAATTGCTATTTAAGATGTTGTTAGCCAGATGTTATGTCACAAAAAGCACAAAAGGGAGGTGGCGTAGGGTCAAGAAGTAAAGGATCCATATCCATTCTCTCATCTTAGTTTGTTATTTCCTACCTGGTAGGTGCTGGTGGCAGTAGTACAGCCTGAGAGTGGGCTGATCCTGGAGCCACAACAGCTGCTGTGCCCACTGTTACAGGGAAGGGGCTGGCAGGGTGGACTGCTCCACCCTGAGGCAGCTGGGACTGGACCACAGGCATGGGAGCAATCTGGATGATCTGGAGAGGCATGAAAAGTGGAAGCCATAAAGAAAGGAACACAACTGAACAACTTAGCCTAACTTAACAAAATGGACATTTTAATTTTTAATGTTCTCTGTGTGTCCACTCACTGACCTTGCTTCCGGTCTGAGCACCGTTCTGGACAGGAAGAGGTGGAGCCACAATGGGAAACTGTTGGGCAGGGGCTGTTGCAGTTCGAACCGTTGCCATGGGAACAAACATTTTACCCTGGAGCACTGGAGACTGTGTTTGCACTGAGGCAAAGAGAAAGAGGGAGAAGGGGTATTTTATTAAGAGTCACCGCAGAACAACAACTATATGTATCCAAGGCATTGTCATGATTCCACCAAGCACAGCTCTGTAACATCACTTCTGCGACGCTGTTCTGGCCCGTTGTACACGTGGCTTAATGCCCCACCAAAAACAGTGTCGGGGGCAGAGCCTTTTGCCCGCCAGATTTTGTTAACTTGGTAAGATTTTGTTGAATTGCACATTATTGCTTGATTTGTGTGCAACACTACGTACTTAAATGGCTTAATTATTACAATCAGGGGACTGCACCGGGTCTTCTGTTTTGAAAAATGAGCGGATTCTCTATACCACTTCTGTGTCTGGCTTCCTGTCTGCGTTATCTGCCCTGTGCTGCTTGACATGGATGGTTGTGGTTGTCGATCAAAAATAGACAAGCCGTACATTCTCTGCGGAGAGACGCTACGGGGACTTCTGTAACATGCTGCGGTGCTTTCTGGTGGAATCACAAGCTCTGTCTAGAACAGCTGTGATCAGCTCCGGTGGCCACATCAGTGTTTCCCAGTGGAATCAAGCAGTTACTGTCATGACCGCCGTTCTAAAACTCTCACCTCTAGGTCCAGGGCTGACAACTCCCACTGCTGAGCTGGACGTATATCCTGTCAGTGAACTTGTACCCTGCTGCTTTCCATTGGCCAGGGAAACATGTGTAGGTGGAGCTGTGGGCAGGTTGAAGATACTGGTTGGCTGGTTGAGGTGTTGAGGTGGACTCTTGGGGTGGGTGTTGGCAGGTAGGGTGGGCAGGATGTACTGAACTTGTGTGATGGCCTTACCCCCAGGGGGTGCTAGGGAAGAGGCGGGGAGGAACTGGGGCTGAAGCAGAGGCAGAGGCAGGGGCCCATTGGTTTGGCTATGCGGTGCTGAAACAGCAGTGGAGGGAAGCGCCTGCTGATGTGTGGGCTGAGGCTGGGGGGAGGGGGTGATGAGCTGTACAGCAGGTTGAGCAGACAGGGCCCCTCCTAACACTAAATTCGTCACAACACCACCTGAGCCAACGCCTGCACCTACGGGATTAGGTGATGATGAAGAGTAGTACCCACCCCCTGTGGCTGCAGCCCCACCTCCTGGTCCTGAACCAATTAGAAGTTGTGGCTGCTGCTGGGGAGTGAGGGACTTCCTCTCTGGTGGATGGGGGCTGGATGACGTGCCTCCATCTCTAGGTTTGCTGGCGATGGGGAGCGGTGTGCTGATAACAGGACGCATTACATTGGTCACCACCGTAGAGGCCACCCTTACCGCGCCAATGCCCAGGAGCGAGTTTGCACCCAGTGAACCTACTGATGAGGATGGAGGCCCCCCAGCTGGAGAAGTCGATATGACTGACTGGCCAGAAGAGAGGGAGAGAGAGGTGGATTGCACTCCTCCTCCTCCCTCCCCCCCAAATGTGTCCTTACCCTCTCCCTCTCCTCTTTCCTTCCTCCTATGATCTGAAAACCCTCCCCCTCCTGATCTCCCCTCATCGTAACGCTTGCTGGTGGGGTAAGAGGACAGTGAGACACTCCTGCCATGAGGTGTATGGTGCGAGGAAGATGTTAATGCAGAGGAGCAAATGACTGGAGCAAAAACTCTCTGAAAAGAAAGACGGAAAATTATTTTGAGAAACACAAATATAATTGAGAGCCAAAAAAACTGACGAGTCACAGTGTATGAGATACACTGAAAGGCTCAATAACAGGAGAGAAAGCTGGTTACCTTCCGATCACTTTCGTCTCCAGAGCCGTTCTCACTGTCGCTGTCAGTCACCCGCTCCTTACATTTGAGGTCTATGGAACTGCTAGGATAAGGGTCCTCTGTGAAAAAGAAAAAAATACACTACAGCTACACTTGACGTTCCTTACAATTTATAATCCATTCAAGTCAGGATATACTGAAGTGTCTGAATCAGCTCTCAATACAATCAGATCTTTAAAAGAAAAATATGTAAGTGGTTAAAAACTAGACACAATCATGCCATATTATAAGCTATATTAAGAAGTAAGGTAATAATGTAATGTAATAATGTAATAAAGTAAGGGCATCACTGCTGACAGTATCTATTACTTCTGAGTGAGAATGTTATTGTTGTACCACTGAATAAGATTTCCACATTCTGTTCCTAGAAATGTACAAAGTGGGTCAGTGGAGGCAGTGTAATAACACTTAGATAACCCTAATCTAACAATTGGTTTCATGAGTAGAGTAGGTCTGATTACTCACCGATGACATCATCATCTCCCTCCTCCTCACAGATGACCATGCGCTCCTCGTCACTGGTCATGTCCTCGCTGACCCCCCGCTGGGACTGTTGGGCATGACTTGAAAATTGACTGCCACCATCCCCGCACATCTGAAAAATAAAGTAGGAGAGAAGAGCAGAGAAGCTTTTGAAAGAAAGTGCCAGTGACTTCTCATTGGTGTGTTTTCTATCTGCATATGCCCGGTGTGTCAATGTGTCTTCTGGGTATTTTATGCAAAATGGGGGAGATTTCCTACAGAGATACCACAGGAAAATGTCTAGTACTCCACGGTCACAACTGCCACATTGTTAAAAAAACATTTTTCTCATGTTTGTGAAAAGTAAATCTGCCAGAGAAAACAATTTCTGTTGCAGCGACTCCATTAAAAAACAAACTACATTTGAGAAACAGCAGTAAAATACTGTTCATGTCTCCAGCTGTGATAATGGTCTTCAATTTATGTAATGTATAATTAAAAACTGCATATTACAAAATCAACTTTCCAGGTCTTTGAGATGCGCTCCTCTCTTACCTGTGCTAGTTCTGCCAGGGCCTGTGTATTACCCCTGTCACCCCGCTCCAGGCTGTGCATGGCGCTTTGAGAGAAGGCTCTGGGACGGGTAAGCTGGCCCACATGACCTTCTCCTGTACTCCTTTCAGAAACACCCACCAGACCTGGACCAACCGCCTTCAGCTCCACCGAATGGGGCTCTATTAATGCGGTAAAAAGAGGACCATTAGAGGACTGGAAAGGATAAGAACACTGTAAATGATAGATCTTACAAAAATATACATGTGTATGTTGTATAAACGAACCTGTGGACTCAGACATGCTCCTCTCTCTGATGTCTTTGCCCCCTGGAACCCCACGGCCTTCAGAGCTGGACTTCTTCCTGTCTTTGTTGCACCACTTCCAGTCTGGGTGCGCCTTAAAGTGGGCCTCTTTTACCTGGGACCAAGAGAAGGGACAAGGAGGGAGTAAGTGAAAAATAAGCCAAAAATATAGTATGTGTACTATAGGTTAGCACAGAAACATTAAGTCGAATGTCACGGTTCTGAATTTTTATGAAAATGCATCTGTGTACCTGGAAGGCCAGATCATGGTACTTTTGTTTCTCCTTGGGTCCCAGAGCATACCACCACTCCCCGAGAATCTTGCTAACTGTCCTGTTGTCCTGGTTTGGGTGCCGTTGGTGCACCAATGCTCGATGGCGCTTACTGAAAATCATAAATGCATTCATTGGTCGCCGGATGTGGTCCTTCTCCCTCTGCAAGAGTAAGCAAAAAAATATGGAGAGATTTGGCATTACATAATTTAGTAAAAGGAACATTGATAGTTTTGATTTGTTCTGGTGGGAGCAGAGAAAAGACTACCTTTCCAGGGCTGCTCTTATCTCCATCTTTGGGCAGCGCACTGAGGGACTGAGTGCGCCTCTTAACTGGAGATGTAGATAGGGGCTGCTCTGGTACAACCCCTGGAAGAAAGCTGAAAGGGCAAACGACGAAAAACAGCATGTTTGTTATCTTTATTAGATATTTTCTTTGGGAAAAATGTGCACATGCAGGCTTACACCATTTTCTCTTTCCCTCTTAAATATTATTAAAAAAAAACCCTTACTCCATAACTGGTATTATTTATCTTATAGATCAGATGTAGACACAGAGCACAAGTAGTTCATTTCCCATGAGATACATCAGCAGTTTCAGCAGATAGCTCATCCATTTCAATGGCTGACAGCCTGGCCACTGCCTTTCATATAGTGATAGAGCCCAGAGATGGAATGCTTTTGTTCCCATCTGCTTTGTTCTGGCATTGAGCTCTTCTGCCCAAATTAGCGCGAGGATACAGAAAATATCACACTCCCTTACTGTATGTGTGGGTACACAGTACCACACAGAAAATTACTGTGAAGGCTGACTTGGACAAATACGTAACCACTTTTATATATACGGACACTGATAAGGGTGTGTGTGCAGTGTGTATCTTTATATGTTCAGCTAACCTCTCAGCTTTGCACATACAATCCCTGTAGAACAAAAACAACTGCACTTACGGGTCATCCACGTCACTCTCTGTCTCGCTGTCAGGCCTCTCCCTCTCTGCTTCCCCTTTCTCCTTCTCTGGAGGCGGCTCATCAGAAGAGGGGAGAGGCCGGGACATGGGACCTCTCTCTACGGTGGGAGGTGCCTCTGCAGGTTCCTGTGACAGCGCTGCCACCCCCTGACACTCTGAGGAAGAACAACAAAGAGATGCTTGTTCAGGATAAAGTAAACAATATGTAGTATTCAAAACACTGTTCAAATCCAAAGAAAATACAATTCAACACATTTTAAGAGCGGTTAGGTCAGGCATAAATGTACTCAGTACCTGTCTTCAGACTGGCTGCTTGGGGGTGGTTGACTGGGTGCGGGCCCTCTCCTGGCTGAGAAGAAGCGTCTGATTGGGTGGGTGCCAGGAAAGGGACCAACGAATGCCAGGGGAAGACTGGAACTGACCGGGGCTCTACATTGGTCCACACTGCAGAGGAAAACAGTAGGTTTATTACTAACAGCATCACCATCTGATGTCCATAACTTCACAATATGCTTCCCTGCTAAGATATCACATTCAAAAGAACCAGGCCTTCTGACATTCAGATTACAAAGATGCTATTTCCTTATTTGGGGAATCAAGGCCCTTAGTGCAACACTCCCAACAGAAATCCATTCCTATTACCAACTCTAATCATTTCTTAAAATGTGTTTGCAATGTTACCCTAGATCTTTCTTTTATTAGAATTATGGCCCGACAGAACCACAAATAAAAAAACAAAACTCAGGGATAGACTCGAGCCGGCTGCTTTGACAGTAGCTCATTTGGACACAACTACTGGTTTTCATTTTAGTCATCTAATAAGAGTCTGGTTAACATCTGGGCCACTAGATTAATGCAATGCAGAACACAACAATACTTACAGAGAATATGAGCACTGCCACACCTCCAGCCTTTTAACTGGTTAAATCACTCAACAGCAGATGCACAAAAGGACTCTCTGTTCTCAATAACAGGCTGGATTGTGAACAGAAGCTGTTACACTCTGAACCATCATAAATTAAAAAGGGACGGCATCAGACATATTATCTTTATTTCCATTACTAAACAAAAAACAATCTCTTAATAAGGATTCATTCCCCTAAAAACTTTCAAGTAACTAGATCTGCCTCCTATGAGCTTTCAGAAATACACACTTAAAAGATTGCATTATGCTCAAACTAAACAATAATAAAATATTGCTGTGTGTATAAAAGATCTGGCAAAAAGACAGTAAGATAAGTGACATGGACTAACCAAACATGCTTAATCCTTGGCGGAGATACTGAGGATTCTCTGATGAGAACATGGTTGAATTAAATCCTTGTCGTTTCTCCCAAAAATGTAAAAAAAAAAAATTGTAACAAAAAAGAATAATGATATGTCCTTTTAAAATGTCTCTTCTACAACACACAGAGATCCAGGTATGGAAACATCTTTAATCCACAATCTCGAGCTGATGTTGCTGGGATGCTCACAGATGATGACGACAAGTGCTCAATGGTGTCTGTATCCGTTTCATCCCTACAGGTTGCAGTCATCATTCACAACAATTACTGCATCATGAGGATTTTAAGATGTGGCATAAAGAGGTATCTGCTTTTGTTTGGTTTGTTTTTTTGTTTGTTTTTTTAGTTCCAATGCGAGTAAAAAACATGAAATATGTTCGTCAAGTAGAGGCCATCTCTAGGTATCGCAGAATGCCGCAATCTAATCTCGCACACGGAACAATCAAACATCAGTGGACAAAATGTACGATAAACGATTACAATAAATCACACAACTTAAGGTAAATCTGTAAGAATGCAACAGTGTACAGACGACCCACTGAAACGATGATTATGATCGAAGGCAGGGATCCTCCTCCCTTTGGTCTAATTACCCCCGATGCCCTCTCTCCCTGTTTGTTTACATTACTACAGCAGCTCGGTCGCGAAGGGGTTAACAAGGCCTCGAGCCCATCCACGGCCTGGATTAAAACATCCACCCGAAAACTACGCAGTCTGTCCGGGCCATGCCAAACCTGGCTCTGTGCTACAATACAGCTGCAGACAGGTGGGCTCGATGGGTATTAGCGAGCACATAAAGCTCCCCGAGTAAAAACAGCTAGAAAGGAAATAACTGGGGCTGCTGTAGGAGGGCACCGTATCGATCAGGCTGAAAACAGCACTGCAACAAACAAATTGGGGCGATCAAAGCTAAGGAGAGTCCACTTGGAACTTGGAAGAGCTGCGTGACAATCTGATTATATCCTCAAAAGTGTGCACAGTTTATTAAAACACACACACACACACACACTAGACTTTTTAATACTCGCTTGATTCGTGCAATAATAAAAAAAGAAAAACCCCCACAGAGACGCTGATTTAGCTGCCTCCTGCAACGACCGGAGCCTCAAGAGTACCTCTCCAAACTGGACCCACCTCTCGGGAACGCCCCTGGTCGTGCACCCGTCGCACAGACAGAGGCAAAAGAAATTGTTCTCATGTCTCAACTACAAAAGGCGTATTCACGTGTATCGGCTGCCAAAAAGAAATCCAGCGAGGACTGTTTGACAAGTGCATTACCACCAAATACTAACTCGTTTTTCCCGTTACCTGCACTCCCCCCCCCCTCTTACGAAGAACCGTACCATGCACCTGTCTTAACCCGACACTTTAAGTCAACACCTGCCAATGTGCAAAATCACGTATAAAAAGGGCAGCGACCAACTTCAGTTCACGCGTGTTTACTTCGCATAAGCAGACGTCGTTGACTGTAAATATGGTGCATTCATCCATCACCCAGCGCTCGCAACCCCGCTATCCATCAACTATGATTATCACCACCAAATAAAACACCTATCGTCTCTACTGACCAACTGGAGCCTTAAATCTGATCTCTGTGCAGTCTCTAACCAGCTCCTGTCCTACCTGGCAGACAGACCTGGCATTAGCTACAACACAAGCGATAAACGCGACCACGGTGAGGACTCCTGGCTCCAGTCAGCTCGCAGAAAGGACAAATATTGTTGTTGTGTGTGTAAATACAAACACATATATACACGATCTGTCTCCTTCTCGAGGCAGTAACCGTGTAGTCTGGCTGGAGATGCCCGGCGGGGCGGCTTTACAAGAAGCGATATCCAGTTAGGGTTGAGTCCGACGGTGAGCTCCGTCCGTCTGCAGCAGGTTAGCTAGCCACTTCGTGCGGACGCCACGGCGCGCACACCGTCCGGTTTGGTTAATACTTGGTAACACGAGTGTTGTTTTGGTCCAGTAAAGTGCTCGTGTGGCATCTCCGCAGCTCCCGGCCCGAGTTTACTCCGTTATTTTTTTGTCTCGTTGTGTCTCTCGCAAGCCTTGGCCCTTTCTTTCTCTTTCCCTCCCTCTTCCTCTTGTTGTAAACTAGGCTGCTTGCAACCCCCCCACCTCCCCCCCCGCCGCTGCACTCGTGCCCC
>NW_023339807.1:17804505-17809994 GCF_004916995.1 Morone saxatilis | reverse complement strand
GAGAGAGAGAGAGAGAGGGAGACAAAGGAAAAAGCATTTAAATATACACCGATGTCATTTCGGTAAAACACAGCAAACTAGGAAGGGACTTGCTTGCATGATTTGGTTTCCCGTCAAACTGTATGAGTCAAGAAGTCACGCTCAGCTTAGCTCATCTATCCATAAGACAAATACAATAAGGGGAGGGACTTCATTACCTCTACCAGCCAGTCGGCTCATCAGGAGCTTGGGTACTGACCAATAAGGTTGTGAGAGCCACTGGCAGCCGCTGTCCTCAGTAGTAGAAAAGTTAACCCTCTCAGTCCTGGGTTTCACTTCTCTAATTAAAAAAAACACTGAAAAATCACAATTTTGGATCTGTGAAACTATAAAATACTTTTAAAAAAAAGATAAATAATATTCTAACGTGTCAAATAAAAAGAAGATTTTTTTGTAATTCGCCAAGTGCCACTTCAATATGCCACTAAACTCTCATGTCCCTTTATCTTCTCAGCCCTTTGGCATCAGTAAAGCATCTTGCGTCATGTAAAAATATGGGGTGACTGTACTTCTTTTAAGCCTAGGCGTTTCCAGTAAGAGTTCAACTATTAAGCATTTGAAGAAGGGCCACAGAGGAGGAGGGGGGGAGAAATAGAGAGAGAGAGTGAGTAAGAGATTAAGGCTTATCAACTGCACTGAGCTCCCAACAAGTCAATCCAGCAAACACAGTGTGTTAAGCACAGGGAGTCGGACAGCATGGCTGTGTGAGTGAAAGGAAAAGAGGGTGAAAGAGGGCAGGGTGGAGATGAGGGATTACTGTGGCTCAGTGGTTACAACCCTGGGTAAACATTACAAGCCCTTAGTAATGAACTACATCTGACCAATTATTCAGAGCGCAGTAACGAGTGTTTCCTTTAGCCTGGTTTGTATACAGCTCAATTCTTTAACTGAATAGCAACAATATATTGCGAATGTGTTTGCGTACGAGTGTTTTCAGTCTCTCACTTCAGAGTCCGACTGTCATACAACAGCACAGCAAAAGATCTACACTTAAGATAAGAACATCTGTTGATTGCTTGTATGTAAAGGTTGGAATGAGGAGGTGAGGTAGGCAATACAAAGTGCTGGTGGGAAACCACAGAAGCTCAGAGCTTAGTCATATATAACAGAGATAAGAGTGAAGTAACAGTCAAGGTGTGAAAAAACAGTAGAAGAGAAATTCCCCCTCAGCTGAGCTTAACTATCTCTCCCTGCTGCTGTGCTGGCAGTGCGATGTCTGTGTAGGTGTTCAGCAGCTTTCATTGGCTGTCTCCTCTCGCAGACATCATGCTTTTAATGTGCGTATGTATGCATGTCTCTACCCCCCCCCAATTACGTCTGTCAAACGCCACGTGACCTCACACAAGAAACTTTTCCTCCTCCTCCTCCTCTTTACCTACGCTGGCACCGTGCAGGCGGAGCCCTCTCTCTCTCTCATCCCTTAATTCATCTTCCACCCCTGTGCTCCGTGTCTCTCCCTCCCACAACCCACCGTTTGCTCCGTCCAATTATAACTCGATCCACCCGGTCCTTTGCAGTTACCATGGCAACAGCTGTGTTGGGCACAGGTCCCCGTTTCGCCCGCGGTCGCCAGTCTGCCGCTGACCATTACCATCTATTCCCTCAAAATAAAAATCAACCGAGTACTTTTACGTGGCTTTGTGGGAAACAAGCAGGAGACTTTCTTTAAGACGCCGACTCAATCGCAGCTTTGTTCTAGTTTCAAGTAAAAAAATAAATAAATAACTGCTACTTCCTATTTTGTTCAGTGTTACAAAGTGAAGATGACCGAGTATTGAGACGAATAACACGACAATTACTGAGAACTGAACAGATCTTAATTGTTATAAAACACACTTTATACTCTGTGGCTACATAACGCAGATTCACTGACTCTCTCTTCCCAACCGCGAATGATTAGCACTGGGGAAAAATACATGAAACACAAACTTCAGACCAGTGTTTGGAGACCTGGATCCCTCCATCCACCGTGTGAAGGAACTTGTAATGTATGTGTTTGGCCATCTGGGGGCACTACTAGCCTGCACATAAACAGGCAACCGACCGGCAGCAGCAGAAAACCAGTGCGACGACTGTGGAGACAGAGATGCAAGGAAAGGAGAGGAGGAGAGTGGGATGAAGGAGAGAAAATAAATTCCTCAGCTAAATAAAAACTCCTCTCATTCCAAACTTTGGGACAAGAGGAACACATGAAAAGAGTGATCTCCTAAGAACAATAAGCATATGTTCAACTGAGATCCTGCAGAGGCAGTAACAAATCTGAATATCTGTCTAACTTTACATGTATGCAGTTAAAGTCTTGGACCCACCTCAGACTAAAGAGTCCCACTGCACCAGTGCATTTTGAGAATCTCCCCAAAGTATGCATCGCCCAATAGTAAATAGGATTATCACTGCACATGACTTTTGTGGTGAGTCTTGAGGGCTTCACATGTGCTTTGGTGCCAGTGTAGATGGCTGTGTGATCCAGATGTGGTTGTTGCCATGGCCAGGGAGGATATGCAGGGCTTTAAGCGTTACGTAAAGCAGGGGCGGGAGGGAGTGGGGATGTTATTCCCGGGTATCCGTATCCGGGTAGACCAGGATGAAGAGAGCGAAGTGGAGAGGAGGGGAAGCGAAGCCACTGCAATGCGATGGAGCAAAGGGTTAAAACAAATGTGTCGTAATTTTTTAGAAAGAAAAATTAAAAAATGAGATGGAGAAAGACGTATCCAAGTGCAAAAACAGTGCGAAAAAGTGTACTCACGTGTACTTAAGGGAAGCGTGACATGTTTATTCAGTGTTGCACAAATTACGTGTGCATGCGTGAGCGACACGGAGACAGAGATAAAGAATGTGCACACTAAATAACATACAAAGGCAATATTGTAATCTTACTTTCAATCATTTATCACTGTGGTGGAATACTGAAACATGTGTCTCATATATCTCTGGAGCATGTTCGTTTCAGATGCTCAAAGTACAATAAAAGCTTTTCTGTTCAAGAAACAATGATGCTAATAATAATTATGTTCACAAACATAATCATGCAGCACAGCATGCGAGACGCCGAGCAGTTTCACGACGTGGTCATACAGAGGAAGCTGATGTTTCTGTTGAAACCAGGATCTGGATACAAGAGAACGAACACACAAAACTCATTTAAGACCTTTACAGCAACAAAGTCATCTCGGTGCTCTGTGAAAAGGACACCATGCACACTTTCCTCACTGACTTCAGAGCTAGATTGATGAAAGCTGCCGCTCAAGAACGCTACACTCTCACTGTCAGTACATGTAAAAAAAAAAAAGAAATATTATCTATAAATGCTTATAACATAATAAGGTTTCTTTATTTTAAAAATGACAGAAAGGTGTGTTGTAGGTGTGGAAACGGCTGTTGTAAATATGAATGTGTAAAAAGGATATCTGATCTGGAACACTTCAGTCACTGCCTAAATAATTCAGAGGAAACCCTCCGATTATCCAGGACCGTTTCTGTTTTCAGTTAATGTTGACTAAAACACCCAAGATGGAATAAGAAGGAGCCATCGCTAATGTGTTGGTGTGTAAACACATGTGAGCACGCTGAAGTTCCTCCTCTCTCAGTGGAAAGTGACACAAGCACACGTGCCCCACACACACACACACACACACGCACACACCACACGCACACACACACGCACACACACACACACACACACACACACACACACACACACACATTAGGGCTGCTATTTCTATTTGTGAATATTCTGTGTTATGTACAGGCTACATCAGCTGTGATGTTTGCTTTGTTGCCATGGCAACAGGACGTTTGGTAGCTCACACATCCATATCCGGGCATCTCAATGAATTGACGCTTGGTTACTCGGCCTCACACACACACACACACACACACACACACACACACACACACACACACACACACACACACACACACACTGCATGCAACACACACGTGACAGAAACGGTCTCATCCTTCACCTTGTCGTCAAACAGTTTTCTGCCTGTTCCTTTAACTGTTTTACAGGAAGTCAAAAAGACATTTAATTTACTTACTCATTAGATACAGACACGCAGAGAACATACGCAGCTTCGTCCTATAATTGTGTGACAGTGTCAGTTGAGAGGTAAACTAAACCAGGGGATTGTTTCCTTATTTCTGATTGAATTAATAAAAAAAACCCTAATATAAATGTGAATGTGTGGGATTATAATGTATTTAACACAGACAAAAGAGGAGGACTACTTTTTCTGAATTGTACAAAATGTAATTTAACCTGCTCCCTTCGTATCACACGTCATGATCTCTTTTTCTTCTTACACATTACATCTGCACTTTACTAAGTGACCTATAAGGTGTTAGAACTACGTTGTTTTCCTGAAGTATCAAATCTAAATTGTCCTTTAAATACCTGCCACATATTTCACAGTAAATTCATCCAAACCTCGATGAGATTTAAGTGACTGCAAGAACACACCGAGCATTTAATTTTCACATTTTATCTCTTCGTCTAATTGTTTGGTTGCAGTTTTTGCAAATACTATTTTAACCCAAAGGCCCGATGCATCGTAGAAGTTACACTGTCCCTGAATAGGTCGAATGTGTCGTCACTGAGTTGTTAACACATTTTAAATAATCTGTGTTTCAGTGGAGAGATTTTTCTTATGGAGCATAATTCTGACCAACATCAGATGTGTGTGTGTACTTTTTGGTATAAATATGATCTGAAAACTTCTACTGATCCTCAAGAAGTGTTAACATTATTTCTCCATATTTTATTTTTTTTAAAGAATTCCCAGTGACTCCAGAGCATAAAAATTAGCCAATATTTTTAAAAGTGTGTTTTTAAAATATTTACTCTAATATATTCTGAAACCAACAATATTTAAGATAATTTGTAAAAACACTAAATGAATGCTTAAAATAAAAAACAGTTGACCATTTGCTCATATCTCACAAGCTGATAATAAAACACAAACACCTACACAAACTGCCACACGTTAGTTGCACACATACGCGCATGGTGTTTCCTACTTTCCCTCGTATTTAACACTCTCCTAAGACCATATTCGAAAACTCACACACCCTTTCGAACGCAGAAAAACACCCACGTGTGCTCCTCACTCGAAGATCTTCAAAATAAATGCACACGCACACAAACGAGCGTGCATGCGCTCACACAAAGAGACGCTATTCATTCATTCAGCGTCCTTACAGCTGCAAAAAAAAAAAAAAGGATGTGAGGAGGGACCGTACTCTCAAAATGACAGCGCTCCCTTTCCTGTCCACTTCTCTGTCACACTCTTGAAAGTCTGCACAGCGATAAGTACATACACACCGAGGGCAAAAGGCCCCGGTGAAGTGAATTACACTAACTGATTCTGTATGTCCACATATAACAGAACTGAGAAGTAGGCTCTTATTTTCAGCTGATGATGAATAATGCTCTCTCTCACACACACACA
>NW_023339807.1:17802858-17804381 GCF_004916995.1 Morone saxatilis | reverse complement strand
CACACACACACACACTCAACCCACCTCAGTTTCGCCGGCCATGAATGCTGCCCACACCTTGTTTCACTATATCGTTACATGAGTAATAAACAAACACATGAACACACAGCGAGGGTCAGCGGAAATAGTTTGTAGTGAGTAAGAAGATAATAGTCACAAGGGTCAGGAAGTCTCACACACACACACACACACACACACACACACACTAATAAGGATGTTGGTCAGACTTTTTCACGAAATAAACAACCGCAAGATTTGTACAAAACTTGCTGTTGAATCCTCTTTTTTTTCCTCCTTCTTCATCTTTATTCATCTTCGCTGTCGTCCTCTCCGAGGCAATCCTCATTCTCTTTCTGATCTAATCCCCTTTTTTCACTCTCTTAAACCGAAAATGAAAAACAACAGTCCATAACTGGCCTACATACATCCAGCCCACACGGTCTATACACACTTTTGCTTTGGTCTTTAAATGTTAATTTCTTGTGTAGCACTGATTCAATGCAGACAACAGTTACACTTCTTCTCTCCTCCATTATTTTCTTTTTCTTCAGATTTCTCATCAAACTTTCCTTTTTCTTTCTAATATAAATCCATGCTGTCGCACTGTGCCTCGTCTATATAGTTTAGGTATGATTGCTTCCACTCAGCCACGAAGTTTCTGTCTATAATGACTTGGAATATAAGAGGGACTCTTGAATATCAACAAAGCTAATCCTGTTTAACGTACAGTCTAATCCCTATAGAAAACACAAAAACACTAAAGCATGCATGCCCATGCATACATTTTCTCTTTTGCAGTTTCAACCACATTCACACTCACACACATTAATACACAGAATGAATTTTGCATCCATCTAGTCCCTTTTTTATTTGCATTTAAAATGCAGACTAACAACAATTTCATTATTACTTTGGTCATTTTGTTTTGTGTTTGGCTCTTAAATATGACACGTGACGTAAAATAGTCCTGTTCATCAGATAAACTCTGAGTTACCGAGACGGCCGGCACGAATTCTTCTTCTTCTTCTTCTTCTGCTGAATTCAGTATATTTAGTGAATAAAGTGAATAAACTATTGTTTTTGTGAGCAGCAGTGATTCCAACAAGTCTAGTGACCTGACCTGCTGAATCACAGGTGCCTGTTCTGTGGCTTACAGGGGTCAGGTGACCAGTCTTAGCATTTATTTCAGTGTTACCAGCAGACATGAGGATGGTGGACAGACGACTGGAGGAAGCCATATGGGACGACAGCATGTTGGCTACCAGGAGCTTCTTTCACTGGGCATCAACACACACACAGGTCGTGGCATGTTAATGTGAATCTAACTCTGTATTACACTGGGCTCAGTTCTCAGACGAGATATTACATTACTTTAAAAAAAAAAACACAATAATTTGATACTTTTTTGTATCTGTGATTGCTGACTGAACGGTTGTTTAGCTGAATTAGACTTATTATATACTTATTATGAAGCACAACATAGTTTATTATTGGTTGGCTGGTATTTAATCAGCAGAAAAAAA
>NW_023339807.1:17796590-17802804 GCF_004916995.1 Morone saxatilis | reverse complement strand
ATATAACAGGAAAATATAATTCACATTTATAACTACAGTCTTTCTTCTGTCTCTCCTCTGGTACTTCTTTCATGACAAAGCTGCACTATATCTGCATTTCTCTGTGGAGTTTCTCAGTGAAGTCTCTCTCGTTGTCCTCACACTGCAAAATGCTTGTTAACCTGCTAGTTCAAGGCCAGTAAACTTCAGCTTCACAGTGTGTATGTGTGTCCATTTTTGTTAGTTAACAAAAAAGGTACAATTTAAAGAATTAGGTGAATTAGGTGAATATATTCTCTGGATAACATTTAATTAAATTGTAAAAACAAACTAAAAGATAGATGGATTAGTGATAGATTAATATAATATATAACCCTTTATGCCACACTCCTGTTAGGTTAAAAAAAAAATGCACTCATCTTAAATTAAATAGAGGAGAATATTTCCTTTATTTTTCATTTGTATGCAGAAAACTGCAGAAAAAAAAAATCTACTATTAATGAAAAATCCAATTTCTGAGAATTTGTGTAATTATTCTTTACTTTGAAACAGACACTGTATAATACATGTATCCCTAATTCATATTCTATTCTAATCAATATTATTTATCGACATGATATATTTTCTTTCAGAGGTTCAACATAGTTAACACGTGATTGTTGTTGTGTGAGTTTTTCTAAACGTCAGCTCTTTTCTATCTGCAGCCCAATTCACAAACTAACACAAACTAATTTCTCCAAAGTGTTTCTCGTCTTTCCCTCGAAGTCACTGACCTCACATACAAAATACACTCACACTCACGGAGCAACTCTCACCTGTGCCAGGACGTCCCATGATGATGTCTTTTCGTGGGACGGGGTGAAGGCTTTCAGCTGGGAGGATCAGGGGCAGCAGAGCAGTGGGAGACGGGTGACAGGGAACTGGCTGCTGGACCTCACCCCCAAACCCTGTCCCCCTGTTGTCCTCTCGTTCCCCAGAGCTGTCCGTGCTACTTGGAAGAGGAGCTGTGACTGTGGTGCTCACAGTGACTGACAGGGCCTGCAGGGGGGCGTTAGGGGTGTCGAGGGTGGGCAGGGAGGAAGGTGTGGGGGACACAAGCACCAGAGTTTGGGCTGGGCTCCGTAAGAGGACAGTGCCATTGGGTACTGCGGCTGCAGCAGCGTTAATGGGGACGGGAACCTGGAGGCCAGAAATCGGCTGAGGGGTTAGGGGTGTTAGGCTGATGTCTTTGGATGAGGTGTTATCTGTCCCTCCCTCGTTTCCTCCTCCTCCTCCTCCTCCTCCTCCTCTTCCCAGGGGACACTCTGTAAATTTTGCCAGTGGGACTTCGGGATTCCTCACAATGACAGGGGAGTCCCGCAAGGCCTGTTGGGATACAGGGACCACACGACGAGGCCCTCCATCGGGAGTGAGAGGAGAAGGAGGAGTTGGAGAAACCAGCAGAGGAGGAGGGGAGACGGCAGTGGAGGACGGTGGTCTACTAGAGGAGGGGGTGGTCACCCCTCTGGGCCGGGAGAAGGTGGGTGTGTGTGTGCGGGAATGTGAAGCGGGTGTCTGGGGGGACAGCACCCTGAAGGAGCTGCTGAGGTCCCCCTGCTCCTGCTCTGTCTTGGGTGTGTAATCGTGGTGGTGTGAGGGAAGGGGTGGCGGAGGAGGCGCGTCAGGCTTTCTTTTGCTGGGACTCATGGGGACTGTAAACATCAGGTTGCTGTGGAAGGAGGGCTGGATTCCTGAAGTGTGTCTCTCCCTGTCTCCTCCTCCAGCTGGGGTTGTTGCCTTGCTGCCCCCTGCTCCTCCTCCTCCTCCTCCTCCTCCCCCCGTCCCGCTGGGCTGCCTGTGCCTCCGATGCTGCAGGACAGGCGAGGCGGTAATCGGGGAGAAGTTGGCCGGTCTGAAGCCAAACAGCGGGGAGGGCGAGGGAGAGGGGGCAGGGGAGAAGGGCGACTGGTTTGAGATGGGAGAAAAGGAGGGGGTGCCAGAGCGGGAGCTCCCTAATGACACAAGCATGGTGGCGGCCTCACACTCATCAAAGTCAAAGCGTGACGACAGGTCATGGGGGAGGAGGGAGGGGAGGACCAAGCGAGGTCTGGAGTCTCCTCTGCTACTGGCCTCACTGCTCTCTCTTGATGTGTCGTCCCACTCAAACTCACTGCTTGCTCTCCCCCGCAGGTCAGAGGGGGTGACTGTGCCCGAGCTGCTGCCTCCTCCTCCCCTCTCTCCCCCTGCTGCCTCCATCTCTTTGGTCCTCATGGACAAGTGTCTAGAGCAGTATCCTCGACGCTGTGACTCCTTCATGCAGCCCTCCCTGGAGCACAGCCTCCTCCACTGCTTGCCATTGAACTTCTTACGGATACCGTTAGGGGTGCACACCACATCGCCCTTCTTATATTTCTGCTGAGCCAATGAGAGGGGAGTCCTGGAGCGAGAGGAGGCAGAGGACGACCCCCCACCAGAAGTGGGAGTTGGGGTCTGAGTTGGAGTGGTCTTCGATGGAGGTCTGTTCGGGGTGGTGTTGTTCATTTCAGACCCCAGTAAGGCAGGGGAAGGGGGTGGCTGAGGAGAAGCTAGGGTGGAGAGGTGTGGGGGTCCCCGCACCACAGAGAGGTGGGTGGACGTGGGAGGGTAACCACTGGACTTTGAGATGATGTTCCTGTGCTGAGAGGTCACGGCGTTTGGCTTAGGACCAACCGTGAGACCCATGTTGAAACGAGACACCTCAACGTCCTCTTCTGGAGTGTTTGGCTGTTTCTGTCTCTCTCTGTCAGAGTAGTTATCTCCACAGCCGTGAGCTGCGCTGGAAGCGACGCTGGGATGGGGGGCTGGATGGACGTTTCCATAGGGATGCCCTCCCGCGACCCCTTCGTGTGAAAACCCGTGGCCCAACCTCGCTCCCCCTCCCAGCACCCCCATTCCAATACTCAACTGGCACACTTCCCTCTCCACCTCCATCTCCTCCCTCCGCTCCCTTTCCTCCCTTTCCCTCTCCCGCTCTCTCTCCTTTGCCCTCCCACCGTCCAAATGCGAGACCTCCCACGGAGGGGTGAGCAGCCTCAGACTTTGCCGGGACACCCACACAGCCTGAGCGTTAGGTTTCCTCTTCTCTTTCTCCTCCCCCACCCCGCCATCCACCTCAGTCTCCCTGTCTTCACTCAGGAGCACCTGGTAAGGAAATGAGACACCGGGGTGGGGGTCCACCTGAGCAATAATCCCCTCCCTGTACAGCAGAGGACCCCCCTCCTCTCCACCAAAGGGCACACACACTCGAGTCCCGACAGCCACAGGTGCCATGCCAGGTGGGGGGGCGTCCAAAATGAACTCCACGGTGCTCTCAGCTCCTGGTGACGGGGCCATCACGGTCCCCCCATGGAAAGGGTATTTAACGAGGCTTCCATCGACTTGGAGCTGGACTTCAACAGAACCTCCACTCACCTTACGCACCACCCCCGGTCTGAACACGGGCGACACAGGGCACGAGTCCTGAGTCCTCTCCACGCTCCTCTTTATCTGGCGAGCGAGAACTCTCTGGTTTTTCATGCCTTTGGCCAGAGCTTCGGCGAGCCCCTCTGAAAGACTGGCCTCTTTATGGTGGGAGTTATGGATTGGAGCCGGGATGTGGGAGTTCGTTTGATGAAGGCTCGGCCCTGTTGCTTCCATCACGTCCAGGTCGGCTGAGTGCTCACTAGCTGTATCGGTGGACGTAGAACGCACTGAGTTAGGGGCCCCCTCAGCCTCATTTTCCCCAACTTGGATATCTTTTTCCTGGGAATCTGCTGTCCCGAGGGCCCCATCCTCCGTGGAAACAAAATGGTTTGCTTCTGTAGCTTTACTATCCACAGTTAGCACTGATGGCTGATTACCTGAGCAATTATTACTTCTACTATTACTGCTAGTGATAAAAGTACTATGGCTCCCAGCACTACTGTTAGTCAGGCTGGTTATACCACTTGTAGTGTTACTGTTAGTACTACTATTGATGCTAACACGAATGTTTTTATTAATGCTGTTACTAATACTGTTACTGCTCTTGAAATTATTATTGGGCATATTCACACTATCACTGATTTTACTGTTAATATTGCAGTGACTGTTGTGTATGAGTGCAGGGCTGGAGGTAGGAATGGTAGTCGGGGCACTTGTATTGTTAACAAAGTGCTCGTATGTGTATTTCTTCTTGGGTACGCGTGCCTTAAATGTGGCCGTTTTCCTGCTGGAAACTGAGCCCAAGCTCGGGCTGTGATTGGTGGCCAGCGGGGGCGTGGCTGTGGAGAGCGGCGCTGGGGCAGAGGTAGGAAATGCTACAGTATCAGCGGACATGGCACTATTTCCATTCGTGCCCGCCGTCTTCTCCTTTTCTGTGCTCCCTTCTTTCTTTCCATCCTTCTCAGCGGACTCCACAGGTTTCGTCAGCTCAGTAGATTCCTCCGTCTTGGGGGCGTTGCTGTTAGCGATCGGCTCCTCCTCAGAGTTGGTGGCTGCGGGCGGGGTCTGTTTACGTGCGGAGGGAACGTTGGGTGTATGCTGCGTGGTTTTGACGAGTGTTTTGACTCTTTTGGGGTCTTTCTCTTGAAGCGGCTGAGAGCCCCCTCTCTTTCTCCCGCCTCTGCCTCTCGTTAACGGGGCAGAACGCCCTCTGTGTTTCTTTAATGGTCTCATCTTTTCTTCACAGTTCACAAAGTGCTGCAGATTCTGTAGCGCTCCTCTTTTTTTTCCCCACTTCTAAGGCACTCCTCTTGTTTTGTCTTCCCCCTGTCCTTCTTCTCCTCTGTGTTGCAGGCTGGAGAGGAAGAGAGAAACACAGAAGACAGGTGGTCATTTATTATCTTCATAATCAAAAATCGCTGAGAATAAAAATGACGTCATACCTGGAAGTGTGCTACACTGCACTGGATATAACACAACTCAACATCTGATGTATGCTGTCATTAACCCTCCACTACAGTGTCTGTGTGTGCTGTAAAACCTTAATTTAACTAAATCCAGTGTTAGTTATTCACTATTTTAAAACTGCTTCGTGAAAATAAAAGGTATATAACGATAACTTTTCTTATAAAAATTAGTATTCTTCTCGAGGCCCTATCATAGTTAGCTTTACACTAAATAAAACATTAAAAGAAGAATAAAAAGCGGATAAATATAGATATTTATATTTTGATAGTAGTGATGAATTATTGATTTACTTTCCAGGTAATCCCGGGAAAGCATGTCTGAGATTGACATTTAATCTGGTCAACCTTGCGTGAGTATGATATTTACTTATATAGTGCGTTAGTTGATTCAAAAATAAAGGGTCAGCAAAAAGAAAGAAAGAAAACATTCAAGGTCACTCGCTTCAATTTGTCTCTTATAGGATTCCAGTATCCAGATGTCTGCTTTTGAGGGCTACATCTTTTAATTTAAAATTCAAATGGAGAGACAAAAACACATTCTCTCTATCTAACACACACACACACACACACACACACTGGAGTCTCATACTACAGGTCGCCCGATCTCTCCACCGTACTCCCTCCAGCTACCTCGACATGCGACAGGGTGGCTTTCTTTCTCACGACATGCATCATAGAGCTGATGCTTCGTGTTTAACGCGAGATCGAAGAAACAAAAAACACAGCATTTATTTTGACTTCCATCGGGAGGGAGGGAGGGAAAAGGCTGGCAGCGGCCTGAGTGAGGTCACCCTACAACATGAGAGAGGAAGAGGGAGAGAGAGGGAGAGACACAGAGAGAGAGAGAGAACAGGAGAGAAAATTCAGAATATATATATTTTTTCTTATTATAATAATGTTTGACAGGGGGTATACTTTATGGCCTTGGACTTAATTAAAACTGATTAAAGAAAGTTAATATTAATTATGCCATTATTGTTACTATTATTTTAATCAAATACACAGTACAGACCGCTGCCCTGTATCTACAGCACTCACTGCTGCCCTATATCTATAACACTGCCTTCTGTCCTGTATCTTATTGTCAAATCTTTGTCTCTGAAATACAAGTACTGTCAAATTATTGGCCAGCACTAAGTCAAATAAATGACATTAATAATGTCATTTATTTGACTTAACTTTGACTTTATTGTTACTATTTTTATAAGTTAAATACATAGTACAGACCTTGACCTGTGTGTGCCCTCTGTATCCTCTGTATTATTGTGGATCTGTTTTTGGTAGAATTGTATGGTTTTACAACATTCCAAACTTTGGTTGCAATCCAATTGGTAAATGGTAAATGGACC
>NW_023339807.1:17792629-17796490 GCF_004916995.1 Morone saxatilis | reverse complement strand
TTTTTTTTTTACTACGCTAGAGCTGCTCCACGCAACACAAACTCGACAACTAAGGTCGAGGAAAAGTAGTCAAAATGAAGCAGAAATATCGTAGCAGAAAGCTCCGGTGTCTCCCGGTCGTCCGTGGGACTGCGGTAAAACATTTGAGAAAAGTTTTTAGGCTTGTTACACCCCCCCACCACCGCCACCCTCCCCTTTCTCTCGGCTCACAAGCGGTTGTCTCTCTCTCTCTCCCCCTCCGGTTTTCTTCGGACGTTATCGGAACCAACGGCCGACCGTTGGCAGTTGGTTCTCGTCTCGTGCTAACTCGCCGCTCCTGAAAACGGAAAATCGGCGTCAGTTGAGCGTCGCTGCCTCTCGCTAACTTTAGTTTCAACTCACCCAAAACAGAGCTCTCGTCCCCCCTTCGGCCAGAGAAAGATTTATGGGGTTATTTTGCTGATGAGGAGGCTCGCGTAACTCTCGGTAACATCCCTTGGCTGTCGGCTCTGGCGACTGTGCGGTCCGCGCTCACACTTTACTTTTCCTCCGCAAAACATGTCTTTCCCCCGCAGAAACTCTAACGGGGATATAAAAAACTATCGGTCTTCTTTTCCACTACAGTCACAAAATGGTGAATGAACCACTAACAGCTGGGCGAGCGGACCAATCACAGGTCGCTGACAGGTACAGTAGCCAATCAGCGCCGGCGCCAGAGACAAGTGGGCGTGGCGGGCTGTCAAAGTCCGGTTGACGGACGGGGGGATCCAGCCAATGGCGGCGGGGCTGCTGAGCCAGACCGGTGTCCTGTCCCAAACTTTACAGTATCCAATAAGAGCTTTGGGAACCATAGGAACAGCATGAGGGAGGGTCGAGGGGAGGGAGCAAAACACCGAGAGCCAATAGAAAGGCACAAACGCCCCCTCCCCTTCTGAAGAGGAGTATGTTTACCATAATTGACAGCACAAGTGCCGTCCCTGAGCAGACGGTGATAATGCATCAGCCCCTCTGCTTGTGCACATAGGAAGCTGCTGCAGCGGGATTAAAGCACCACACTGCGGCTGCTCTGTGGCCCTGCCTCCAAACTGTTGCTAGGTTACATTTTAAGTCGTTGTTTAGTTTTTATTTTGCCCCAAAACAGAGTGAAAACACTGACACTGGTGGCGGTGGGGGGGGAGAAATGAGCTAAGGGTGTTTAAAAAGTTTGTGCCGGAGCTTGGTAACTGTTGTTGTGGCGCATCAGACGCATCGGTGCCCCCTCGCAAACTCTCTCTCCCCCCCTCTCTCCCCCTTTTTTCTCTCAGCAACAGACGCTCACTTTCACCGCGCTCGGCCAATCAGCGCGCCGCATCCCGCTGGCTCTGACGTCGGCGGCCCCGGCGCCCCGCCCACTCCCGTGAAAGTGAACGGGGACCGCTCTCGGCTGACGTCACTTCACCGGCAGGCGATTGGGCAGGCGCGCGGCGTCTCGGGGCCAATGGGCGCGCCCGGCGGTGATGTCATCGAGAGTGTTGCCACCAGCTGGACCGAGGGGGCGTGGCCTGGCGTAAACTCGGCTAACCCCGTGTTTGTGGCTCGCAGGCGGCGGCGGAGACGAACCGGTGTGCTGCCCGGTGAGCCTCGAGGAGATGTCTCGAGATGCGCGTGAGACGGGCATCCTGTTGCACGTGTGGCCACTTTAATTTTCGCCTTGTGACCTTTAACCTCTACATAGCAGGAGGAGGTGGAAGGAAAGAACCCACAGTGCTTTGCAAAAAAAGATACAGCGCCATAATAGTAAACATTACATAATCCCCCTTTTGCTCTGTGTGTAGTAAGAAGACCAGACTCATGCTGAGACAGGCAGCCCCCCTCTCACAGGAACAGCGCCCCCTGTCGGTGTGGTCCAACGCGTGAGGCCTACATGCCTCAATAACGGGAGAGAAGAGATGTTGTAGACCTAAATACAGAATAAAGTCCCGATTGGCTGGAAGGAGCTGGGTAATTTTTTGTAAGAGAGTTTTTTTTTGTGTGCCTGTGTGTGTGCACGTGTTTATGTGTGTGCAGGAAGGACGGAGAGAAAGCTGTGTGTCGGTTAAATGTTGATGTAGAGGGACATCTAGTTGTAATTGTTCAGTATTGCAGCTTTTAAGTTTCAGTGGTGAATTTGTCCTCATGAAGTTAAACTTTTACTCAAACAAAACAACATGTTTCTTCTTTTTTTTGGTACTTTTCTTAAATCTTTTAAGCCTTTTTTTGTGAAAAGAGTTTCCTCATTTTCGGGCCTTAAACAATTTACTTTAAACAATCCAGTAAACTCGTGATTATAAGTCATGAGTAGACATTTTCTGTTTAAAGTGTCACAAGACAAAAAGCATGACAATAGCCACTTCTTCATCATGTGCAGCTCAAAACCAGTTCAGATGTGAGCGCTCACACTGGGTTTCTGTAGTAAAAATCACAGTTTATACTGGATTTTTTAGGTCAATTCTGACATTTGAGTTTAAAATATCTCATAAAATTTGTTTTTTATTATTTGATATTATTAATAATATCAACACACAATATGATAATTTTTTATAAGGATTTGCTTAAATTTGGTAATTAAAGACTTAAATCTCTCCTGAGCAGCACATTTTACAGTTTTAATACAGACCAGCGCCCTCTGGTGGACGAACTATGTAACAGAAACATTGTTTTTAAACTGTCTCAAAACAAATCTTTGACATTTCTTACTGCAGTTTCTGGTTACCTGTTAGCAGACATACTATGAGCTGACTCCAGTATAGACTGATATAAGCTAGTGTATCGTCCCGCCCACTTTATCAGTCGTGGTCCAGTAAAATATGTAAAGAGACGCATTCAAGGTGCAACAAACTGAAGGTGCTAAGAGAGGGAAGTGAGAGAGGCCCCTTGGAGGACTATTTTATATGTTATATTAAAATATCTAAGGCCAGCGTAGACTCTCTGGAGACACATGAACTTTTAAACCTGCTGCACACAGCTGTCCAGATGTTAGTGAACTGCACAGGCACTCCTCTGCTGCCTGGCATGTGCACTGCATATGTGAACTACTGTTGCATTCCTGAGCTCTGCACTGCTGATTATAAATGTAATAATCAAGATGGACATGAACCATCATTGTACTGTATGTTTATTGTTTGTTATAAGTGCACGGCGTCTCCGTGTCCAAATATACAGATACAGACAGATTTATGTCCCTCCCAGGATGAAATTGTATAACTTTAAGTAATATTTATTTATCAGAAGTTCATTGTGTGTAGCTTTTACAGCGTCTATCCAGATGTTCTGTGCTCATACAATGATTATGTTATATATATATGTATATATCAGCTTTAAAAATATAATCCGATACAATGACTATGTATCTGTTAAAAAAATGTAGTCAATAACTTATTCCAAATATCTTAATAAAATACATATTTTCATGTTTATTTTTAAATATTAAAATAATGGTGAAATTTCCACCCAGTGAAAGTATTTTTTCACTAGAGACCATGACAACATATTGGCAGCTGTGAGATTATATTATAGTTATAGGTTATATAGGTTATAGTTTAACTTCAGACCACACAGTGTTTTAATGTGTTGCACTGTGCATTATAGTCATGCTAACAATCTCCATTTTTACTAAATGTAACTGTAATCTGATTCTATCACTATAACAGAGTACAGTTACCTTTCTTTCTTTTTTTTGTTATCCTGACTACGACTGCTGTTACATGTAATCCATTACTCCCCAGGCTTGCTATATATCACTGTGACTGTGTTAAAGGACCGGTGTGTAAGAACATGAGCGACTCCGTAGAAGAGGACCCGCTCCCTCTGTAGATTATAACGGCTCATTCTAAGGTCACGGAAACACAACAATTCCTATATTCA
>NW_023339807.1:17777163-17792615 GCF_004916995.1 Morone saxatilis | reverse complement strand
GAAAATATACCTATTAATATTATACTCTGTTTCTGCCAATAGATTCTCCTCAATTTTACACAGTGGACCTTTAAAGTGTTGTGTGTCATGGAGATGGCTCAAATGTTCTCACTCGCTGTAAAAGCTTGTAAGTAGTCATTTATGTCTTTAATTCTTTTAAATGAATACATTCATACAGGTGTTAATAATATACAAACTAATATATACATTATCTTTGTATCCAGTAATGTATAATACTGTTATAGTGGATCTATTGCCCCTCTATTAGAGTCAGTTTCATCATATCGTTTTCAGTGTCTGCTTTCCTTCCCACCAACCACCCCATCTCGTTAGCAAGTCCTCCCCCCTCTCTGTTTCCCCCAACTCTGCTCTCCCCCCTCTCCATGGGAGCCTGACCCTTGACCCTCACCCTTCACCCTCGCTCTGTGCGCTCATCACTGGTCTGTCAGTCAAACACCAGAGACCCTCCTCTCCTGCTGAGCTCTGCTGTCAGACGGGCCTCAGGTACAGACAGCCGCAGAGGAATAACAGAGAGGGAAGAAGTGGAGGAACATTGTGAGAAAAGAATATGATGCTATAACCTGAGTTTGAGTAGTAAATTCACATTAAATAAACTTAAACTGCAGTAACTATGTTATGCTCGAAACAATAAATGATTTTGAATGAGCCTTAATAAAGCCTTAAGCTCAGTGGTCGTCTTATCTTATTCCCACTGTCCACATTCTGTAAACTAAACCTTAAACTAACCTTAACTCCTGACCCACATCAGGAATGTCTCCCACCTCAGGCTCTCTTAAAGCAGAAACGCTCACAGTCGCATAACCTCTGACCTCTGACCCTCACCTTGACCTCTCACCTAACCCAGTCGGACCATGCATGCCCCATCAAACCCTGGACAAGGGATGAAAATAGACTAAAAGATTCTCAAAACAGCAGCTTTGCAGTCATGAAGGATGTTGTGCTCCAATGAAATGTTAAAAACCAACAATAAAACTCAGATTCTGAGGGTTCAGTGTGGATTTACTTTGTATTCACGCAGCCTGTTTCATCTCAGAGCCAGTCTTTAACCGTCCCTGCAGCTATAGATTCCTGTTTCCTAAAGGGACGGAGGCATCGGAGATGGCCTTGGATTTTAAATATTCAGCAAAGACACCACTTATAGATGACTTATTTTTATTAGCCACGCTTGCAGGATAGCTCTGTTGGTCCGTTTGTACACCGCTTTGGACTAAAGTGTCTCAACAAATATTTGATGGATTGCCATGAAATGTCCATGGTGCCCAGAGGATGAATTCTAATGGCTTTATTGATCCCGTTGACTTTTCATAGCAGTTTAATACTGTGGTCTCTAATCAAATACCTGCAAAACCAATGACATTTCCACCAACCTCATCTATACTTTATGCTAATAAATGTTAGCATGCAATAGGCAAAACTAACATGGTGAACATTAGACCAGCTTAGCATCAGCGTGAGCTCAAAACACCGCTGTACTGACCTGCAGCCTCACAGACTGTAATGAGGATTTTAATTATTTTAAAATGTAATACCTCCTGGTTTTATTATCTTATTTGCACACATTATGATGTCTGATTTTACTTCCTGTGAGTTTTCATTTTTGGTTTTGAGCCATCAAACTTTCTCAGACTACCTTGAGGTGAGTCCAATTTTACAAAAGCATTGTAGGATTTTACGTAAGTGGGCAAGTATCTGAATAGATTTCTACTTTTATTTTTTTATACAGAACTTGTGCGCTCTTCACCTTGGGATTTTAGGAGTGGAGTGTGTTATTGAAGGGATGGAAGGGCTCTTTATGTAACAAGTATCAGCAGAGGACAAGGGTGCTCCTGTAACTTGCAGGAGGAGGCAGCTAGGAGTCATGATATCCAATAATGTCTGATAAATGTTGCACCCAGACCCTGCAAAGTTCAGGATTTAGGGGACATATACACTGGTATTAAACATGCAGGTAAAAACGGTTAAATGGTGTCACCACAAAAATCTGTAGACATGAATATATGTAAAATGCTACTGTACATTGATGCGTTGGCTCCGTGGCACTGCTAAAAGTCTAGAAAAAGCTCAGAGAGCACATCGCAGCATCATTAAAGCCTAACAGAGGTGGCACAGAAGGATGGCATCCACGCAAGCTGCAGTATGAAGAACAGTAGGCCCTTGTGCTCCCTGCATTCTTGTTCACAGTAACTTTACACCACTCAGCTGTTCCTCCGAGTCCATGTCATCTCCCCGGAGCTGAAGACAGGTCTCTCATGGACAGGCGTCCTTGGACACACAGATTCCTGCCTGTATTATAGACAAGATGAAGAATGAGAATACACCCCCTTTACACTCCCTCAGTCTATGACGTGAGTTAGTGTTGTATACTGCTCCAAGCTGTATAAAGTTCTTGTTGATGAAAATGATCTGTATAGATGGTACACTGGTCCCTGGTATTTACTTTGTATTGGATCTCACCCACAAATCTAAGTTAAACTTTCACAACTGCACATTTAACAGGGTTTTTAACATAGTGATCTTTAGGTTTATAGCTTATTTTTTGTAGTTTATGTAATTGTCACCCTCTTTTTATTATAAAAATGTACAATAAAACATTTAAATGAACAAGTCTTGTGGTCCTCTCAGCACATTCTTAAGGCAACCTCTTTGGGAACCACTAATTTAATGAGAAAGAATCTCAGCTCAATGTTTTATACATATGATTTGTTTACTTTATGATTACGTTTTAGTTGGATGAAGCAAGTGTTACCAGTCACTGACTTATTGTTCATTAAGAACTGACTTAAAGCTGCAGAAACAAACTAATCTAAACAAGAACAAACTATTAATTCCTGTTAAATCTCATCATCTCATCGGCAAGTGAGTGAAAGAAAGAAATGTATCACACAGTTATCGGCATGAAGAAATAGAGCACTTCAAATCATCTTCAAGCTGTAGTTCACTATTCCAACAACAGGGGGAGACAATCATTGTGAAATGACTAAGCAGAGGAAGCAAAGTAAACCATTTTTGTCCTGATTGTGTATAATAATGCCAAGTTAGACCTGCTTCAATATGTCTTATTGACCCTTTTACACGTCAGCTCAGCCACTGACACTTCAGTCCCCTTAAAGAGAGAAAAATGAACATGGCATTTCTTTTGGGTCAAATGTGTCGAACAGAAAGATTGGCGGGAAGGAAGGAGGAAAAGGAAATACAAGTACAAGAGTTTCAAACAAACCACATCAATGTGCGCACACAATCGCCTGTGCTGTGTGACAAAGTGCCGTCGCTCACTCCTGTGTGGTGCAGCTTTTCTCTGTATGGTGGAGGATGTGGTGAACTTACTAGCATGCCTCCTATGTCACCATACAGAAGATGCAACAGCTGTGTGTGCGTGTGCATGTGTGTGCGTGTGTATGTGTGTTTGTGCATTCAGAAAGGCTTCTTGCTGTGCAGCGTGCATAATGCATAGGTTGTGGTTATATATGGAGCACAGAGCTAGCTCTGCGCAAGTTTCTGCGAAAGCAGGCGCTCGGAGGAAGCGAAGGGAGAGGGATGTGGCACAGGTGAGAGAGTACAGTGGTTCCTGTGGTCTCTTTCTCTTTCTCTCTCTCTCCTCTGCTGTGAATGGAGCACCTGGCGAGGGCCAGAAATCTTTACACACACACATATACAGTGACCCTCAGCAAGGTCAAAGAAGGTAAAACCAGGTTACATGAGTCATAGGCCGCACGCTGACATCCTTTAAAGCCCTGCTTTAAAATGAAACACAGTTCTCTCTCCTCACAGGTTGAATGTGTGTGTGACTGCAGTTCAACTAAAGAGTGATTTTCTCCTCCATCATATCGTGTCATGTGAGTCTGTCTGTCAGAGGCCTGAGGAGGTAAAACTTTACAGTATTTCACAGACAATAGAGAAAAGTTATATATAAGAATGTAAATTTGAGCAGTAGCTCAACATTTTCCTTCTTTCCTTTTCCATTAAGGATCTTGTGACCCTTTGATTTATCTAATGACCCCCTTCAGGGACCCCACCCACATGTTGGCAACCATTGTTTTGTCAAATCTGTTTTAATACTATTATAGTATTAACTTAATTATTCCTCCTCTTCATTTAGGCCACTGATGTAATTACTCTGTAAGAGGTGGAGGACAAAATCCACAACCTTCAGAGGAAAAAATGTTTTCTAATATTCACTCAAAGTTAAAATGAAGCGTCAGTAGTCTGAGTTAGTAAAGATATCTTTTACAGTCCCTCCAACCATTTCTCAGTAAGGAAACACTGTCAGGGGGAAAGTAGGAAAAGGTTGTTTTAAAAAGACTGAATTCAAAAGATACCCATTTGATTTGATTAACTGAAACTGCTTTAAGCTTTAAGTTGAACTTTTGCATTAACAGGGGAATGCGGCTTTAGTGCGTTCATGTTAGGAAGGGATCACTTCACATCCAGCATGGAGAGGAGGAATGATTACACCCACTAATCACTCTTTCAATGCACTCAGAAGCCTTATAGAATTCAATTATTAATCATTAAGATAGACTTGAAGATAGACTCTATAGTGGCTCTATTATTGATTCTGTGTCTTTGCTGCAGAGTACAAAAAATTTCTATAGAAAATACAGTTAATGATACATTCCCAGAAAAGTGTTGGTGTAGTTGTTGAGGTTAAAGACATTCCTTATAAACTTGTTTATAGAATTTATCCTGTCACAAGTTGTTCTGTCTATAAAGGGTTTTCAGTGGACAAAAACAACCTTAAAGTTAATTAAAAACAATGAAACATGATTCAGTATCAAACCTCATACTTCAGACATTATTTTATTTATTAAACGAAATGGTCAGCAAGCAAACTGTTATTTGTTAAAGGCATTATTGAAATTAATATATACATATATATGTAGGTTGAGACTGTTTTGTGGTGATGTGTGTTTTTTATTTATTTTACATGAGACATTAAAAATCTACAAGGGCCACTCAAGGGTGAGCAACCGATCTCCTCCTCCTCTTACATACAATGTGGCTGTAAATGCGCTTAAGACAAGAGAGCTCGTACTGACGTCACGTTAAAAGGTAAATGGGCGAGCCTTGTGCAAGCATTATGTGGGTGAGTGGGCAGCAGCTCGGCAGACAAAGTGCTTTTCTTTATCACTGCTAAACGTACAACCTCAGAGGCCTCTGCATCACGGCAGATATGTGTGTGTGTGTGTGTTCATCCACACAACCATCAGGCATCATGAGGGCGAGGATAAAAGGCTGCTCTTCCTCTTTTACAATTAAATATTATGCAATATCATCAGCAGGGAACGGTTTTCTTAGAAGGCTGACTTTACAATATGAATGGATTGGAACATCTTTTGTCTACTTCACAAATATTTGTTTTGTGTTGTTAGGTTGTTTTGTTTTATGTACGATGGGGAGTTTTCATGTTTTATGAAGCAGCTCGCCTCAAATTGCTTGAGAGACAAATAAAATATCTTTCAATTTGAAAAAATGTACATGCAAAAAGATAAAACTATTTACTAGACTGTCCTTTAAAAGAGTAGTTTGACATTTTAGGAACTCACTTCCTGGTGAAGAGTTATAAGAGAAGATCTTACTGTGGTATCTTCTCGTAACTCGCGACTTTCCCCTTAAATGTTAAACTTTTGCTTTAAGATATTCCTTCTAGAAAGCACCGTTGTGGGTGTGACTTTAAAGTAAAGTGTTGTTTTGTGTCATTTCATTGTGCAGAAGCCACAGCAATACCACAAGGCCTCATATGACTGTCGGCTTGTTGTTGACGAGACAAAATGTCAGGGGTTAATCTCTTTGTTTACAAATAATAAAACTCCCCTGTCTGATTATGTGCCATTAATAAATATGGATGAATGAAGGAAGAGCAGACATAAACAAACACAGAGATATTCATATTGGGTTTTAACCAGTTTTAATTAACCCTGATTACAGCTTAATTACAAGTTTGGAAAAAAAAAAAAAAAACACGAAAGAAGTGGAGAAATTCAATGTGTTACATCATGGTATTAACTCTCATCTCTCCATCTGAGTGTTATGTAACTGCTCGGGGGAGACGAGGCGAAAGAAGAGAGACTGAAAGAGGGAGAAGAAAGACCTTTACACAGTCAAACAATACACATCTTTTTTCTTCTTTTAAAATGATACAACCCCCCCTTCCCCAAAAAAAGAAAAATATACAAGAGCAAGAGAGAGAAAAAAGTAACATTATAAAATAAAAATTACAATACGATGACAAAAAAGATAAAATCACTCCCCCACTGCGCCTAAATAAAATCCTCCGCCGCTGCCCTTCCCGCTCAGTCCCCGATGTTATTTCTCTGTCAGCATCAAAATTAATATTACACATTTTAGTTATATTACATTTGTAAAAACTAAAGACAAGAAAAAGGTCTCTGATTTGGGGGCTTTAAGGTTTAAAACAGGGAATGGAGTTGGAGGGGGGGGGGGTTTCACATCATCCAAAGTGATGTACACAACATAAAAAGCAACAGCTAACAGAGCCATGGAATAATAATAATGCCAGGTGGAGAGGTAAATAACCCAATGAGAACAATAACAACAACAATAATCAATAGCAATATCGACATCAGAAAAATAAACTGAGAAACTTTTATTCTTTTGATAGAGAAATGTAATCTTTGTGCTGTTTATCTACCGTTCTTTGACTGTAGAGGCCTGAAACAGGATGAGAGAGAGCCTGTGTTACAATCAGAGTCCAATCAATCTTTTTACCCTGCAATACCATGACCGAGTCAGATCACGCCGCGGTTAGCAGGAAGTCAGACAACGCCTGAAACACAGCGAGGAAAAATGAAACAGAAAGAAGAGAGAGAGAGAGAGTGCAGAGCAGGTAAGGCTGATGCCTCATCTGTTGCTGAGATATGACAAGTAGTAGTAGTAGTAAGGCAGCTGTCAGTTCAAATACATACACAGGACTTGGTGTGTGTGCGTGTGTGTGTGTGTGTGTGTGTGTGTTGTGACATGCTCCAGTCCAGACCACAGGGGTCTGATGAGGAAATTCAATCAGCTCAGCTACACAGAGCGCCTGGAGGCCATCTATCTCACAGTCCGCTGCTATAGATCCGTCTTGTCGCTGGCCAGGCAGGGACAGACGGCTGGTCAACGCGGCTCCCTCAACCAATCGGACGAACTGGCCGCAGAGACGAAAAAAAAGCTCCAGGATGTTGAAACGTTTGTGTGTATGTGTGAATGTGCATAGTTTGAGGAGAGGGCCTTTCAGGACAGAGGCCTCACATGTCCGACTTTTCTTACAGTAATGATTAACCCCCTCTCTCTCCCTTGCCCCAATCCAGAGCTGAACTTTTGAGCATTATGCTAACTGGCAGAAAAGACAGGATAACTATTTCACTAATAACCCATGAGCTAATTCCCACGCACACACACACGCGCACACACACACACACCGAGGGCCTGGAGAGGTGGCCTGGGGCCAGGAGCGCTCAGGCCGGGGAGAACCCCACTGAGCTGAGCTAGACTGTACAGACAGGAAAGAGCAGAGTGCTGCGTGCTAAAAGGGCAAAGCTACTGCCAATGAAGTGAACAGCAGTGAACCACACATCTGAATCATTAGCAGTCTGTTCGAGTCCTGTTTTTTTTTTTTGTTTGTTTTTTTTCCCTCTCTCGCTGGTCTTGTTCTGGTAAGTCTGGCCTGTGCTGTTTTTCTCTGGCTTGTCTATGAAACAAATGTACAAGAGAAACCCGGACCCCATCCCCTCATCATTCTGCCCACCCGCCCCTCCGTATCACATTACCTTGTGAGTGGCATGACGCGTCTTTACCACTCAAAATAATCCACTTACAAAAAAATCCTGAATCAATGTCATTAAAATGCTATGGTTCTTTTAAAATCTCACTTTTTTTTTTTTAATAATTTCATTTAGAATATATAAAGATATAGTCTGTATGTGTGTTATTAGAGCTCAGTTTGCACTTTTATACATGCTATAAAAACAAGGCATAGAGAGGCAGTGTGTGTGTGTGTGTGTGTGTGAGGTCTATGATGTTCCCTGCTCTCTCAGGCTCCCACACTCATGTAGTTAACAGGCCTGGCAGTCTCACACACTCTCAGGACCTGAGGATGACGTCACTACAGGGAGAGCTGGTGGTCCTGACACGCAGCGCGAGAGAGAGAGGGATGTTTAAAAGCTAAAGGCAGTGTCGTGCACGCGCGTGTGTGTGTGTGTGTGTCTTTGCTGGTTTATTTTAACACTATCTATGATTGTTAGAGGAGCTTTAGCTGGTGAACTAGGATTCTGTGCTGCTGGGACTTGAGAGAAACTATTTTCAGTATACAAGCCATGTTAGGTGAGGTGAGAAGGCTAGTTAACGGTTCCTGGAACCCCTCAAACCTTCCTTCCCCTGCTGCTTTCCCCTCTTGGTCCCCCCTCAGCAGTCCTTCCTCTACAATGAAGTACTTCTTCATTCTTCTCTTTTTCCTCTCCTCACATCTCCCTGGGGTTAAAATTATTTCTGTGAGTGGAGTCATGATCTTTCCACAGGTGGTCCGCAAGAGAAAGAGGGGGCAGGACAGGAGAGAGACAGAAGGAAGGTTATACAAAAGTCAAAAGCTCTGAGAGAACAGTGTGCCAGAGTCAAAGTCCGTGTAAGTGTGGATGTGTGAGTCTTTGCGTTGCAGTGAACATTGTTAGGTGTCCATAAGCAATGCTTCCAACGTGAGTCCCCTTCGCTGACGGCTGTTTTTGTCTTGTTTTGTTTTTTGCTTGTGTGTGTTTTTGTGCATGATTCCAATAAAACATACAGCAATAGGCTTCCCTGAGTGGAGTGGGCCAGGTTTAAGAGTCAGTCAGACGACACCCAACAGCCCCACTCTTCAGTCTTGAAGACACACTCCTCTCCCTCCCACCATGATTTTTCAGTATCTGCCAACATTTACAAGGGTTTCACGAGTTAATTGATTACTCGTAGCAGTCCACTCCAGCTCCTTTGCTCTCTTCCGTGTCACTCCAGGGCTGTGGGTTTTAGATACAGGCACTTATCAACGTCCCGTCAGCTTATAGGAGAAGTAGCATAGGGGAGGGTGTGCACATCGTCATCGTAGGTGTGTTGCTGGGCTGTAAGGGAGTTTGTGTCCCCTGAGGAAAGTGCTGACTGGCTGCGGATTCTACTGATGGGGCCTGAAGGCGGGAGCTAGGCGGTGCTACTGGGGCAGGGCATCTGGAGGTTCACTGGCCAGGTGGGAGGTGAACTTGGGAGTCAAGTTTCATAAGGGAGCCTCCCTCTGATTTCAGCCTTGTTACAGTCACTGTGCCTGGGATGGCTGAGTCGGAGTGAGTCCCACCTCCCAAAGGATGAGTCCCAGAAGAGCCCTGATCCAGACAGAGGATTGATGGGGGATCTGACAGAACACGAGTCAGACTGTCTCTGAGGTGTTTTATATGTGTGTATGTTGGACTGTGCTCTCAGTTCACTGGAGGTTTCAGGAATCTAGTTTGTCAGTGAAGGAGAGGGATTAAAGAGGAACCATTTACATACTCCTGTGCCACCTCCAGTGCTAGTGGAGCAGTAGTGTTTGGGCTGCGTCTCTCATCAGCAGTCTTTGTTCTCCAGAGACAGCTGTGCAGTGGCACGATGCAGCTCAGCGCTCACCCTCAACGGTGTGGCTAAAGAGCCCTCGTACGCCAATGGGGGAGGGCTGTCCCCTTCTCCACTGCCTGTCCCATCCTCTTCCATCTCCATCCGCCCATTACTCTGCCTCTCTCTTTCCCTCTCCTCCTCTGGTCGTACTTTCTTGTCGTCCGACTCCTCCTGTGAGGCCTCCATGCGCTGGTCTTCGCTCCAGCGCCTCTTGAAGCGCAGCTTGAGGGGGATGCACTTCGTCTGAGGAGATCCCGCCGAGCCCGTCTGAGGTGGGGGTGTGTTACTGTCCCCTGGTTCGGTGGGTTCACTCTTGAGGGTAGCCAGCCCACGATGCACATTGGAGTGTATGTGCTGTGAGGTGAAGAAAGGCATCAGGCCAGGTGGAGGTGGAGCAGGGGCTTTGAAGACATCCTCGTCCAGGTCTTCATCAGGATGGTGTTGATGTTGTGGGGCAGCTGTGCCGTTATTGAGGCGGTGATGGTGGTGGTGGTGGTGGTGGTGGTTAGGGAGTCTGGAGTGGCGAGGGGAGAACAGCTCATATTCCTCATCTCTCTCATCTGGATCCTCGTCACTAATGTCAGTCACCTCCACCTCTTCCTCTGACTCGATGTCAGAGATGGGCTCCACCTGGGCAAATAGGAACAGAGACAAAGATGAAGAATGAATTAGTATATTAGTATTTTAGTTTATTTAGTTTAGTTATTTTTTTTTTTTTAACATCAATTATTCAAAATATTGCTTCATTAAAAACAAATTTGCTTTAGGACAAAGTCTGACAATGAAGTGTTATATAGATTAAATTCACAAGTGTCATTTTTTAAAGGACCAGTGTGTACAATTTAGTGGCATCTAGTGGTGAAGTTGCAGATTGAAACTAACTAAATACCACTTGCCTTCCAAGCATGAGAGAAACTACAGTTTAACATGGCAAACTCTGTAGAAGAGGACCCGCACCCTCTGAAAATTCTTATTTTCTGGTGAGTATACACAAATAAAAACATACCTATGAATATTATATTCCATTTCTGCCAATTGATCCTCCTAAATGTTACACACTGGACCTTTAATGCTTTATACTTAAAGAAGAGATCGTGCAGACATTTCCTCTATAAGAAATTCCTGGCATAATCACCAGATGGGGGCGGGGGGGGGGGGTCTATGTATCTCACCTTTATCTTGGGAAGTCCTGCACTGTTTAGGGACTGCGTTGAGGAGGAGGCAGAGATGAGGCCTGAGCCGCTGGCTGAGCTCAGGTCACTACCAAATGACAGCGAGGATCCCAGGCCAGAGGTAGAAGACATGGACCCAGATCCTGAACCTGAGGACATGGAGCTCTGCCGGGGTTTACTCTGGCTTTGACTGTCCCTCTGCTTCCTGCCCGGTGGTGGTGGCTGCAGCTTGAACTTGAAGGGAGACATGTGTGGAGGCTCTTCACCCAGGTGGAGTGGGTGATGCATGGGATGAGAATGGGGGTGAGGGTGGGCAGAGTGAGGTGGATGCGGGTGGTGGTGGGCAGAGTGAGCCAGAGATGGATGGTGATGCCGCTCGCCTCCCCTCTCTCCTCCCCCTGCCGTCGCTGCCCTCTCCGCCCTCTCGCCTCTCTCTCCGGTCAGACCGGCCTTGTCTGCAGCGGGCCGGTGTGGCTGAGGGATGACGATGTTGGGGTACTGGAGGAAAGCTCTGGGGCTGAGGCCGTAGTTGTATACTGACTGAGTGTGGGCCTGCAGGTAGCGCTTCATGTCCTCTGGGTTGAAGGAGAAGTGGGAGCCTAACATGGGGGAAAGGGTGGGTGAAGGAGTGTAAGGGAGGTGAGATGTCGGGGTCATGGAGAGCGCTGGGGACAGAGGAGGGGCTAAGAGGCCAGCTCCTCCTGGTCCTGGCAGAGGGGACACAGGGAAGGGCGACAGGGAGTCTGGGTGGATCCGGTGGCCTGTGGGGCCGCGGGAGCCCGGGTGCCCAGCGGGGTTACCTGGTCCTCCATACATACGGAACAGGGTTTCATGAGACAGACGGGGGTGGATGATACTTCGATAACCTCCTCCTCCACCACCAGGTCCTCCTCCTCCTCCACTCACGCCCCTCTCTCCCCTCTCCTCTCCTGCTCCTGCGTTGCCCTCCTCAATCTCAGAATTGACAGAGGTGCCATCGCTGCAATCGCTGACGGAGCCGCGGGCCATTCGTCGGGCCACCGAGCTGAACATGCCGCCAGGGCTGCGCAAGTCCTCGTTGGGGGAGAGGACTTCGGAGGGAGTTGAAGGAGGGAAGCGGAAGTGGGTCCCTGCACCGGTGGGGACAGGAGGGGCGCTCTGAGGAACGCTGCTTCCTGGAGATGTGAAGGGAAGGAGGGAGGGAGGGACGGAGAGAATAAAGAGAAGGAGAATACTGAGAAAAATAATATACAATGTTCTGCTGTGTAATCCTATATAATCACACTATCCTATTGTGGGATTAGGAGATATCTGAACACACACAGACACACAGACACACACAGAGCCAGACTGTCCAGGCTTACCAGTGGAGCCCATATCGATGAAGGGGTAGTTGACCAAAACCAGTTTATTGAAGTTGAACTTATAGGTGAACCTCTTGCCTTTGGTCTTATGGAGGATCCTCTTGTTGTAGTAGTATCTGGTAAAAAAGAGAAGAGCAGACATGGTGAATAATAAATACATCACGAGAGGACGCTAGCTAGCTCACACATGCCTAATGAATGTAAAGACAACTGGAAAGACATATCAGGGTTAAATAACTGACAGCATATTATCTTATGTAATTATTTTAACAACACTGACACCTTTAATTTAAAATGGACACCTCATTTTACAATATTATTTTGATCCTGCAGTCATTGAGACCATGACAGATGCGCCTGCACACTCAAGCACACACTTTAATAAGCACGAGTCTTTCATGTCGCCCCCCCCCCCCTTCTAATGATAGATATTACAGAGTGTTGTATGACATTTGCACAAAGCAGACCCAGTAAGTGAGGGCGCAGGAGGAAGAGGAGGGAGAAAGGGTATGAAAAAGAGAGAAAACAGACAGATGAGAGGCAGTGGATGGACTGAGCTGTGGATCAGCAGTGTGAAGGGATAAACAGACAATTAAGAGATCAGAGGTCAATGTATGCAGCATTAACAGACTGGATGTAAATGGTGTGTAAGGGCACATGTGTGAGCAGATGCATGATACAGGTGTGTGTGTGTGTGTGTGTGTGTGAGAAACCTTCACTAATTTATATTTAAACGAAGGTCAGGAATTAGAAACAAAAGTATATTTCAGGTTCAGATTTTGTCAGACAAGTGTCACACAACAACACATGCTGTTATTCATTTTTGCTAGATGGACATATCTCTTTATGTAACACCAAAGCAAAGCCACCAATAATTCCCCCCATCTTTATCTGTTTATGTAATGGCCATTCTCTGTTTTTTTTTTCTCTCCAAGCTTTCTCTCTCTCCCGTGGCTCCTGCCTACAGTACAAGGCTCCATTTTTATTAACCTTTGTCCGGCTACAGCTCTTTATGTAACATCTCTCCGCTTTCTTACCCAGATCCACATCCACTTTATGAAACCTCTAGATCCCTGGCTGCCAAGCCTCACACGCTGAGGGAGACAGAGCGAAGGAAATAGGAAGATATAAAGAGCAAGAAAGGAACAAAGATGGTGTGTGTTTGTCCGTCGGGGAGATAACAAGCTTGTGTGCCATGCTCACCAAAAACCACCACCTTTCCTTTCAACACTACGCCTTGCTATTAAACACAAGATTTAACCAGACTGCACATTTACTCATCGTGTCTGCATGCCTACCTGCTTTTAAAGCACTAGGCTCGGCTTTCCCTTCCTCCAGCATGTGTCTGCTGGCACAAGTTAAGTGAAGTGTGCTGACAAAGATAGGGGCTTCAGGGTATGTAGGTAATGCTGAGTTAATCAGAGCCCATTGACTATCATTACACTGAATGGTAGTTATCCAGACGGCTGTGTGTGTGTGTGTGTTTGTGTGTGTTTGGTGGTGGGGAGGTGTCACCCTTCACCCCCTCTTATTATGCTTATTACACAGACTGGTTGGGCCGTTTGTGCTCTGGGAACAGACTGTTGCTCTTTTTCAATCTTCGACCCTCCTCCTCCTCCTCTTCTCCCTTTATCCTACTCATACCTCGCTCTCTTTTTCTCATCAATCCACCTCCCCCCTCTTTATCCCAACTCTCCTCCCTGCGCTCCCTCCACTCATCCCCTGAGGCGATGGGAGAGGGTGAGAGAGAGGGAGAGACAGAGAGAGACAGGACAGGCCTGCACTGTTGAAAACATTGTTTACGCCAGGCACAAAGCAGCATGTAATTTTTGCTCTAGGGGAGACACTCACAAGGGCATGGAAGGAGGGGAGAGAAACGGTTGGGAGCGAGGGGACGGATAGAGACAGGCAGGAAGTCAAGCAGAATTAAAACCACAACAGGATTGTGATCGAATTAGTTGATGATGAAAAGTCAGCAGGCTGTGCTAGGGCCCACATATGGGTCCAATATGAATACGGATTGCAAGGTTGGAAAACAAACAAACAAACAAACAAACAAACAAACGTTTCTCAGAGCAATTTATTTTTACAGCATCATTCCAACTGGAGCAAATTTCATGACATACTGCATTTTTATCAACTTCTGAAATGCCACACTTACTAAAACATGATACAAGATAGATATGAGTTTATTAGGTAAACCTAAATAAAAGTAGGACCGCTGAACGGTGAAAAACCACTCGAAGTTAAGAAACTGTGCGACATCGCCTCCGCCACTTCTCACTCCTCACTAGTGAGTTATTAAACTGTTTAAATGAGCAACATGCAACCTTTTCCTACAGTTTACTATTTGACTTTGTGCGAAGGAGCATGTTGTTTTTGATTCCATCTGTAATCTTTGAGGCAGAGGATATATGAAAGAGATCCAAGAGACTAAAATAAGGATCTTCTCCTCCACAGACATTCATCCACACGAGGTAAAGACTAAACTTCCTCTCCCACCACGGCGTCATTGGCATAAAGGTTCACATTTTAAACTTGAACTGCTCAGTGGATCCTCACAATAATAAAACAGCCTTGTTAATAGAAAATCTGCCTCATTAATGTAACTGAGATGGACAAAACATCATAAATACTTTTCACTATTCATCAGCGCCACAGACCACCGCCTCCAAAATGACCATGAAGCTGAAACAATGTCTCTCTAAATGAGTTTAAACAAAACCGGAATATTATAACCTTCATGACGGTACGATTCATTAAGGGATGTGCACTAGACTGCTTTAGTTTTAGCCAGGTGTACCTAATAAACTGAGTGTATAATTAGCATACATATGGACGAATCCCAAAGGCCAGTATTTGTCACTGTGCTGACACTGTGTGACCCTGGCTCACTGCAGTCTGATAGTCGGGAGTGAAGCCAACTAAAATTGTGTACGCGGTCGGCTGCACTCACACATGCAGCTAATACAAAGAATGCTCAAATTAATAGTTGGAAGCAGACAACAACTTCTCGTAATCCCAGCCGCGGCAACTGAAGCTGTGTTTAGAGCACATGGTCACCCATTCTTTCTCCCCCTCAACACTGAAAAATAAAGTAAACCAATCCGTTTGTGTGTGCGTGAACAGGCTGTGCCTTGCCATTGTTGGCTGTAAATAGGCGCTGACTGTGACAGGAAGTTGGGATTACAATACTCCCCATGAGCCCCGTGTTTATTTTCTGCCTTTTCGTCAGCATTGGCTGTTACACACACACATCCCAGCCAGATCCTTCTCTACCACACATGCACACACACACAGCTGCTCC
>NW_023339807.1:17767111-17777138 GCF_004916995.1 Morone saxatilis | reverse complement strand
GCTCACACTCAGGTGTGTGTGTGTGTGTGTGTGTGTGTGTGTGTGTGTGTGTGTGTTACACATTTTAGACAGTGCTTTGTGTAGACGCCAAATTTGATAAGTGTTTACCGTCAGAAAAAGGAAATGAAATGTGTTTATCTTGGGGTGTGGGCTGAGTTGGGGGTAGGATAAGTCAAGGTGTCATAGGCTCTTTGTATGTGTGTTTGTGTGTGAAGAGGAGGATCTGGTCAGGGTCCGATTAGGCCGGTCACATGCTCTGTGGGTGCAAATATGTACTCGAGCACACTCTGGTGTGTGTGCATTCCACCCTCATAGAAATAAAGGCCTCATTCAGCCAGGGACAATGACATACACACAACGCTCATGTACACTGGACACATACATGCTGCAGATAGAGACAATGGAAAGACAATGAGCATAGGTTGAACACAGTCATACAGTGGTGCTGTCCCTGGGTGCTCCCTCTGCACTTTCTCTCTGGCCCTGGGTGTTTCCGCACAATGCGCTGCTGGAGAGGCCTTCTGACCTACAAACAGACCCAGCCAGCTAGGTGAGTTAATCTGTGCATGTGCAGCAGTATTTCCTGCACAAGATGTGGTCACTGAGGTTACTTCTAAATGCATATCAGGAAGTTTTAGTGCCGCAGACTGAAAAATGCTACTGTATTTCAGGGCTTTCCTTGGAAGAAAGGAACAGCGGCATTACGCTTTCATACTCTACTATGGTCCCGTCAATTCACCTAAAAAACAGGGTACTGGATGTTCTCATGTAGTTTTAGCAAACAAAAACAAAATGTTTTGAATTTATAGCGTCACCATACGCAGGAATCTTCTTTCTATTTATGTGCTTTTCTGTGGGCAATTTTCCAGCTGTGGTGGCCCATCACAGTTAAGTGAATGAAATGAAGCAAACACTACAAACATGTGTGCAAGCAAGCATGCACAATAAAGAGTCCGTGTACAATGGTGCATTTGTGTATGTGAATGTGCACATGTGCTGTGTTGTTAATCTTTGCCAGCTGTACGTGGCAGTCCCCCTGACCTCTGACCTCTGTGTTGGAGCCAACGCGGGCTGCTGACTGAAGGACAGGGGGGCCTGCAGGTCTCTCGGAGCTGGGACCTCTTAGCATGATTACGCTCATTAAGCCAGCACTCTGCAATGACTGATTGGCAACAGGCTTCATTTCCCGCTATTCTCCTTTGTGGATCAGTACAAGTTTATGAGAGCGAGGCGGCGGTGCAGGGAATCAGGAGTACAGGTTTACTTATTCGTCCCACCAAATGATCCCTCATGATCAAAATGCAGCTGAGGGTTAAAGTTTGTGTACTTCCTTTCAATCATTACTCGCACCAAAGATGTCACATAGCACTGACGAATATCAAAGCCCAAGGTGAGTGATTGATGATTCGAAAAAAGCTGAAATCACAGAGGATCTGACACGTTCTCTTTTTACACATTGGATTCACACTAACAAGACAGAACAAAAAACTTTAAAAAAACAAAAAAACAAAACAAGAAATGACAGTCAATCCTTTTTGAACGTCAAGCATGTCCACACGCACACACACACGCACACACTTGCACATAAACACGCACAGTGTGAGCGTAATCCTCTCAACAGGAGTGGGAATTTCACAGCGGCCGTGGGAGCGGGAGACCAGGATGACGCATGGGCCGAGGCTGTGTCCCCTCAACGGAAAGCCAACACATACGCACACGTCCACACACACAATGCAGCAGTCCTGATTAAGGGAATTTCCACCATGTGCACGGCAGACAGGAAAGAATAAGATCACCGAGGTAAAAATAATAATTACAAAGGCTAAGTGATAAAAAGAACACTTCAAAACAGACGTGCCCTTTCAAGTACGTGAACATATGTGTGTATGCTAATTGCCACATGATGCCTGTGGTCTCTCCATTATTAGCAGACTCCAGGTTTTCTCCATATGAAGGGCACAAGGTGGCCTGCTCTCCAACAGTTTGCTCCATATGGGGACTGTTACCATACATGTGTGCTTGTGCCTCCTTTATAACTTCATTAATCTTTAGTGCCATTAATCCTCTTGCCACATTACTATTGATGTGAGTCTTGAGACGCTTCATTTCCAGCGTCTCTTGCAGTGAAGGACTGACGGCAGCTCTGGTGTCAAATCAGGTGACAACATGGACGTGTGTGTGTGCATGTGTGTGTTGTTTTCTTGATTGTCCCGCTCACTCTAAGCCTGATGCGAGGCTGCTTTATTTATAGGCACAGAGGGAGACAACCTGGCCGTAGGAGGGTGGGTGAGGACACAAGAGTGCCAGAGGGGAAACTCCTGTGTACAAAAGTTGCTGATAATCAGCCTGTGAGGCCAGTCCATCAGAGGGCACTAAGACCCGCTATATATAAGCACTTACTGCAGCCTAAGCTCCAAATCTGTTACAGCTCTAGAGGATGGACAAGCTATTAATACACAGCCTGACCACAAATATCCCCATCCATATTCTTTTTCTCTTTAATTCAGGAACTCTAAATCCGGATCCCAAGTCTGGGTGTGTTTGTGTATTACATGCATGAACACATTAGTAGTGCATGTTAATTTCCTCTGTCCCCATAGGATCCCATCTGTAACAGGCGTTATCTTAATCTCACCAGTGTAAATGAGTGTACATAAGCCATTCCACTCTAAATTAAGCAATTCAATGCATTTCTCTGCTTTAATGGCATATGTGGCTTTCTTTAAAGTGCTTAGCATAATCTTGGCCATGTTTGGCTATAAAGAATAAGCCAGGGACATAGGTCACAGTGAATGAGATGCTTACTTAAACTGGTACCAAGAGTTCCCCAGGGATATGTAATGTCTGTAATACTGAACTCTCATGTGCTGAGAGGTCATTGTGTTATAGCGCATATATCCGAAAATTGATTACATGTTTCTTATTTTCATAATCGAACAATATTGCGACCTATGTCTCATTATGAAAGCCCAAAGCACAAACAACCTAAAGGTCACCAAAGCAGATCTACCCACAGAAAAACTGAACCACATATTGGATACAAAGTTTAAAATAAGACCCAATGTTAGTCTATTCACATGATTTTAATCTTTCAGATTATGGCTGTGATGGTGAATTGTCATGTAAATCGTATTTTCATGTGGTATTTATACTTGAACTTAGGGCTTAAGCTAGGGTCACAACCAAACTTGGCCCAAATTACTGGCGTAACACCCTAATGGGCTTGGCTGAGCTGGATGGGCTACGGATAAAACTTTAACCAAAAGGTGTAAAGGTGCAACCAGCTAAATGGGTCAGTGTTGTAACTCTACTTGTCCAGGTCAATACCGTGCGAAGGCATGCGGCCAGGGTCACTCTTGCAATAGTATTATAGACTTGGTTAAGTGCTATTAGTGCCTAGGCAAGCATGACTAACACAATGTCTGTGTGAAACAGAGCCAGAGAGTCAAAGCTGAATGAAATGCTTCCAGCGGGTCACTGCCGTAACAGGAATCAACTGCCAGGGTCACGGATGGTATTCTTAATTTTTGGTTACCGAATGTTTCTTTACAGTAAAAGTCGCCTCGTGTCTTTGTGTGTTTAAAAGTCATAGCCTCATTTACCAAACATTAGCACCGACGCTGGTTTATCTCCACGTGTAAAGCAACATCCTTTTCGCACATGGAAACCACAGTAATGTACTTTGCCTCAGGATACAATATTTTAAAGAGGTCATGACCACAGATGAGGATATATTATATTGGAACATAGATAGACGGGTTAATTGCTTTCAGGCTCAGCTTCCACTTCACCACAACAGTCCAGTTAAAAGTTTGCTGCTGCTACACCAATCCAGATAAATCTGACTACTGCAGAGACCTCAACCTAAAGCTGCTTTTCCCCTAAATAGTACGACTCGACTCGCTCTTTTTTTGGTTTTCCATTGTGGAAGCAACAACCACCACAGTCGAGGCTCTAAGTGAGCTGAGCTGACTCAAAAAGCTGACATGAAAACACTGCAGACCACTGACTGGTCACTCCATATGAAGAGCAACATGGGGCATCCCACACAAACCCTGCATTTTTAAATAGCAATGCTACTGTCAATAGCGACCACAATTGTTTTATTCCCTTAAAAAAAGGCAGCCCGCAAAACCACACCATGGTCAAATATCCTCTATTGTAAAAGTGAGTGAGTTTTGTGAGTAGGGCGAGAGCGGTGAATGCGAGCGGTGCAGAGGAAAAGAGAGCAGTGAAGTTATCAATCTGGAAGTAAATGTACAATGTAGGTTAGTTTGTCAGTGAATAAAGACCGCAGCCTCTGAAGACCGAAGTAAAGCTCCCGTGTGTGGTTGTTTCCAAACTGCTTGAATAGCGTCGCTTCGATGATCAGTTAATGTACTATCTACAGTGGAAAATGAAGTAGAGGCACCTAAAGTGAGTAGAGTAGTCAAGTCGAGGTGTACCATGTAGTGGAAATACAGCTTTAGAGACAGCCTTTACTGCTCGACGTCCTGTCGCTCTCTCCCCTCTTTTATTAGAACCAAAAGATACACAAGTCTGCTGCAAGTCTGACAGGCTTAGGAGTTTCTCAAAGTGATCCTTCTACCACCTGACAAATATCCCTGTTCAAAGTCAGTAGTTCTCCTCCCTTGCTGAGAGTTGAGAGCTGATAACCAGCAGTTAGTCCACCAAGGCCCCTGCATTTGCCTACTACCCAAGTGGCACTGGTAACACATAACAACCCTACACTTCACCTCGGGGGCACATAAGATCGTGGCTCCATGTTAACTGTGTTGGGTGACCGGGTCTGACAGATTATAGCTCACTCACTCATCTGGTCTGGTTTTAGAAGGGGCTCGACCTGTTTTCCTAACCAATGTGAGCTTACTAAAGAAGCTGATTCATAAAGGCCTTTGAATCACTCTTTGTTAGGCCTTTGGCCAGTCAGTGATTTTTTTTATGTAATACATTTTTATATCATAATTAATTTTCTTCCTCCTACCATTTATCTATTCAGAGTGCAGTGTGGATTTGTATTAGTGCCTTGGCTATTCTAAATAGACAATAGTGTTCTGTGTAATAGCAAGGTCTCATTAAATTAGTCATTCAACAGGAGCGTGTGGGCTCTTTAAATTGTAGCATATGGTACATTTTTATCTGAATATACATACCGCTCTTTAAGGTCCCACAGATCCTTATCATAATCCTGATTACAGCTGTGTGGCAAAACTAGGCCTTTTGAAATACAGCTTATCTGGTATAAATTAAAGGTCAGGAATAGGAGCAGATAACTAGAAATTAATATACACACACACACACACAGCCGCATAGAGATTCACAAACCTATTCCGCAAGTTCCTCTTTCATCTTACCTCAGTGCCCTGCTCAGCTTATCGTAGTTCATTTGGGGTTTACACTTCCTGGCCCCCCACAGCCGAGCCACTTCATCTGGGTCCTTGATCACAAACTCGCCGTAGTCCCCCTGCCAGGCGATGACGTCGTGATATTCTTCTTTCCTGAGCAGCTCCAGGATGAAGTGCCACAGCTGAATCTGCCTGGACCCGGGGCTCGACTCGGGCTTGTAAGCCCAGTCTGGGAAGGCGAACCCTGCGTTAGAGAGATAAAGAGAGAGGAGGGTTAGTGTGGGTCACTGGAGCACAACGAATAACCCTGAATGATGATGTGGAGAGCACAAACAAAAACAAAAATGTGTTGCACACAACACTGCATCTAATATCAACAGAGTGACATATAATTCAAATTAACCCTCTTGCTTAGAGATAGGATTACAATTAAGAGTCAGCAGCTGCAGCTGTTTCAGGTGAGTAGAGTCTTTTCTATGAGACAAGAGGATTATAGGTGTCTAGCCAAGTACAGATCACATATAACAGAGCAGCCTAGTCAAGCACAGTCTCCTCATTCATATTTCACATAGCACATAGCTTGTCTTCACTACTCACACGTCAATTCAATCTTTGAATTTTGTTTGTGGGTTATTTTCAAGCAATTTCTCTTTTACTTGAGAGTTTGACACAATGGAGAGCAAGGCCAGAACAACGTAAGGAGACGAGAAGAGAGAGAATAAGACAATAGATCTCACAAACAATGATGTGAGACGCACTGCAACATGCCTTAACCTGCTGAATCCTGACTTTAATTTTCAATTTCATCCCATTGCCAACGGTACTTCAACAAACAGGTAACATTTTTACATGCATCTATTTCTCTTTGTTTTAGCCCTTTGTCCAGAACAAAACAGCGTTTCTCTCTCCCCCAAAACTGGCACACAATGTGTATACAGTATATAAATCTTAAATACCAGGCTTGGTGTTTGAGTGTGTACGGGGGAAACTGAGCTTTTCCAAATGATGACATAAGCCAGCCCAGTAAGGGTCGGGCGATGTGCGCCGGTGAAGTTAAACAGACAACCTTTAGTCATCGTTCATTTTCTCTGATCGTATATTTTAAATGACAATTAGCATATCAGCTGTCATTAACTTGGATTCGTGCTGATTTTGACAGATGACGTGTGGCTGATAAAATAATAATGATCTTATCCCTGGAGCACAGCAGCTTGAGAGTTACTGCTGGTTAATGGTAGTAGTTATGGGCTGTGACTAAATAACTATTTCATACTCATGTGGTTGTTAGAAACAGAACAATATGTAAATGAACTATACTATAAATTCGGCTGTCTTAAAGCTGAGGAGGAGACTGCACAGAGGTGGTAACCGACTGTGTGTGTGGCAGCGACTTTCTGTCGTCTAACGTTTTCTGTGATCACGCATTTTTAAATGTCATTATAGGTGATTATAAACCACAGCTGTTGTAATTAACCAGTATTTATGCTGATTTTGTCACACATCGGATTCATAACATAATGATTTGGTGGGCCAGGCGGTCTGTCCCACTCCTCACCAGATGTTGGCTCTGATGCAGTTCTGTTTTTTGTCTTAATGAAAAGAGGGCCAAGAAGAATATTTGGCTATTTTTTAATGTTGTTGAGGTGTTTCACTGTCTCTCTATTAAAACCTAAAAATTCTAGTGTGGACGCAAATTGTTTTTTTTTTAAAAAAAGGCATTTTAAAATCTAGACGGGTTAAAGCAGCTGTAGACTAAAGCTTCTGTATAAACCACATTCCTCTTCTGTCATCAGGTCACCACATCACCACAGTAGTTCACAGGAAACACACACACAGACACACACAACCACACACAGAACACACACACACACACACAGACACACACACACACACACACACACACACAGAAACTGCACTACTGAAAGTTGTAGTGTTAGTGGGCTTCATGGAACAGTTAGGCACATGAAAAACCTTTCCACCTCTCCTCCACCTCTTTCCTCTCATGCAGTCACTCTTTCCTATGACCGGAGGAAAACAACATGGCCAGTCATCTCTCCTGTCTATCCCTCCATCTCTCTCCACCCTCTGTTCGAAGGAAACGCAGAGTAAGAGAAACAGATCGAGACTGTGGGCGTGGGTATATGACTGTTTGTATGAGCATGTGTGAGCCCAAATGTACAAGTTTGAAAGAGTTTACGTGCCAGTGCGTGTGTTTGAAAATGTTTGTGCAAGTCTCCCACTAACATTCTGTTGCCTGGGTGGTCAAGAAGATTTGACACGACCGAGGAAAATAGACTATTACAGTGTAATATTTAGCCAGATATAGCTTGGACTGGATTTTATTTAATCAACAATCATCCTCATAACACTGATAAACAAGTGAGGAGGTGGAGTCACCAAAGAGTCATTGTACAGTATCAGTCCGGCTGTTGTTATGTTTGGTGCAATGTTAAGCATCACATTACACTGAATATCCAGAAAGAAATTATCTGTCTGATGTATTACAATGCAAGACAATATAGCCCTTCAACTAATGCTGCTGTACAGATTTAGTTGTGCCTGTTTTTTTAATTGTGTGTATGTTAACTCCATTTACGCTATGTTCAAAGGCCATGATGATGCATTATTGGACTACATTTAAGGGTTATTAGAAACACCCTAATATAACGCAGTCCAATAAAACAACAATCTACACCCTGAAAAATAAGAGTTAAATCAATATCTGTCTGACACTGTCGAAACTGATTATACATTGTAAGTTTTAGAAGACTAGTATTTATTACAGGGCTATTACTTTATTACTTTGTCTTTTTCTAATCACGTGGTTTATTTTATTATTACCTCTTACTTTGGGAGGACATGGAAAGATATCTCTTACATACACTATACTAAGCATAGAGGTGCAGTTAGGAGCAGTACAGTCACTACACAGGATACTAGCCAGCTTGTAATGTTGAGTTTTTTTTTTTTTTTAAATAGTTGTTTATTTTATATACTTTGAATTACTTCGTTTTTATCTTTTTTTTCTATTCATCTTCTGTAGTTCTGTCGTCGTGCTGCAGCAACACATACATTTCCCCTCTAGGGAACAATAAAAGATCATCTTGACTCAACTTACATAAGGCCGCATGAATCCGGTGTTTGCACTGCGTTTAACCACACCGCATGCAAATGGAAACAGAGGAAATGGGACAGGCTGGTCTGGAGATTGGGAAACAAATCATCAGATTATGGATGTGCAGGCCTGTCAATGGATTTGCTGGATGACACCCTGAGGCAGAGATAGATAGCCCTGATAATCTCTGCTGCTCTCGTCTGTTCTGACCATTTAGTCACTGTTGCATAACACTAAATAATGTTGATAGCACGTCTGCCAGACATCTATGAATTTGTACGCAAGTGTTGCTACAGGAGCCTTTCATCAACATGAATTTATACTTTGTTTTTGCTTTTTATGCTATGTAAGAGACCCGCGGGACTTTTACACATTTGGGCCCTTTTCGGTTTACAGTTTTGTGTTAAAAATAGGCTGAAAGGAAAGTTACCTTCCTATGTGTCTTCTTACTCATCAAACGTAGGCTACTATCTATTTCTCACCACCACTTGTTGGTGATTTTCTTCCTATCACAGTGATGTATTTGCGGGGCATGGTCAATGAATCACTCAGTTGTCCCACCTACTCAGGAGTCACTTTGCAGTTGAAAATTTAAATTTCTGAATATGAAATGATGTACAAGATGCCTACACATTTTCCATCTCCAAATTCCAGACAGGATTTTATCACTGTTGAATATTATGTAGATAGTAGGTGGCTAATGAGGCAGTCAACAAACACGCTGTGCAGGCAGCTTAGCCGCTTTGTTCAAACTACAGATTATTGTTCTTTACAACAAACACAATGTGTGAAATGACCATGGGTGTTAAAACTGCCTAAACAGTGCCGTCTGTGTGTGTGTAACTTTCCAGACCTGCACATGTAGGTAGAAGTTGGCATGCAAATGATACACTGTCATTTTATTTCCCATTTATCTCCCCACCCTCCTCCTCTTTTCACTTTCAAACACTCAAACAAACAGTTATGGCATGATCAAACGCTGAGTGAACTACAATCACAGAGGAACACACCGGGGGCAATAACAAACATACTGGCCATGCCAAGCACATAACACATAACCACCTACACACACACACACACACACACACACACACACTCCTACTACACAGGACAACACATTCTTTCCAGACATAAGAGACTGACTGTGATTGTGTCAAGGCAAGTGATGCGCGTGTCGTGTCAAGTCCAAAGGAGGCTGAGATGAATAAACAAGAAGCGTCGACCATATCGTGACCACTGATTCTGCCGTGTTGTTGTTGTTGTTCTGGCAGCTGCTCCACTGAAGCTGCTCAGTGGCTAACAGTAGAAGATTTGTACTGAAAGTTTTACCAGGTGTGTGTAACTGTCTGCATGTTAAGCAGGAGTTGCAAGCAAAGCTCATCAAACAGACTCAAGATAAATATTAAATGAAAAAAAAAACATCTCACCTTTTAAGTTACTTTTCCAGAGTTTGTGCGAATGTGAGTCAGTGACTTTGTGCGCATATGTATGTTTGTCAAGATGCGTCTGTAATGATCTTTTTGACTTTGGCATGGACCACAGAGGTCACTACACACACACACACACA
>NW_023339807.1:17765080-17767057 GCF_004916995.1 Morone saxatilis | reverse complement strand
ACACACACACACACATCATATTGCAAGGTACTCGAGAGAAATGTATCCCATTTAAATAGTTAGAGGACCGGGCTGTGTGTGAATAGAGGAAAGAGGACATCCTCTACGTAGAACAAACAACAGCGTATATCAAAGAAAACCGCGCAGACAAACAGAGGTAAGAGATCAGTATATGATCAGTTTAGAGACATCTCTGTTCTGACTATTTATGTCTTACTGTTGCTCATAACACTTAAATATTTTTATGATGTTGATAGCTTTTGTTGTTTGCAGTAATCTAATTGAATATTTTGTACGCAAGTGTTGCTGACAGGTAGCTTTCATCAAATGAATTATACTGTTGTTTTTGCTTTTTATGCTTATGTAGAGACCCTGGGACTTTTTACATATTTGGCCTTATTGGTTTACGTTTGTGTTAAAATATAGGCTGAAGGAAATTACTTTTCCTATGATGTATTCTTACTATCAACGTAGGCTTACTATCTATTTCTCTTACTACCACTTGTTGGTGATTTTCGTTCTATCTACGAGTGATTGTATTTGCGGGGCATGTGGTAAAATGAATCACTCAGTTGTCCACCTATCAGAGGTCACTTTGCTAGTGTGAAATTTAATTTCTGAATATGAAATGAATGTACAAGTATGCCTACACATTTTCCAATTCTCCAAAGTTTCATACAGGATTTTATACTGTTGAGATATTTGTAGATAGTAAGGTGGCTAATGAGGCAGTCAACAAACACTGTGCAGGCATTAGCGCTTTGTTTCAAATATGAAGTTATTGTTCTTTAAACAAACAAAATGTGTGAAATGACCATAGTGTTAAAACTGCTAATACAGTGCCGTCTGTGTGTGTGTAACTTTCCAGCCTGCACATGTAGGTAGAAGTTGGATGCGAATGATGATACACTGGTCATTTTATTTCCCATTTTCCCATCTCACTCCGTCTTTCACTTTAAAACTCAAACAAAAGTTTATGGCTCATGATCAAACGCTGAGTGAATTAAAAATCACAGAGATACCGGGTCAATAACAAACATATGGCCATGCAAAGGCACATAATCACATACACTAGTACAACACAACAACACACACACACACATCCTACTACATCAGACATTACACATTTCTTTCAAGAATAATGAGACTGACTGTGATTGTGGTCAGCAAGTGGATGCGCTGTGTCGTGTCAAGTCTAAAGGTAGGCTGGAGATGAATATACAAGAAGCGTCGATCCATGAATGTGGAGGCGACACTGATTTGCTCGTTGATTGTATGTTGTTGTGTCTGGCAGCTGCTAATGAAGCTGCTTCAGTTGGCTACAGTAGAAGATTGTACTTGAAAGTTTTACCAGGGTGTGTGTAACTGTCTGTGCATGTTAAGCAGATTGCAAGCAAAGCATCCATCAAGAACAGAACTAAGATTAGATATATTTAAATGAAAAAAAAATAATCTCTACCTTTTAAGTTACTTTTCCAGAGTTTGTGGCGAATGTTGAGTCAGTGACTTGTGGGCATAGTAGTAATAGTTTGTTTCAATGATGGTCTGTAATTGATCTTTTTGACTTTGGGCAATTTGGACCACATGAGGTTCACTTCATCACACACACACTACACAGCCCACACATCAATAATATTGGCAAAGTTAATATATTCGAAGAGATAATTGTATTACATCCATTTAGAGTATAGTTTCATTGGGTTTGTGTGGGGTGGGCCTCTGCGTGTTGAGATATTAGACGGATAGATAGTGACTGTTTTTTATGGTACGAATAAAAAAAGGGTATATCAAAGAAAACCGCAGACAAACAGAGGTAAGAGATCAGTATATGACAGTTTAAGAGACACAGATGAGAGAGAGAAGATGAGAGAGAGAGAGAGAGAATGAGAGAGAGAGAGGAGAGAGGAGAGAGAGAGAGATGAGAGTAGAGAGAAAAAAAGAGAGAGAGAGAGAAGAGAGAGAGAGAAGAGAGAGAGG
>NW_023339807.1:17764888-17765055 GCF_004916995.1 Morone saxatilis | reverse complement strand
AGAGAGAGAGAGAGAGGGGGATTATGTTTAGAGGAATGCTGAGAGCAAGAACAGGTGTCTTTGTCCTTCCATCCATCCAGAGTCCAACCCAGGCCGAGCTGGTCTGACTCACACTGGATCAACTATCACACACACACTCTGATCTGTCTCATCAGCCTTGTACACCC
>NW_023339807.1:17756833-17764837 GCF_004916995.1 Morone saxatilis | reverse complement strand
GGGAATCTCTGTGTGTGTGTGTGTGTGTGTGAGAGAGAGAGCGTACAATCTGTGTGAACTTGTGCGTCAGGATGAAGATGAGAGAGAGAGAAAGAGAGGAGTAGCGGCGAAGAGCCTGCAGAGCAAGACCTAACCCCCCCTCACCACACTTAACCTCTCTGACCTCGACTCTCCCTCTTCTTTGGCTCCTCTCCTCCTTCACCCCCCTCCCTCCCAGGGGAGACACCAGATAGCCATTACAGCATGCGTGCACCAGGCTCCACTCCTTCTTCTTCTTTCTTCTCTCCAACACACTCTAACACACACACACACACACACAGAGACAGACTCTGCATCAATAATGTAGAGACTGGTGTGGAGGGTTGACGATAGGGGTGCGCCTAATCTCTGCCCTGGGACACTAGAGAGTGCAAGTGCGTCAAGAGGTGAGTGTGTGTGCTGTGAGTTGGGACAAGTGAGGGGCAGGTGGTAGAAAGCGATGCAAAGGGGACGAAGAGGAGGAGAATGAAGGGAGGGAGGGCAAGAGGAGGGCTGGAGGGGGGGGTGGAGTGAAAGAGAAGAAGGCAAGACGAGATGGGGTGAGCACCAGGACAAGTGGAGAACAGAGAAAAGAAAGTCGGGGAAAAAGAGACGGGGGAGGGAGATCGGGGGGGAAACAAAAGTGGGAAGAGAAAGAAAGAGAGACAATGGTAAGAGTGGGAGAGGAGAGAGGGGGTGGATGGAGGGAAGGAAGGAGGGGGAGGAGGGGGGTTATAAGGGAGGGATGAGATCATCGCTCGTCTGGTAGTCTGTTGTCATCCAGATCAGATTGCTTATCCCCCCCTCTCCTCCTCCCCTCTTCTTCCCTTCACCCCCTCCTCCTCCTCCTCTCTAGGAGTGCGGATGCCTCTTTTCCTCTGTGTGATCTTGGTGGCAGGCCCCGAGCAGACTTCTAACACTGCTGCTATTCCAGCTATGTGCGCCGCTCGCCAATCCAACAATGACCTCCACTCTCTCTCACAAACACACACACAAACACACACACACTCCACAAGAGCAGAGGGGGGGGCGAGGAGATGAAAGCATCTGAGTGAGAAAGAGAGTGAAAGAGAAAGAGGAAATGACAAAAGAATTGAGAAGATGAAGAGACCTGGTGTGTTAAGGCTGGGTAAAGGGCAACTTCTTGGTCAACTTCAATCGATAATGTTGCCCTGAGATTGTCTGTGTATGTCAGCTGCATCTTGGCATAAATACACATTATTAGTTCATAATTAATTTTAACTCTCGTTGCATTTTATATCATTCATCGTTTGTTTTGTATGTCTTATGTTAAAAGTTGTTTTGACAACACTTTTTGTAAAAAATCAAATCATCAATAAGGCAATTAGTATTTTTAAACATTTTTCAGTTTCACCTTCTTATATGTGATCATTTGCTGCTTTAGTTTTATACATATGACAGATTAAAGATACCCAATGGAGTTTTTGACCATGTTTTTTTGCTATGAAGCAAGAGGAGGCACAGTGTTACGCTATTCAAAACAGTTGGCAGAGATGATGCACCAAAAGAATTTAGCTACACGCCAGGAAAGCAAAGTAAAAAGAATACAAATGCAGGTTTCTAAATATTTTTTAAACACAGTTTTGGTAATATTTTATGAGGAAGGATCAGTGCATGTATACACACAATGCATTTTGGTGGTTTACAATAAAATTTAACAGGGTACCTTCGGTTTTGGGGGACTGTGAATAAAACAAGGAATTTGAAAATGCAGTCCGGGCTCAGGGAAATTAATTTGTTTTCACTATAAATGCTTAATCAATTCCTTGATTAAAATTATCAGTGAATTAATCAGCAATGAAAATAATCGGTAATTGCAGCTCCAAAACATTTGACAGCTACACAGCTTCAAAGGAATGGCAGACTGGATCACCAACCTGGGACTTAAGTGTGAACGAGGGCGAGAGCTGATGGGAAGGAGGCCGAGACAGACGGGCAGTCAGACAAAGTAGTAGAGTGAGAAAAGAGATGAGGAGGAGAGATTCCAAGAGCTGCACGTCCTACTCAGCAGCAAATCAACTGACAGACCTGTGCCAAACTAACAGTGGAGTTGCAGACTCAGGATTTTTAATACAGGGCCTCTGAACAGCCATTAGCAGCCGTTGGCTAGCACCGTACTACTTTAAACCAGCTCAGCTTTAGCGTGGAAGTGGGAAACAACTAGTGCAAGTGTGTGTGTGGGTGAGGGGGGGTGAGGTCACTGTCGGCTCAGAGAGTCTGTAAAAGCACTAAAAATTGAGAGACAGTCAGCATTTGCCTATAGCGCATTCATTCATATACACAGCCTTGTCTTTGTCACAGCTGCTTGGATAAGTGAAACTGCCTGAAGCGCCGAGCTCGGGGAACAGAGAAGGCAGAAACACAAGACCAGGAGGTGGAGGGGAGGGATGGAGGGATAATAAAAGACTTGGAGGGTGAGAGACAGAGAAAGTAAGAGTGAAAGGAGGCAGAGAAAAGAGGAGGGTGGGCTCCAGAGGAGGAGGAGGAGGAGGAGGAGGGTAATCAGAGCCTATACGCCTGAATCCCAAAGTGTCTGGACTCTTCCCACCAAGTCCATTAAAAATTCATTAGGCCAATACTCAAGGAAGACTAGAGAGTGAGACACACAGAGAAAGACAGGGACACAGGAGTGTGACAGAGCATGCAAGAAATTGGGGATATGAAAAACGTATTGATGAGAATAATTTGAAAGGGAACTTTTAACTCAAAAATGTGCTTATTAAACATGCTGCTTACAGTTTTTGAAAGAAAATATCCAAAATGTTTTGTGAAATTATTACAAGCTGCAATGTAAAAGTGACACACTTAAATATATAACACTTGCTGTACTTTTCCTGGTGTGTAGAGGTCAAGTAGGGCTGCAACTAACAGTGATTTTCATTATGGATTAACCTGCTGATTATTTTCACAATTAATTATTGTCTGGTCTAAAAATATCAGAAAATATCAGAAAATGTCCATCACAAGTGCCCCAGAGCTTCGTCTTAAAATCGCTTGTTTTGTCTGACCAACAATCAAAAACCCTAAAATATTCAACTTTCTTTATCAAAGTAAACCAGCAAATATAGACATCTGACAGACTGTAAGCAGGTCAATGATCCATGTATCATTTCAGCTCCGAGTATGAGAGTTAGTCTTTGGTGTCACATGATTAATTTCTGCAGTGAACTGGCTGACTAAAAACTGAATTGTCTAACAGCGTGTTTTGCATCTGATTTCAGCGTTTGTACGAAACGCTGAAATCAGATGCTAGAAGCTGCCTCCAGTGGAAATGTCTGGTAGAGATGCAGATTAGAAGAATAACGGCTGACTGTTTCCATTTTACACTGGTTTACATAAAAATCTGCAAAACTTGCGCTAGAAGATGAAAAGTAAGGAAGTTGTTTGATTTATTGTTGTGGTTTTATTGTAACGTGTAGAGTAGATTTTACTGCTTTGGATAGAAGATTCTAGAGAAATGTGGGTTGCTGTGAATAATCCAGATGGAGGAACTGTTCTTGTTGAAGACCCTTGATGAGCCAAGAACATTTATTCACCTGAGTGCCTGGAGGGGTTAAACAAACATCACGCGCAAAAACGTGTAAGCCTAGCAGGCTGCTCAACTATTCTTAGAGGTTACCGCAGTTTATATTTTCTATAGGCTCTTATTTGGTGCCATATAGCTGCAGAAGAGAGAAACAGAGAAAGAGAGAGAAAGAGCAAGAGAGAAGAGAGTGCTCTGTGGCCTTGGAGGGGCCAAAAATAGCACCACACACACTTACACACACACTGGACTTATTGTTCAACAGTGGGAGAGCAAAAGGGAGAGAGAGAGAACACACAACATGGATGGGGAGAAGAGGGAAAGTACAAAAGTGCTGAAGGAGGAGGAAGAGGAGGCGCAGCGCGAGGGAAAAGGGGAACAAGGAGAATGAGAGGACATGACGTAAGATGAATGAATTCGTCTTCTCTGCTCACTGGTGTATAGCTCGTCTTCCAAGTGAACAGACGTCTTTTCCAGGAAATTGTAGGGAGGAGCCAGAAAGGGGGGGGGGAGGGCAACGTCCATAGGGATCCTCTCCTTCCAGAACAAGTAAGCTCCTCTCCTGCAGCCCCTACATCAATCCAGTTTCACATGCTCCCACTGCTAGTCTTGTAAAGTGCCTTGTTAAGTCACGACATGATCAAAATACCCATTAGTTGGGAAAGGCTTTGAAGTGTGAGAGGGTGAGTGGTGTGTTCAGCGTTGATTTCGAAAAGCAGATAAACCCAAAGCCCACACGTTGTTAATCAAACTGTTCTAAACACTTTTATTAAAACAAAAATTTGATATCTCCACCGATATCCTTTAAGGCTGCAACGACAAATTACATACAAGCTGAGTCATGAGCTTTTTGTCGAAAGCTACCATTAGCAAAGTTGTGCTAATGCGCATGTACAAGGTAGACCATAGTTTTTAAATCTCTAACGAGGCATTTGAGATTCCTAACGTAAAACAAAACAAAACACAACTTTGACAAGAACACAAAGAAGTTTAAAGTTCATTTTTAAAAAGCTGTTTCGTAAATAACATCAATAATGATGATGTTAATGTCAAATATACTTGATTTTCATTTTATAAATGGGAATGGTCAGAAATCAAAATGTGCAGAAAAAACCATGGCCTTATTAAGAATTGAGGCCAAAATGGTTTAAGCAATAGGTAAAAAGTAACTAGTGGATCACTTAAGAAGGGGTGGCCTGGTTTTCCAAGAGAGGAACTAAGCCTGTTGTGGAGCTTTGATTTGAAGCTGGTGAGTTGGGTCTACAACCAAACGACACCTGTACAGCCCAATGTAACCCAGCAACTGAACACACAACAGGCGCTTCTTCACCTGGGAGCTCCTAAGAAAAGGCACAAACACACACTTATCCCCACACACCACACACACAACCACCACAGCCGAGACCCTACACGGAAACTGGAGGACTAAAAAGAGCAAAAACCCGGCCAGCCACGAATGTATTGTAGGACGAGCACCGTGCCTAACCAAAAACACTGAGCCTGTCCACGCACACACACCACGTTAAAAAAAAAGCCCTTGGCCCGGGCCCCAAAAAACTGCCCACCTTTTTTTTTGAAAATTTTTTTGCCCTTTCAGGTTTTTTGGGGCCCCCTTGGAAACAAAACCTTGGGACGTTTCAAAACCTCTTGTGTGTAAAAATCCACACTTCATTTAAACAAGCCCCTTGGGGGTGGGGAAAGAGCCCGGTAAAATGGTGTTGTTTGGTTTTGGTGTTTTTGTGTGTGTTTGTTTTTTTTGTGCTGTTGTTTGTTTGTGTTGTTATTTTCCCCCAGAAAAGTTATGTTTAAAAAAGAACAGCAAAAGAATAAATATTTGGTTCCCCAAAAAAAAAGTGAGGAAGAGAGTCCCCCCTGTTTTTTTTTTTTTTTGCTTCCCCTTTTTTTTCCCCAAGGGGGCCGCCTGTGTTTAAAGGTTTAAATAATTTTAACTTCTCAAACGCAAAAGGTTTGACGGCCCCTCCCCTCTTTCCCCAGGAACATTTTTAAAACCGCTCTCCCTTTTTTTTTTTAGAACAACCACCAAACCCAAACCACCAAAAAAGTTTTTTTTTTTCCTTAACAAAACGCTTGCCCAAAGCCCGAAACAGGCCAAAAAACAAGCGAAAGGAATTGTGGTTTTTGTTAAAATTTTTAAAAAAATTAGCAAGTCCGAATTTTTATAAATTAACCAACTGGGTTGTTTTTTTTTTTTTCAGCGTTTTTGTTCAAAGGCCAAGGCGCCCCTTTGAAAAACTTTTAATACTGCCAAAAATGACCCCCCGTGCTTGTTTTTTTTTTTTTAACGATATTTAAAGCAAGGCAAACCAAAAATTGAAAAAAAAGATTTTTTTTTTTTTTTTTTTAAAGAAATAGGGGGAAATTTGGGGCGAACAAAAAATCAAAAACAATCTTCCTTCTTTTGTTTTTTATCCTGGCCCTTAAAAAAGTAACATTCTTTTTTTTTTTCCCGATAACTTTTTTAAAACCTCTTGGATATCTTTTTTTTTGCCCAAGAATTTAGTTAAAAGTACTTGAATTTTTCTTGATAAACCGCTTTTTGCCTTCTTTCTTTTTTTTTTCCCAAAAATTTTTTTTTTTTAAATAAAATGTGTTGTTAAAACAAAGCGCCCTTTTTCCCGGCCCGCATTGGAACCTAATTAAAAAAAAGATAAAGAAAAAAAAGAACCCAATGCACCAGGGATTTTTCGCTTTGTTAAAGTAGGCCAAAAAAAACAATTTTTTTTAACGTAAAATGAATGTTTTTAAAGGTTTTTTTTTTACAAAGCAAAAAAGAAACCTTTTTTTTTAAAATAAATTTTTTAAAAAAAAAAAAAAATTGATGGGGAAATGCTGAAAAAAAACAAATTACGAAAATTTTTTTTTGAACAATCTTTTTGGTCAAAAAACCCCAACTTTTCCACCTTTTTTAAAAACCAAACAAACCGTTGGGGGGCCAGATTAAATTCCGGCCGGGGTTTTCCGATCGGAGCGCATCTTTTTTTTTTTTCCTTAAAAGTTTTTTTTTTAAAGAACAAAAAACTTCTTTTCCCAAACCCCAACAAAGCCTTTTTCAATTTTCTTTTTTTTTTTTTGCTGTGGAATTTTTTTTTAAGTTCGAATTAAAAATGTCTTAAACAGTTGTTTGCCCTTTTTTTTTTTTTTTTTTTTTTTTTAATTGTTGGTAGCAAATTTTGGCAAAGAAATTTGTTGGTTGAAAAAAGAAATTTAAAAAAAATTCTGGCAAACTTTTCCAAAAACCAACTTTTCGCAAAAAAAATTGTTAATTAGTTTTTTAAACTTTTTTCCAAAAACACAACTTTTTAGTTTAAAATTGGCTTTTTTTTTTAAAACCGGTTTTTGGGGAAAAAATGTTTAAATTTTATTTTTTTCCCCCATTGGGAAAAACAGGCTTTTTTTTTAAAAATTAATTTTTGCCCTTCCAAAAAAGTTTTTTTTTTACCTTTTTTTTAGGGAAAAACCCCCTGGTTAAAGAAAAAACCTTAAAATTTCCGAAACCAATGTTACAGGCCAAAAAACAAGGCCGCCCTCTCTTTTTCTTCTTTTTTTCCACCTCTTTTTTTTCCCCGCCACTTCACAAGGCTGGTTGTTTTTAAATGTTAAGCCTTCATCCAGCCCCAAAAACAAGCTTTTGGGCCAAAAAAAGAGAAACTGCCCCCCCAGCTTTTTTTTTTTTTTTGAAAACACTTCAAAAAAAACCTCCTGGTTTTTTTTCAAAAACAACACCACTGCCTAACAAAACCCTTTTCACTTTTCCCTTTTTTGCCCGTTTAAAGAAAGACGTTTTGCGACTGGCCGTGTTCCAACTTTCCTTTTTTGTTTTTGTCAAAGGAAAACTTTTTAAAAAAACACCATCCTTTTTCCCCATTTTTTTTTTCCTAAAAAAATGTGCCCCAAATGGTTAAAAAAAAAATAATTTTTTTTTTTTTAAAAATAATAAAATTATATATAATGGTAACAAACAAAATAATTTTTTTTTTTTTTTTTTTTTTTTTTGAACCAAAATTTTTAGCCCTTTTCCGAGCTAATTTTTTAAGTTTTTTTTTAATTGAAAAATTTAAATAACACTTTTTTTTGTTTTTTTTTTTTTTTTTTTTTTTTATCATTTTCCCAAAGCCAAAAAAAATGAACCAAAAAATTTTATTGTTTGTTTTTTTGCTTTCAAGCTTTTTTTTTTTTTTTTTTTTTCAAAATTTTTTTTAAAGGATTTTTTATTGCTTTTTTTTTTTAAATTTTAAAACAAAAAATGGCCCTTGTTTTTTGCCCCTAAAAACCAAAAATTTTTAAATTATTAGGTTTTGCAAAAGCAAAATCCAAAAAGGAAAAATAGCAACGAGTGCCAATAGAGAATTTCCCCAAAACGCCCCACAATTTTTTAATTCAAGCTTTTGGAAAATTTGTCACTAAAAATGTTTTTGCTTTTT
>NW_023339807.1:17755144-17756733 GCF_004916995.1 Morone saxatilis | reverse complement strand
TGTGTGTGTGTGTGTGTTCCCCAGAGTATGTTAAGAACAGCAGAATAATATTGTGTCAGTGAGAGAAGAGTCCTGTTGCTCTCAGGGCGCTGTTAGGTATATTTACTCTCACCAAAGTGACGCTCTGCTCCCAGGACATTAACCGCTCTCCTTAGACACACACACACACAGTTTCTACACGCTGCAGCCGAACAGGCCAACAAGCGAAGGATGTGTGTATTAAATAGCAGTCGAATTATATACACTGGGTTGTTTCAGCTTGTCAAAGGCAGGCTTGAACTATACTGCATGACGTGCTTTAACGATTAGCAGGCAACCATGAAAAGGATTTTAGATAGGGGATGCGACAAATCAACAATCTCTCTTGTTCTCTGCTAGTAACATTTCCGATAACTTAACTCTGGATATCTGCAGATAGTAGTACTGATCTGATACCGCTGCTCTCTTTTTCCCAAATTTAAATAAAATGTGTGTAACAGCGCCCTCGCCACATGGAACTAATTAAGATAGAAAAGACAATGCACCAGGGATCGCTGTAGTAGGCAACAATTACTAAATGAATGTAAGTTACAGCAGAAACTTAATATTTTAAATTGATGGATGCTGAAACAATAACGATTGAACATCTGGTCAAAACCCACTCCACTTAACCACCAGTGGGGCAGATATCCGGCGGGTCCGATCGGAGCATCTCTAGTTTTAGACACAAACTTCCAACACAAGCTTTCAATTCTTTTGCTGTGATATTTATGATAAAATGTCTACAGTGTGCTTTTTTTTATTGTGGTAGCAATTGCAGATGTGTTGGAAGAATTGAAATCTGGCACTTCAAACACCTTGCAAAATGTAAATAGTTAACTTCACACACTTTAGTTAAAATATGGCTTTAAACGGTTGGGGATGTAATTTTCCCATGACAGGCTAATAATTTGCTTCAAAGTTACTTTTAGGGAAAAGCTGTTAAGACCTATCAGAACCATGTTACAGGCCACAGGCGCCTCTCTTCTCTTTCACTCTTTCGCCCCACCTCACAGGCTGGTGTTAATGTACTTCTCCAGCCAACAGCTTGGCAGAGAGCTGCCAGCTGACACTTCACCTCTGGTTCAACAACACACTGCCTACACTCACTTCTGCCCGTAAGAGACGTTTGACTGCGTGTTCACCTCTGTTTGTAGGAACTTTAAACACCATCTCCATTTCTATGTGCATTGTAAATATTTTTATAATAAATATATATAATGTACAACATATTTTTTGACCATTTAGCCCTTCGAGCTATTAGTTAATTGAATTAATACACTTTTTTTTTATCATTTCAAGCAAAAATGACAAATATGTGTTGGCTCCAGCTTTTCAAATTTAAGGATTTTATGCTTTTTAATTTACATGGCTGCTAAACAAATTAATTATTAGTTGCAGCATCCAGGAATAGCACGAGTGCAATAGAGAATCCACCCACAATATTCAGCTGGATTGTCACTATGTGCTTGTAAGGTCAGTGGGTCAAAGGGTGACTTTCCCACAGTGGAGTAAATTAGATGCAGCATGAACGAACTATGCATCTGTCAGGTGTGTGTGTGTGCGTGTGT
>NW_023339807.1:17752105-17755127 GCF_004916995.1 Morone saxatilis | reverse complement strand
TGTGTGTGTCTGTGTCTGTGTCTAAGAGATAGGTGGTACTTTTGGGAGGTGGTTTCCTGGAATGTGCCACTAGAGCGGGACAGGATGTTAGCAACTGTCATGCACCACAACAACAGATCTGTTTCCTGTGTGTGTGCGTGTCCATGCATGTCATTTCTGATTCACACTAAAATCTGGTTAAAATCAAACCCAACTGAGGCAAGAACTGAGTCTACTCAGAAAAAATACTAATCATAATTTGCACTAAAAAAAAAAAAAAAAGTGGAAAGATCAAAAATATTGAGTATAAAAAGGATGGAAAAGTAACGCACAATTGTTGCACATGCACTCGGACCATGTGCAACTACCGGCCTGTATGTATTCCTAGACTCACTTAGGTGCGCATGTGACAGCAGCTACCACAGAGGAGCCAGAGTTTCTAAACATAAATGACAGTAACACACACAGAGAGTGCTGCCCCGCTGAAAAGATACACAGAACCAGAAAAACAAGTCCACAGTCACAGCTACAGACTAAAACACTGTAGCTGGGTGTGTGTGAGTGTGTGTGAGTGTGTGTCAGTGCTGACTCAGTGCGTGCATGTGTTTGTAATTCAGCCTTCACAACGCAAACTCTCCTCCATTCTCTCTCTCTCTCTCACACTGTCTCCTAGCAACCAGACACTTAAGGCCTAAAAATAACCCCCCAGAAACGAACAGAACAAAAAAATAAAGCATAAACGGGCAATTAATCCTTTCAAGCCTGGAACATGGACTCAAATAGACCAGGTATTAGAAAAGGGGAAGAGCGGGGCGGGAGCGAGCGAGCGCGAGATGGAGAGACACAGAGTGAAGGGAGTGGGAGGCTGAATCTGCCAGCAACAGGTAGTCGTCAGGAGACAGAGTTCTGCGCTACATGACAGTGTGTGTGTGTGCGTGTGTGTGCGTAATGTGTGTGTTTGAGCGCGTGTGTGCCCACTAGCCTTGGCTGGGAACAAGACAGAACTTTTCCACCCTCTCCAAAAGCAGGGGCTGCTCAAGGCAAACAAGGCTACAGTGTAAACCAACCCAGCGGCACTGCAACAAGCTGGCAACAAGTCCTGTGTTAAACAGAGTTTGTAGAGAATAACACGCTGTACGTCAAAAGACTCAGCAAGGCCTCCCTCTCTCTCTCTCTCGCTCTTTGAGGCTGCACACTTTTATTGTGAATTTTTCCCTCCTTTTCATATACAGCATTATGAAATAAACGATGTTATGAAACAAAGTAAAAAAGACATCTGAGTCACGAACACACACGTACACAGAGGCCTGCTGTCTAGCGTCTGAAGCAGACACATTCCACAGTGGATTAACATTTTAGGTGCATGATGGCAAGTGAGAGACAAAGCTGCCAGACACCTGATCTTTACACCAGACATCTACAAAGTTCAAGATAGAATAAGATCAAGGCTGCGCTAGGTAGGAAAAATATTACATTACAATATTTTACTACCATCGAGGTGTACTTGTGTCTGAAGGTTTCTGTCTTTTTCACTATTTAAGTGCTTTCTTGGAGTGAAACTTTTATCAGGGCTCTGATTTTCAAAGCAGCTGGCAGACAAAGGTCGACAAAGTTCGCATGTAACTCTTGCTAATCAAAAGGTTAGAGAGAGATACATACTAAGATAGCAACCAACGACTATTTTCATCATAGATTATTCCTCAGATTACCTGATAAATTGTTTAGGATGAAAAATGCCCCGAAATAATTCATTTACACTGATATAAAACAGACAAATCTCACATTTAAGAACCTGAAAGCAGAAAATGTTTGATATTTTTTGCTTAATAAATCATATTAGCTATTAATCTATTGTCAAAGTTGCTACAGATACATTTTCTGTTGATCGACTACGTCACTGAGCTAGTTTAAACTAGGTGCGGTCCTCTAGCAACACTCCCTGACTTAGCATAATTTGAATGACTCTGTCTGTGATCTGGGTTAATATTAAACGATACAGGATTTGCATTGCATCTCCAACTCCAAAGTGTTTCAATCAATGTAAGCAGGTCCTTTCTGAAGGCTCTGTGTGTATTAGAGTAGGCAGCCACTTTCAATATCACGGACAAAAAGCTCACGTTGTGATTCAAACACAAACGTTGTACTGTATGAGACAAAACGGTGTCTACAGTACAAGTTTTACACCTTTTCAGGTGACAGGCGATGACAACTAGGTGGTAAAGCTTCAAGCTATTCAGTATGTTATGAGCTTGGCGTGCACATTTTCTCTCATTTCTAGAAATAGTCGCTGTAATCAGGGACCTTGCAAATGGCTCGAGCATTTATCCTCTTGACAGCGATTCGACATTGCCATGAAACAGCCGCTGTGATTCAGCCAGTTCATTCTTTTGATATTGCGATTCAAACTATGCAGCTTTGTTAACCTAACCCAAGCTGTCGAGGCAGTAGAGAATGAAAGAATTTACCTTCTAAGTTTTGGTTGGTTAGACAAACCTGACAGAACTAGTCACCCACCACTTGCCCAATGCATGATGGGATACTGTACTGTGTATAAGCTGAGTCTAATTGTATGACACAGTAAGCAGTCCTGGTAAAAAGGCTTATTTATATCCTGATGACGCTTTTATATACCATATACTGTCCACAGTCCTGAGTGAACAAAGCAGTGCAAAGTCTGTTAACAGCTAGTATCAAAGTGAGCTCCTGATGAGGACGTACTAATGGACCTTACACACAGAACACCCAATCCATCAATGTCAACACCTGAGATATCTTGATAATGCTGCTATCAATTAGGAAAAGCACAACCTCTAGCCTAGAGTCTCATTTTATTATTCCACAGCATGCCTATATAACATCGCAATTATTAACATTTTGGAGATGAACACCTTACTTTCTTCATTTTTTTTAAATGTTGTTTTGAAAATGTACATTCCATGTGGCTGGGTATTGTTAAAACATGTTCAATACTACAATACAAGGACGTACCGGGGCTTCCATCCTCCTATTGACTATTGGTCCAATGTGTTTTTTTCTGTTTTAT
>NW_023339807.1:17750396-17752005 GCF_004916995.1 Morone saxatilis | reverse complement strand
GTGTGTGGGTTGGTACGTGGGTACATGTGTGTTCACATACAATGGCGATACCTCTCAGTTACATTTCACGCACAAAGAAACAAACACACGCTTTACAGAGACAGCATACATGCAAACTATTGTCCTGAGCGTTGATTCAAAAGGGCTCAGATCATCTGTCCAAGGTGTAAGATAGCAAGGGGGTTCCCCATGAAGTGACAGCTGCACTGGCATACAATTACACCTTCACAATACCAGTCTGATGACACACATACACACACACCACCACAATGGATCCGACTCAGTGCATTCACATAGACTTATTAATTATAGTGTGATCAGATTTAGGAAATACGTAACTTATTGTACATTTAAAGTCTTAATTGTGTTATCTTAGTCACATTATGTCAGAAGCTGGATAAGACAGATTTAAATCTTCAACCTCTGAAATCACTGTAGCATGTAACTGACTGCTGTTTGACTTTTGATTCTGTGTACACACCACAAAGGTTGCAAAGTGCACCGATGCAATGAAGTGTTTCTACACACAAACAGAGTTGTGGACAACAGTAATGGAAAGATAATTCATCAATAATGAATTCACCCGTGTAAACAAGAGGCGTCAACAATGCCCCTGCATTTTTGTCTCTTACCCTTATCTAGTTATGCCGGTTAACCAGACCATAAAATACGTCATATATGGTTACTGCAAACCATGTAAACACTTAAAACTAAACTATTATCTTTAATCTGGTTATTTACTTTAATCAGATCATACTTTGGTTGTGACAGGTTGGCAAATCTCTAACCGTAACCCTGTGGACATTTTTATTTTGGCTAATTTTAATTTCTACCTCCTGAAACATCAAGGTATCAATCATCAAGCCAAAAAAAGACACTGGAAATGTGTATGAGTGCACATTCTTGCTGCTCTGACTATAATCTTATGTTGCTGTGGACCAAATTTCGGCAACGGCAGACTAAACGCATGATAGTGGCAAAAATGTGTGTGTCTTATTGCCCAACCCTATATTACACAGAAAAACGAGTTTATACATTCACATCGCTGACGTCAGTGAGTCACACTCACGCACAGATCCCACACACACCTCTGCACTCTGCCTCCTCCCACAACTAACCTAAGGGAGAGAGTGTACCTTTGCACAGAACCCGGCTAATACTTGGGCCAGACGAACACGATAACCCTACTAACACAACACCCACACAGAGAAAGAGAAAGCTGTGTACGAGAGTGTGTGATGCTAGATGCACGTGTGTCTGAGACTACAAAGACCCTGGTGTATATATATGTGTGTGCATGGACCAAAATAATTCACTACAATTATGGCTACTGTATTTAAAATTCATTTTCTGCATTCAAGAAGATAATATGTTTTATTGACATCTCACAACTCAACTGGCAGGCAAAAGATGCTGCACTTAGGACTTGTTTCCAAGGTAACATGTATACAAGCACAGACGCACATGCAGAAATACGCCATGTTACAGAAGATATGGCAATGAAATCTGCATCCGACTTCCACGCTTCATCCTTGACTCTTTGCTGAAGATTTATGTTTACATCTCTTTAAATAAAGCGTTTCAGATGCCACTGGGCAGCATTACTGAC
>NW_023339807.1:17750031-17750349 GCF_004916995.1 Morone saxatilis | reverse complement strand
GTACACATAACAACTTGACTGAACTGGGTTTGAGGGCCTTCTTGTTCTTTGCTTAATAGCCGCTTACGAAGCCCTTTGACAGAGCAACTTTATTCCATTTTCTCTTCCTCTATATGAATTCTGGTTGTCCCCATTTAGCTCGTCATCTTTCTCTACTTCCCTCTGTGCTTTGTAAATCCCTCTGCTGCTCTCGATCCATTCTCCCCCACTTTCTCTTTCCTTCTCACCCTGTGACTGGTCAGGGGATCTAGCTCACTGTTCTCTTCATCAAAAGCTTTAATCCCCTAAAACAACAATCACCGTGTGTGTGTGTGTGTG
>NW_023339807.1:17747833-17749952 GCF_004916995.1 Morone saxatilis | reverse complement strand
GTGTGTGTGTGTGTGTACAGTAGGGCTATATGTGTGTGCGCCCACCCGCATGCAACTGCCTGGTTGTTACATAATTTCCCTGGGCCACATCTGATGCTAAAAATGGACATGGATAAAACTATTGTGACCGAGGGCAGGGCTACTGTACAGAGGCACTGGCACACACACAGCACACATGTACACACAGACGACAGGGGCTGGGCAAGCTGCTTAACCTTAATGGAGGCACGAACCCGGGGATGCAGATTTTAAGCTCTTCCCTTAATTGATGGTCACTCATGTTATTAATCACTAAAGGCTTATAAGAAACAAAATGCACATTCTTCCTCAACGTAAACTTTAAAAGGTGGATTATTTAGCAGCACAATCCAAGTAAATAAGCACTGTGTAAAATCTGCACAGTGCAGTGTGTGAACTTGTGGTGGATCCGTTTTGCAAGGTACGGTGTTCTGAAGGAGGGCTGGTAAAAGGAAAAGGCAACCACAGTGAACTCTTTAGAAGAAGAGGTGCAGTTACTCTGTAAGAAACATGCCAGCTGTGTGTGTGTGTGTGTGTGTGTTGATCGCCTGCTGCTTAGTTTGCCTACCAAGTCTCCTCCTTCCCTCCGCCTTCGGTTCAACGTATAAAGTGCATAGAGACATGTTCTGCTGTCAACCCTTATCACCATGGAGTTATGTATATTACAGCAGCACCAGACTTGGCAAGCTCCCTCGATTCTCCGCGCACTTCAGCCTCCTCACTCCTCTGTCATTTAAATCCCGTTCTCTTCTCATCTCCCCCTGCTCTCTCTCCCCTGTTTCAAATGTCACATAAATACTAAACGCTTTCCAAATGATCCAACTTCTTCTCTGCTATTTCTATTTCATCTCCTTGTGACCATCCCCCAACTGATTTACAATGCAGCCACGTTGAGCCATCGAAAGACAACAACAGCACGTCCAAAAAGTACATCCTGCAGATTAACTACGGTCAGCGAGACAAATCAAGTAAGAGAACAAAACAGTCGTAAAGAAACCAACCTGCCAGTCCACTGGTCAAGGAGCAACCACCCGCGCGAGACGAATCGGACCAGGCCCTGCCCGAAAACCTGTGGACGCCAAAATAAAGGTGAAAGTCCGGAAGGTCCTGAGAAACTCGACCCAACCAAGTATGAGGAGAATAAATCAAAGGAACTGCAGGTTATGGCGACCAGTATCCAGGAGTGCATGTAGCCGTTTTGAAACCTAGGGCGAATGTATAAAAACCTAACCACGTACACAAGCACACATTTATAGAGACATATGTTTCGCCCTTCCAAGCGATGTTGGCTCGCGTTGTATAATATACGCGCAGAATACCACTATAATGCCCGGTGGAACTTTGCATTTACAGCAGATATCTTCAGCACCACCTGACTCCCTATCTGTTTTAGACAACATGGCCGATCCCCCGTCCCTCCCTTCTCCTCTTGTCTCGATGGACGGGACTTCCTTCCCTCCAGCGCGCCCTGGATTTGATCTTGGCTCTCCCAGAGATAGAATAGATAGTCTGTCTTGAATACACATACATAGATAGATGTAGTATCATGTGTGGTGTGCATGAGCTGAGAAAACTGAATAATGCATTGGATCATTGAAAGGTATTTATAGGAAAGCAGAGTGATTAAAACTTTAATGACAAGAGTCGCAATGCAGTGCCTGCACATCATATAGCCATGTCCTTCTCCACCACCCCCACACAACGACACACACAATGCAAACACACACACCGACGACACAGCCGCACGATCACACACCACGTCGGCGACACACACAACAGCTGCATGTTTCTTACAGAGTAAACTGCACCTCCTTCTTCTAAAAGAGTTCACTGTGGTTGCCTTTCTTTTAGCCAGCCCCTTCCTTCAGAACCCCGTACCTTTGCAAACGGATCCCACCCACAAGATACCACTGCACTGTGCAGATTTTACAGCCAGTGCTTATTTACTTGGATTGTGCTTGCTAAATAATCCAGCCTTTTTAAAGTTTTACGTTGAGGCAAAGAATGTGCATTTTGTTTCTTTATTAAGCCTTTGTGATTAATAACATGAGTGAACCATCAATTTAAGGGAAGAGGCTTAAAATCTTGGCATCCCCGGGTT
>NW_023339807.1:17746629-17747808 GCF_004916995.1 Morone saxatilis | reverse complement strand
TGTGTGTGTGTGTGTGGAGAAGGACATGCTATATGATGTGCAGCACTGATGGCCGACTTTGTCATTAAAGTTTAATCACTCTGCTTTCCTATAAATACCTTTCCAATGATCCAATGCATTATTCAGTTTCTCTCAGGCCAGCACACACACAGATACACACACAGAGAGACAAACAGACACACACCTGGAGAGCCAAGACAAAGCCAGGGCCCTGGAGGAAGGAAGTCCTATGAACAAGAGAAGAGGACGATGGCCAGTAGGCAAAAATAGAGTCAGATGTTTGTCCTGCTGTAAATGCAATCCACGGCACTTTATTCTGCCCATGAACACACATCTTGGAAGGAGCCCATGTGTGTGTGAGTGTGTGAACATATGTTCAAAACGCTACATGCACTGAGGCCAACCTGCACTTGATACCAACTTGTGGTCGAGTCTGACTTCCGGCTCATATTTTGAGTTTTCAGGTCGACTCTGGGGGTAGCTGACAGTGACTGGCAGGTTTTCTATACTATTTCCGCCACGTTAGCAGATATTTGGTGCTGTGTCTGTTCATCAAGTCGTGCTGGCTGGTAAATCAGGGTGTCCAGAGAAAGAAAGAGAGACAGGGTAGGGTGACATGAAGCAGGAGAGAGGGGGAGAGAGGAGGAAAGAGGAGGAGGAGGCTAATGGAAGAGGAGCTGCCACTGGGGTATTAATCCATGGATTGGTGACACAGAAATGATAGTGAGAGGGAGGAGAGGATGGTGGAATAGGAGGGTCAATCGATGCTTAAAAAGGTTTCACTCCCCTACAGGGACATGTGCATCTGTGTGCGCACAAACACACAACAGTCTGTTTCAAATGAAAACACCAGCTCTCTCTTTTACACACACACAAATATACTTCATACAACGGCTCCATGAAGAAGTCAGAAGTCTAGCTAAACAGCGACAGGCCTGAGATTCCAGTAAGAGGCTGATCAGCAATCACATGGTGTAATTTAGGCGGAGACAACGGGTTTGTGTTTCTAAATGTTGAGTATAAAAGACTGCGCTTACGTGTGGGGTTGGTCCAGAAGGATGAAATTAGATCAAGCGGTCACAGCTGATAGAAGGCAGAGGATGTCCTTTTTCCACTTACTGCTTTCCCTCTCACAGACACAGACACACACACACAGACATACACACACACACAGACACA
>NW_023339807.1:17745071-17746595 GCF_004916995.1 Morone saxatilis | reverse complement strand
ACACACACACACACACACCTTACCGTACTGGACCGCACTACACACCTGCAAACAGTGCAGATGAGGAAACAGCTGCCTTCTTTGTCATTAAGATGGTGTTAACAAAAACCCATTGTGTATAAGTTTACAGGGGCTAAAAGGTACACAGAATATATCTTTTTATTAAGAACAGTTTGGGACACTTGTTCTCACAGAGAAACACTTTTTTACCTTTTGCCCTGACGTGCCGTTCCCACCTTAAGCCCCGCCTTTCAAATGCACATAACGTTCTCACTCACATACATACAGGCTGTGATGAGTTGGCTCAAAGTTCAAAATGAGCTCCGACATACAAAAGGGAACAGGTCTGAACACGGAGGTCGAGAGAGAGAGAAACAAGATAAAGACTGAGAGACAGACACTAGCCAGTGCAGTGAAAGACAGACAGGCAGAGGAAGAGGAAAGACTGGTTGAAAAGAAAACTCCAAACGTGATCTTGCATTCCTTACATGGGGTGCAGGGAAGGGCAGGGAAGGAGAGAGAGAGAAAGAGAGAGAAAGAGAGAGAGGAGAAAAAAGAGGGAGGGATGGGGGAAGGGAGAGAGGGGAGGGAAGGAGGAGGGTGACAAGAGAGAAAGTTTAACTTGGCGCCAGACGGCATTTCAATGCCCGACAGCCTACCACACAGACACTCGCACAAAATATCGACACTATGCAAGTGGCACAGAAGTCCTTTTGGTGACTTCCCATCGTCCGAAATTAGATTAGATATTTGCCCTCCACCCCCACTCCCTGGGTCCAGCACAGAGGCAGATTCCCAGATAAAAATAGCCGGAGGAACTATTCAAACACTGCTGCCTTTCTGCAGGGAGTGTCTGCTGACTGCACTGGACTTAAGGGGTTAGAGAGGGGTTAGGAGCTCCACTCACCGCCTCCCTGAATCAGAGGGCCCGAACTGTGGGACAGCCCAGTCTCTATCACACTTATGAGCGCACTCACAGACAAATGAGCACTTAAAAATTTAAAAATGCTTCCTCTTTATAAATGCTGTTCAAGTTTCTGTGCAAAAGAAACTGAAAGTGTAATTATTTTAGACACACAAAGAGCTACAAAAGGACACATAACTCCAAAGAAAAATGATGTTTTGAATCTGATATTGCCAAATTGCCAATATTATCAGATTAATAACCTTTATTAAATGCCAATTTACAATAAAACCTGGCATACTAAATAAAACACTCCCCTCACAAACAAGAGAGCACAGAGTTACATTTGAAAGTTCAAAATGTGTCATTGTTAATTTCAATTCACAGTACAAAGAAGATTCACTCCTGTTGATCCTTGAATGTACATTAACAAGCCGCACTGTGAAAAGATGCCCTCAGCATGAGCAGTATTATTGGGTTTAATCTAAGAAGATTAGGAGTATACATTACAACACCACTCGGGCCGAGCCCTACCTCTGGCAAAAACAGCCACCGTTGCACCATCAGTCATCAGCCATCAGTAGAGGATTACAGGAAACTATTCTGTCTGTGTGTGTGTG
>NW_023339807.1:17744693-17744971 GCF_004916995.1 Morone saxatilis | reverse complement strand
GTTAACTTGTTCAACTGAAGCTACCTTTGAAATCCTGAAGACACAACAGCCACAGAAAACAAAACATCTTCACACTTATCTTCAAACACTCAAAAGCTCAAATGGGAAGCCTGTGGATGTACTATGTGAGTATGTTTGTGTGAGCCTCTTGTTATGAGCTGCGTGCTGTTGTTCAGACAAGAGGTGAGAGTGGAATAGGTGACTGGCCCGAGGGAGTCGTGTTTTTCTCTGGTGCTGCTAACTGTGCTGATGATAGCTTGCATTTGTGAGGTATTCAC
>NW_023339807.1:17741462-17744644 GCF_004916995.1 Morone saxatilis | reverse complement strand
ACACCCACACACCCACACACACTTACCTAGAGTGTTTTCTGAAAAACAAAGGCAACTACAGGATAAAAAGCTGCGCAGGTTTTCTACAAAACTAAAATGTACTCTCACAGTGCATGAATGTGGAAAAACAACATCAAAATATTACATGATGACCAAGTCAACATGCTCTAATGCAACAGATACACATACAAGCACACTCCCTTGTATGCTATGTGATCATCAGGGGAGAGATAAACCTTACTTAAGGGTGAAGCAGAGGGCTGGTGGCCTGGTATTCTAAACGGGCCCCTGGGTAATGAGCGAACAGGGGACATCGGCAGCTTGCCAACCAGCACTGTTGTCCTTAACACCTTCCCGCTGCTTGGGGGAGAGCAGCTTTGGAGCTGTGTACAACATCCAGCTTCCAAAGTGCTAATAGATGGGTAATTACAAAAATTAAGGAGGGAAGATTTACAGCAGAGTTGCATCAGGATTATGGGCAGAGAAACAAACAATTTTTCAAAATTGGGGCTGCGCAACTCCGACAAATGAGCTTTCCATTAGATATTTATTCCAAATCTAATTTTGTTGGTGCTGTAACACAGTTTACTGACATAATGTAACTTCGCAAAAATGTGCAGAATGTAATAAGTGAGAATAGTAGAAAGAGAACAAGGTCCAACAAAGGAGCACATTGACAAACAATTACTACCTCTGATTCCCTCTGCTGCTCCTTCATGCATTGGAATTATTTTGTACTGGCCCACAAACTCACAACACGCTGCATTACATACCAATACATGCACATTTAAGGTCTCTGGCGGAGGTAGACTTTGTGCCCTCAGCAGTTCCTGTGCGTCAGCAATGTGTGTGAACAGCACCAAAAATACACATTACTTCTCTAAGTCCCATCAACCTATTCCTTCCTCCACTTCTAGTCTATTCCTCCATCAATGCCCCATCCCCAACCCCCTCACCCCTCCCGTTTGTGCGTCCAACCCTGTGCGCTTTCCTGCCATTCTTCTATCTCAGCTAATTTTAGATGAAGGAAAGAGCTCTGTCCACATCTGCTAGTCATTCTTAAAGAGGTTTGTGCGTGTGTGTGTGTGTGTTTGGTATTGAGAGAAAGGAAACTGGGAAAAGGTCAAAGGGAGAAAGAAGAAGAAGAAAGAAGCGGTGGAATGAGTGCTGAAAAGGAAATAAAAGGAAAGCTATAAAACAACCGGGGTAAAGACAGAGTCACTGTCACCAGTAGAACAAATGTTCATCATGACTAAAATACAATCATTTAAATTTGGATTGTTTCCTCTGCATTTACTTGACAGTGGTGAACCACAAGAGCAACAAACTGCCATCACAAGTAAAGAGAATGTGAAATAAACTAAACATTATAATTTAGCTCAATTTGCCCCAAAAAGCACAGACAAATGTTAAGGCAGAGTGCTTGGAAATGGTTCTCTCTTTAATGGTCATAAATCATCCAAATGGGAATAATTTGTAGTCCGAAACAAAAGACAGAGGGAGAACTGACAACCCATGGTTTTCATATGCTGGCCACAGGAGAAGTCAAAAGTCATTTTTTGCAGTAGGATAGTATGCAACACATAACTTTTAAGAGCTTTTAATGTTGCTTAAAGTTTAAGCCCCAAGATTTACTTTGGACGAGATGAAACCAAAACTTACTTTCACCTGATAAGAGTTACAAAAATAAGTTTATTTATTCAATTAAAATGAACTTATAGTGTAGATTTTGACATATAGACATAACTAAAACCTCATTAAGACGGACTACTTGCTTGCCGTGAAAGATTGGTTCTTAGCCTAGGTAACAGGCTCATTTTCCCGGCACACAAAACCTGCAAGAGTGGTGTTTACAGTGGTGAGTCATTGGAACGGCAACAACACAAGCTGGCTGATTCAGTAAATTCAACATTATTCATGTTGTCATGTTGAACACAGATTGTAAAAATATCACATTCACGTCTGTGGAAGGCTACATGCGTCTACTGTATAAAAAAAAAAAAAAAACAGAAAAGAAAAGAAAATGACCCCAACAAAGACTCGTATTGTCTAGACTAGAGTGGGGTGATATGGTCGCCTTTCACCCCGAGCGGACAGAACGAATGTCCAGAAAAAAAAACACACTCTGACACAGCTATAGAAAAACACACATGCACACACACACACACACACACAGGATACTGGCAATCACCACGGTGCGTCACAGTGGGCTGTGAGGGGGACACAGAGGGCAGAACACAGCGTGTTTATGTGTGTTTTTATCCCATCGTAAACAGGGACAAGAGACACATGCCGTGTCACCGCCTGTCACCACTTTCTCTTCTTCCCCTACTGTTCTCACCCTTCACTCAGTTTCTCCTGTTTTCCATCGAGCCCTGTTCCTTCGCCCTTGCCCTCGCCTCATACACCCCTTAGCCTCCTCACTTCCTCCCTCCTTCTCCTCTTCTAACCCTCACCCCACTTGGTCAGCTTGTTAAGCGTGTCTCCTAAAGCTGATTAAGTAGTGTTGATCAGCCTTACATAACATCCACCTCGCACAGACGTCGTTGCCAGCCAGCCAGCATATTGCCTTTGTGCCTGTGTGTATGCAAGAGAATGAGAGAAATCAAAGAAGGAAAATTTGCTTGATTGAACATTGCTCTGTGTGGAGTATTCGCAGTTGCAAGAGACACACACACACACACACACAATGCACAATGCACGCACATACAAACGTCTGTGTGCATATATTACGGTTACACTATGTCTTCTTGGACTGGAGTCAAGTCAGCACATGGTTTTATTGAAAAGAGCACAATGTTGGAATGTGCACATCGTCACTGTCTCCCCAGGTGTGTGTAAATGTGTGTATGTGGGCTCCTACTGTGGGTTGTGTGGATAATCACCACTTCTCCCCCAGTTAGCACGGTGCTGTCAAGAGACCATGCACCTACAACACTGCAGCAGGGGGTAAGAGACACACACACACACACACACACACACACACACTTGACATGACAGACTGGAGGCACAGATGATGAAAAACATCTTTATAGCCACAAGCACACACACATACACTTTAACACTGAGTTGGTGGAGCTCTGTTTCCAATCTCATTAATTGGTGGAGTGATTGAGTTAAAGAGGCAATGCACACAGGCAGGTTAGAAAGGCCGGGCCCACCTCCTCTCCTCTCCTCTCCTC
>NW_023339807.1:17740532-17741362 GCF_004916995.1 Morone saxatilis | reverse complement strand
AGAGAGAGAGAGGCATGTACTGTATGTGCAGAAGAGGTCAGATCCAGTAACAGCCTCAGCTTCTCCCCCCTCTTTCTCATCCTCAATTAGTCATCCTCACACTGGGCTAAGTCTGGGTCACTCACCCGCTCTTCAGATTGGATCACCCAGAGGTGCTTGGCCTCCAGCCACCGAAACCCCCCACCCACCCACACACACCCAACCAACCAATACCACACGCTCATCACATACAGAGAATAGCCCTGAGCCCTGGACAGATGCCCCTGCAGCCACATAACACCCAGAGGCTTGTTTCAAACATGAGTTCACATGTTTAACTGGGGGTGGAATGCAATAGCAGACGACGTTCAGCAGTACATTCATGCGCTCTACTCTACGTGACATTTGGGGATATTTTTAAAGTTGAAAACCAACATTTGAATCAAAACAAGTAGTCCTCACACCCTCTCACTGACACATACTGAGCAGCTCGTAAACACACACACACTACCTCCTCTTTCACCCAGAGGACGATCCGGCAGAATCCGGCAGAATCTGGCAGAATCCGTCTCCTTGGCCGGTACCCTCAATACCCCCCTCCCCCCCTCCCCCCAATCATCAGCTGGGCATGGAGACAGCAGGCCTGTAGGTGGTTCAGCTATGTGTCATACATTACATGCCAGTGCAGGGGAGGAGGACTGACACAGAGCATGTGTTACACTTGCTCAGTTTGATGTGCTCTGCCCTCGCACAGGCTCCACTGTGGGTGGCATAGCTATGTGTCATAATCACCATCATCCTTTTCTTTTGTCGGATTTCTCTTCATATGTGCGTGCCTGTTTGTGTGTGTG
>NW_023339807.1:17733291-17740516 GCF_004916995.1 Morone saxatilis | reverse complement strand
GTGTGTGTGTGTGTTTGTTTTTGCGTTGCTATACTGTAGGTCCCTTTGTGGAGGTGCCGCGCAGTGGGCTCATTCACAGTGTGGGAGCTGCTGTTATACAGTGGCACTGATTCATTTTTTCTGACCTGTGTGTGCCATTGTGTATTGTGGCAGTTTGACAGCTTGTGTTTTCCATCAAGCCTCAACTAATTATCTGTGCGCTCTAATGGGATTGACTGTGCGCAGTATATTGTCAGTATAGCTCATGTAAGAATATTGACAATAGAATAAGCAACTCAAGGTCAGCTCACTTTTTCCAAGGATTTCAGCAACATCTTCTTTAGTGGATGGAGATGTAATGATGGATAACTAAATAACTCTGAAATAGACAGAGAAGGCCAAGACATGTCCAAGACCAGGACTGGTTGAGACAGAGTCAAGACCGAGACATAAAAAAGTATGCTTTTACTCTTGCCAATGAAATTTGAGTTATGGCAGCCAGGCATACGATTGCAAGTGACATTGATGCTGCCTAGTAACCATGGTTAGGTAACCAGGTAACCGTGGTCACCAGTTGGCCAATGTCAGTGCCTGTTCTCGATGGATCTTTGAATTAAACCAATATCTGTTTTCTGAACAAGAGCTTCTTTTATGGTTTTGTTTTGAAGGAGAAAGTTACTGTATGTATTAAAAATAACACATATTTCTGGACTCTGGGTGGATTGCTTTGGAAGTTGGTTCTGATATCCATGGTCCCAAGAGTATCGAAAGACTTGGGGTAATCCCTTGACCTGAAAATAGATTTGACTATGCTCAATACTTTGGTGTATGACCAAATACCTGCGACTAACTAACAACATTCCCATCTGCCTCAGCTGTGTACTTTGTGTTTAGTGCCAATTAGCAAATGTTAGCACACCAGCACACCAAACTAAGATTGTGAACACGGTAAACATCAAATCTGCTAAACATCAGAGTGTTGGCACCGTCATCGTGAGCATGTTGGCATGCTGATGTTAGCATTTGGCTCAAAGCACTGCTGTGCTTAAGTACAGCCTCACAGAGCTGCTAGCATGGTTGTGAACTCTTGTTTTCACACTGCATATTGTCATGGTCAGAATATCTTAAATCTTCAGTGTGTACAGCTGGTTGAAGTCCTATTAGTCAACATCAAATGTTTGGAAACAAAAATGTCATTGTTAACTTGTGCCTAAAATGTCCTGCAGCTGGTGTTGTACTTGTACTTGTGGATAAATAATAAAATATATAGTTGAATTCATTTGTATGCATGTTCTCATGTTTGGTCATGTGGTTATTTTGCACATTCCTCACTCAGAGGGTAACTTCTGTTTCCTACAACCCCATCAGAGTAATACTAGATAATAGATATACACATGCCTGTTTCATTGCTGAGTGTCCACTCTTAACCTCAAACCCTAACTCAAGGTCCACATCCTAGATTTTTCAGGAGTTTTTATAATCTTGTAGGCTTCTTCAGCTGACGGAGTTCACCCTGGAAACCAAAACAAGTTTGTCGTCTGATCCCCTGGTTATCGTTGAGGAGCTTTAATGCAGTGAAGAAAATAAAAAGTCATCATCTGTACGACTGTGGGGAAGAGAGGAGGTGTGAGTGTTATGGAGGGTTTCTCTGGGCGGTGGGAGCTCTGGGTGATGTGTCATTCAGGGGGGCGGACGGCATCCCTGCTGTGCCTACTGTTGGCGTGTGTTCATGTGTGTTTCTGAGTGACGTTCAGATTCAATAAAACTGTTGTGATGAAGGATTGGAGGAGGCACTTATGACTGTCACATCCTTATCTCTCCCAAAGCGCTCTGATGTTAATTTCCGTGGAGTGTCGGCATCCTGCCTTCATTCAGGTTTTGGCATTTTATTGACAAGGTGAAGGCAGAGGGAATGACAGAAGATAAGAGGAGGCGGAAAAGAGAACAGAGCCGTTGAAACATACAACATATCCACTGTCTCACTGCAGCATACTTATCTGATGCTGATTACACCTTTGTTCTAGATTTGCCCCAAAGCCCTGAATTGTAAACACTTAATTGAAATTGAATAGATGACAGGAAGACAAAAAACAGCATCTGCGTCAATTGAGAGTTCACCAGACCAAAAGCTTTAGGAAGCATGGCTTGCTTCAGACACCTGTTTCTTTTTTCATCATGTTAAGGTATTTAACTACAAACACCTTGAAGTGACTGAATAACTCTGGCAAGACAAGGACAAATGTATCCCCACCCTTTTCAAAGAGAGCTGTTACATGAATAGAAGAAAATTCATTTTATGCTTTTTAAAGAGACTTCTGTTGAACTATTAAGAGCTGAGGTTATTTTTTTCTATTGCTATGGTGAAAGAGAGGAGAAACAGTGATCCTTCATAGTTCTTGCAAAAGCTAGAAAAACACAATTTAGTTAAAGGTCTAAAAACAATGGTATTGTCTTCAACCACATCGACAGAGGTGTATATTTATTAATATTATGAAGTAAAACTTCAGCTGCAGAGAATAGGTAACTATAAAGAGTAAGACGAGGCTGATAAGAAGTGTTTTTGGTCGAAAATTTCATTCCTGTTTTACCTCTGACCACAGTGATGTCACAGAGTCCTAGAGTGCACTTCCACATTACTGCAGCAAGGTGAGAAGTTAAACTACTGGAGGAGAGCAGAAACAACATTTTTGGGGTATTAGGAAATCTTTAAAGGGTAACTTTGGTATTTTTCAACCTTATTATCCCATGTTTCGGTGTAAAATTTACTAATGGGGTCAATAAGTTCTGAATTCGGTCCAGTATTAAGTGAGAGCAGCCTGGAGAGTTCATAGACCAGATTAAGCCAAAGGTACCAGAAATGTTGAATTTTTCTGTAGGCTCCTCCCCATAATGTTGTAAAAAACAATGACAATCTGAGCTGGTCAGTGGCAAAAACAAGCACTTATAGACGTATTTTGAGGGTGCACAAGGACTAGTGGCTGCAGGCTGCAGCGCTCTCACATAATACTGGACCAAATTCAAAACTTGTTGTCACCATTAATCACTCAAACATATGAAAGATTTATGAAGATTAGATCCCTCTCTTTTCTTTTTAGTGTTTATTGGCAATCTGAGCATTTAGCTTAAATTTGACACTGATAATAGTGATACAGACAGGATATTCTATTCATCATCTTAGTTATTTAGTCACTAGCTCTAGCTTCTCAAGTGTAAAAGTTGCTGCTTTTCTCTGCTTTATGTAATCGTAAATTGAATACCGTTCGTCTTACAATAAAAGCAATTTGAAAACATCACCTCAAGTCTATAATGAGTATTTTTCATAATTGTCAGACTATCTTTAGACGGAAATAATCAATTAACCTAAAAAAATAAAAGTCAATAATCATCAGTTGCAGCCCTACTTTAATACATAAAAATAATACAATTAAAAATTAATTAATACATTAAAAAGATAATTACTGTGAAATGTTTGTACTGGACAGTCCTCATAAATACCTGACAGTTATGTTAACTTGTGAGTTGATGTGACTGCTAAGAGGCAATTCACAAGTCTGGACCTGAGAATTACCAGCTGAATTATTTGCAGGGACTAAAATAAACCCAAATACGTCTGAAGATTGTTTTCAAAAATGAGTTACTCAGCTTTCTCTGTGAGCACTTTAACATGTTACACCAACACTCTTCGTCATGTGTGGCTTATGGTAGAGGGCAGGAGGTCGATGGGTGAGGCAACAGTAGCTTATACTGACACACAAAACGTACACATACACACTCACACACATACGCTCAGGGAGGGAAACCAGATCTGTCTAGTGCCACTTCACCGCTGGCACTGTCTCTCAGTGGCACCAATCACACACACATACGCAAACGCAACGCACGCACACGCACGCATGCACGCACATGCACACACGCACACACGCACACACACACACACTGGCAGTGTTCCTGTTTAAACTGACAGCTGGCATTCTGTCTTCTCGTACCACTGACACAGTGAGGCCTTATTCGTGGCCAATTCCACCTTTACTGGGGTTCTTCCAAAGCCAGTAGAATTACTACTGTGTTAACTGACTCCTCACCTAACCAGATATGTTGCTCTCCAGTTACCCGCTTCATGCCATAGTGTGCTTTTACAGTCACGGAGAGTGACTTTCACGGGCGTCATTTCTAAGATGATGTCAAACGTTTAGTGCTCCAACAATGGCACACGGAAAGTTATGATGCCCATCAGTGCCACAGCAAATAATTTGCTCCTTCCTGTTATAACTGTCTGGAGATACCATGACATTTTGACTCAGTACTGTTACATAGCAACAACATTTGATCTAAGAAAAGTACTTTGGATTGTGAATTTTGGAAGGAGAAAAAAAATAACATCTATTTGGAGAGTACGATACATCTTACTGAAAAGAAAACATCAACACGAATGCAGTTATGGAAGAAAAACAGTAAGTGGACCTGGAGTTAAGAATTTATTGTTTCCAAGATTAAAAATGAACCGTAAAGCTCAACCTGAAACTCACACATAGTGGTTATTTTGGGTGGTTTAGCTTTGTTAGAGATTATATTTTTACATTTAAATATAAAATATGAAAAATATTCATTCTTAATTGTAGGATGAACACATTTCCTGAGGTGAGGTAGGAGTGGGGGGTACATTGGGGGGGATTGGACTCATTACCTCAGTAAATCCTGGCAATGGCCCTGCTCAGATCTTTTAAATAACCAGTAAAAACACTTAAAATCTTACACAAGTTAAAGTACAGAAGTTGTAATAGCTACATACTCATTATGCAGAAAACTAATGAGTGTTATAGTAATGGATTGGTTAGGTAGTAGCTGTTGATGTTAAATGAATGCAATGGAGTAAAAAATACTATATATTCCCCATTAAATGTAATCGATTAGAAGTACAAAGTAACATAAAACCAAACTACAAATACTACAAATATGTCCTTTAATTTACTGGAGTAAATGTATAAGTGATGAACGATTAGATCCATTTAAAGTTACAGTTTGGATTTCAGAGATATATCAATATGAAAAACAGATCTCCAACATGGCTACACTTTGGAAAAGAACAAATGTTACACATCGATGCGACAACACAGCAACACAGATCTACCCGAGTCACCCTGGTGATAGGATCACATGCTCACCACCGCCGTCCGTGACTCAACTCGGAGGTGGGTGTCTGAAAGCTGTCACACTTACACACTCCAGCATCCTACCTAATCATCCACCTACTGTGCCACACAGCAGGGGGGAGCAGGAGAGAGGGAGAGGGAGACAGACTGAAGGAGAGGCAGTTAACAAGAGAGGGAGGGTGATGAGCCGGAGGAGGTGGAGAAGGAGGAGGAGGAGGAGGACGGAGACAACAAAACAGTCAGACAGAGAGACAAACACATACACTTCTGATTGAGAGGATAAGGCCAAATGTATGTGATGCTGTTTGTCAATTAGCAGATGTCTTCTGACTCAGCTGAGAGAAAATGAATTGAGGGAGGGATGAAGATGATCCGACTCCTCTTCTCCCCTCCCTACCAACAAGTCTGCTGGGTGAGAACTTCCAGGATGTGGGGACACAAGAAGAGACTTTAGATGGCTTTTTTTATGTTATTTTTTGGTCTTTTATTAGACAGGAGCAGCTGAAGAGAGACAGGAAAGTTGAGAGAGAGAGAGAGAGAGAGAGAGAGGAATAGAGGGGATGATATGCAGCAAAGGGCCACAGGTTGGAATTGAACGAGGGCCACTGGGGTAAGGACTCAGCCTTTGTGCATGGGGGGAGGGACGCACTACAAGGTTAGCTACCAGGGCAGCTCCACACAAGATGAGACTTGAGATGAGCTCTCACCTACATGAGTTCCTGTCAGTCGACAACATTTTAGAATTGATTGATGTATTGATCAACATAGCACCAGTGTCATACTGCGTTGACTGTCTACCCATAAAAAAAGTGTTTTACTCAGTGCTATTTTCTAAATGAAATAAAATATTGTATGCTCTAGTGCTGCAGCAATGTGAGATTTTGTCTGCTGATTAATCGACTAATCGTTTGATCTATTCAACACCAAAATACAGTAAAAAACAAATACCAATCACAATCTCCTACGGCCAAAACCAACATCATCTGTCGTCTTGTTTTGTCTCACCAACAAACCAAAATACAAAGATAATTAGTTTACTATAATGCAAGACAAACAATATCAACAAAATCTGAAATTTTAGAAGCAGTAACCGGCAACAATTTTGAATTTTTTGTATATATACAATTATCTTAATGATAAATTTATTCCAATAAAAATCCCTTTTTAATTTATATACTTATTGATGGATTGATATATACATTTGTTTATATATATACACAATGTAAATGGGAAATTAAAAAAATAAAGTGTATTTATTCACTGTTATATTATTCTTTAATTTTACCTTTTTATTGACGGAATATTACATTAATTCATTCTTGGCTCATTTAAATATAAATTAATGAAATCATAGTAAGTGAGTCTATTTATTTAGGGATTCATTAGTTGTTTTGTAAAACTTTTACACTCCTTATTGTCAATGACTGTGGTTCTCCTTAAGTGAGAGGGTCAAAGAGCAGTGTAAGTATCAGCCAGGAGTGGCCGGCTCCTGTTGGGAAAGATATTAAGTCTAACAGCACCCTCCTCTGGTTAAAACGTGACATGACAAGTTGAGGTTGATTTCCTGTTCGATAGAAGACTTTTCTCCCAACCAAATTAAACCTGAGGTTCAAGAAGAAAATGGAAAAACACAGAATAGAAACTGATGGAAGAGACTAAGAAACAAGACAAGAGGCAGGGGGAGGATCATCTGTACAGTTTTTGTCTCCTGTTTTATTTGGATGAATGAAACACTTTCAGTTACAAAAATGACTTAAAATGAACAACACTGTACAATGAACAAGTAGAGTTACTTTTTCTTCTTTTTTTCTTTTTTTTTGGTTTTCAAGATAAATACACTAAAAGGCTAACTTGCTACCACAAGGGAGAAGAAAGGGGGGAGACAGAAAGGAAAATGGGGGATTGGGAAGAGAGGGCTGCTCACGGGATGGAAGACACATAGGGAGGGGTGATGACAATACAACCATACCTGTGCACTCACACACACACACAGCACACACACACAACACACCACCACAATAAGGCAACAAGCTGACTGTTGTGATACGGGAATTAAAGCCTACATGTACAGGAAGTTGGGCAAACCAGTACGTTAG
>NW_023339807.1:17718779-17733191 GCF_004916995.1 Morone saxatilis | reverse complement strand
ACTGTTAGTGTACTCACTCACACACACACACACACACACACACACACACACTCACTCACACACACACACTCACACAGGCATAGACAAATATCCAGGGGTAAAGGTCAGACAGGTAGACGTTAGGACCAAACATCAGGTAAATCAAATGAAAAGGGGGGGGGGTAAGAGAGGGCTGATGGGAGTTAAGCAGTACTCTCTGGCAGCACGAGCAGAAAGGACAAGAACTTAAGAAGGATCAGAACAGCTACAAAGATACCAAGAGAAACTTCATTATCATCATCATCATCATCGTCGTCGTCATCGTCGTCATCATGATCATCATAATTATGAGAAGCTTAAGATTATTTTTCCAATGACAAATACTTAAAAATATACATTTCATCATCATCATCTTAATTATCATCATTATTATCATTATTATTATTCCCCTTTGGATAGCTGAGGTTAATGCTTCAAAGACCGGCTCACTAGGTGACAGAGGAGCTAAAGGAAGGACAGGAAGGAGGTGGATAGATAGAGGTGAAGGATGCAGTGGAGGGCTTTGTGTTGAAGAGAAGGTCAAGTTAGAGCTCTTTGGTTTTATTCTTTAACATCTGACTCGCTTTGCTGTGTTGCTGGAGAAACCTTTGGACTAAAGCTGTATTGTAGAAGAGAGAGAGAGAGAGATAAAGAAGAAAGGGATGAAAGAGGAAGAGCGTGTATGTGTGGATGAGAGTGGGTGGAGGAAGACGTAGCAGCTTGTTTTCTGTTCTGCTTGCTGTGTCTCTCGTTCTCCAACAACAATGACATCTCTCATGCCTTCGTGTCCGGAGATATTAGCTTTTTGAAGCTTAAACATTGATTCTTGCATTTTAAATAAATAGCTCCACATTTTGGGAAATCTGCTTTCTTGCCAAGAGTTAGATGAGTAGTTTGATACCACTCATATCTTTGTACAGATATTTGAAGCTAACGGGGGGAAACAGGTAGTCTGGCTCTGTCCAAATGAGCTGTAAATTATGAATCACTTTGCTGATTCAAATGATTTCCTTCAGTTCAGTTCAAACAGTTGTGACCCTGACTATATTCACTGTTTGTCTAAGATAAGATAAGTGAATGGATTACAGTTCAAATGCACTTCAGGTTGTGCAGCAGTAAACAAATGCATCATCATTCATAACTCTGTCTTCATTAAGTGCAGTAAAAGCTCAGTCTGTTGCTGGTTAAAGTTGTTGCTTTTAGTTTAGGGGGCCAAAACAAGCTCTGTTTTTAAGATTTAATAGCTTTGAAGACACTTCTTTGCAACACTTATCAAATCATAATTGTTTATGTGTTTATGTGTGTCTGTGTCTTTCTTTAAGCCTTAAACCAGACCGTAACGTACTGTGAATCAAGGCTGAGCTAAAACCAATGCTCTCAGTCACCAGTGAGGGGCGCTCCACAGCTAAAAGCTACTGATTCGGCATAGTATGTTTAGTCTGAAGATAGTATTAAACATTAATCCACAGACCAGCACCTCTATAGCTCAGTAATTTAGATGTTATATTGTATGTTTACAAAAACCCAAGTGTAAAAACAACACTGTGTGGTTGTATGGGGACTGAGGTGCTAGAACTACTTGTGGCCAGCCTCAGTGACTTCCTGGAGTATTGTCGTGTCCACTGGCTGCCGGCTGTAGCTTCATATTTACCTTACAGACATGATCATCTAACCCTTGGCAAGACAATGAATAACCGTATTTCCCAGAAAGTTGAGCTATTCCTTTAAAGATTCTTTTCTAGATGTTGTTGTAAAGGCACATCTCTGATCCTGTCTGTCTTGCCCACAGAGACATGGTGAGATGTTATTGTGTGGAGAGAGAAATACTAATGAATCTGCTGGCGTGTAAACCAGAGAAAAGAGGAGTTTCTGAACACTCGAGTGGACATCAGGATTTAAGGGAGCGTGTACATCATGCAGGATCCCATGGCAGGGCATTAACTTTGGTATCATTCACTAAGGGGGTATCCCCACCACAGAGATCCACACTTTACACCCGGTCACTAAAACCCTGAGGTACACAAAAAAAGGTGCCTGGTCAGAAACACTGCTTCCATTTTCTCTGAATACACAGAGAGAGCAAAACAAGAAAATGGCCTCTGGGGGAGGATTCAGTCAGTTTGATGACATGCATACATCTCCCTCCAGCTTCCAACATCTCAACACACAGAGGAGTGTTTGTACGCGTCACCTAGCAATGCCGGTCTCAGCCGTTCCCCAGATACCTGCCCTGCGGCACTCCCTGATACACATGGACATCAACTGGTCAATATGCCCCCTCATCAGGCAATAAAGACCTAAAGGCGAGAGAGGGCTTTTGGCGACTTTGGTGATAAAGTTGCTCTCAGGCTCTCGAAGCTTTTTTTAAGCCAAAAATTGATCCAGATTTGATCCTAGATCTGTGCCAAAGAGCAGCTTTAAACCCACAGTCCGTGTTTGACAGGGAGGAAGCAGTGAGGGTCAGATATGAGGAGAGGGCTGTGTTCAAAGCTCAACACAGACAGCGGGGAGTGTTTTCCAGGGGGACAAGGTGTGTGTGTGTGTGTGTGTGTGTAGACCAGAGCATGAACCAGTAACGGCCCTTTGACCTTAAATGGCACCTTCTGAATCCCATGGAGAAAAAACTGCAATCTATTCGATGATCTGTTACTTCCCAGATCAATCCAAAACCTTTGTGTTTACCTCCATTAGGACAACAACCTTTGATCTTTGACCTAGCCTTAACTGTGTCTGCTCCCGGTGCACACTAACACACAGTCCACACGTACCATCCAAGTACCCCCTGATCCCCACTTGAACCCCGCATTTTAAAGCATTCATCTATTTGGTTTATCATCAAAGAATATGAGGTATATGATGAACTATCTCTCTTTTACATCCTATAGTGGATGAAGAAAAAAGTTAACTTATAGAAAAGTGGAAACAAAAAGAGACAAAAAGCTGAAAGAGAGAGAGAAAGAGAGAGAGAGAGACAGTGAGACAAAGTGAGAAGTTAGAGGGCAATTTAAGGCTGGGAATCCAAAATCACCCTCTTCTCTCTTGCCTCCGTCTTTCCTCTCTGTCATGTAAAAAACTTTAGCCTTTGCCCCGGTTGATCTTCTTCTTTTGTGTTTTTGGTTGTGTAGCTGTAAAGCTTTCAGTGTGTTCTCCCCGTGGAGAAAATATAGAGAGAACAGAGGCAGCACTGCGTTTCAAAGAACACCTCACGCTGTAACTCAGGCAGTTTTACACACAGAAATTATATTTATGCTTTCTCCATTAAAACAGGATTTCAACTTGCCTAATAAAGGCATGTGTCTGTCCGGAAAGAAAACACCAGTTTCCTTTTTTCCCCTTGAAAAGTAAATTATGAGGCGTTCATCAATACAGTGCTGCCTCTTGATATTGTGAGCTTCCCCTCCCCTCTAAGAGGAGAGTTGTCTCAGTGAGGAAGAGAATATCTTTATGGCTGATCATCCAATCGGCCATATTCTCTTATTAAGTCCCTACAGGACCTGTGGTTGCATTTCTGGTATTATTTGGTTTAAAGAAGTAAGAAAGAACTTCAGCAGGGGACAACAAAAAATTAAAAAAATCAATCACAAGTACATCCCAGAATATGAAAAAAGCACCTCTAGAAAATAAATTAAAAAATAAATAGCAAAAAGACAAAGAAGATAACAAGCAAATAAATCAACCCTACCCTGAATAAATAGTACAATCAAAAGTCTAAATCATCGCAATAAGGAGAAATAAAAAAGTCCAAAGAGAGATAGTTAAAATTTTTGGTCTAAAATCAAGTTATTATCATCAATGTTTTTTAGGATCTTTTTTTTCTCAAAGTCTTTTTTGTACGTTTTTTTCTTTTTAATACATTAGCGATAAGTAAGCAGTAGAACATAGATCTTTTTTCTACAAAATCTATAGAAGCACTAACAGATACATTCCGTCTAAGAGTCAATGTGGAGAAAAGGTTTCACCTTACGGTGCAAACCCCACATCTAAAGTTTGGTTCGCGAAACGATTCTCGTGTGTCGACTGTTTTTTCTGGTGTGGATCAAACCAAATATTCTTTGGATATGTTTACGTTCCAACTCTCAAAACTGTCAACTTGACTGAGGCCCCTGCTGTGTGGGTTTTTCTGTATCTGAAGCGTATATTATGTCGCTGGGGTCAAAATTAATGACAAGACATCACTGCAGACCCTATTCAGTTTTCTTCTTTCTTTTTTTTAACCGTTTGGCCTTCCATAATCACGTACATACAGAAAAACGCACAGTTTCACCTCAGACAAATTGACTTAAACCATTTCTGTGCCCTCTCCAGAGAAGGCAGTTCCTGTTCCTCTCTACTGTGTTTGGTTTGGTTCAGTATTTGGTTTGGCATTTTTAAGGTTTTGCTATTCAACTCTTTGTTTTTGGCTTTTTGTGTGTCTTTTTTCTGCCAAGACAGTCTGTTTCTTTATCTAATAAAAATCTGGAAGCTAAATTTTCACAGTATTTTTTCCAATCACCTGATAAAAATCTCTAGCACGACTACGAAAAAAATAAGGAGCTCTTGTAGTAAGTAAGCGAGTACGTTATTCCAAATGAGTAATAAGCACTAAAGTACAGTACATAAAACAGCATCAAGAGACACAGCAGAGATAAAACAATCAGAACCAACCAACAGAAAAATAAAAACAGATTTTTAGAAGATTTCAGTTCAGTGAGGTCATTTGCGTTTAGCTCCATCCAGGACCAGAGAGCTGAGCTGGAGAGAGTGAGAGGCAGAGGAGGGGAGGAATTGTCTGTCCTTCTTTTGCTCGCCTGTCTATCTGCCTGTCTATCCATCCCTCCATCCATGCTACACAGTTTTCAGAGCGGGGCGAATGCTGCAGCCCTAAAGCTAACAGACAGACAGACAGACAGACAGAGAGATACACTGCTTTCAGCACCTGCACTTTGTCCTCCTCCCCTCCTCCCTCCAGCCACATTTGGTTAGGGTTCTTTTTGGTTTGCTTCTGTCATTCCTTGGGTTGTGTTTTTTTTTTGGTTTGGGTTTATTTTTGGTATCCTCTTACAAAAAGTGTGACGCCTGCTCCCCTCACTACAGTGTGTCCCTCCTTCGCCTGTCCCAGTGTACCCTTCTTTCTGGGGGTTTGGAGTAAAGGATCAGTTCCCTAAATAAAGCTTCCCCCGCGGGTTTTTGGACGGGCAAGGTGGAGGGGATTACACCAGGGGGCCTCCAGTGGTAACGTCCTGTTCTTAGCCCCCACCTCTCCCCTTCTGTCTTTATTGTGTTCATATGTCTTGGCTGAGGCTCTTTACAAAGAGCTTGAGACAGCCTTGAGAATGCTTTGGTTTCCATTTGAGAATTAATGGCAGTTTGAGGTGGAAAATGACAGTGAAATATGATTGATGGAGTGATGATGGAAACAAACAAATATCAGTAAACATGTCTAGACAGACAGGTGTCGGGGGGCGTCTACACTGATTGACGAGGCAGGAATGAGAGCTGGCTGTGACTAAACTTTATTGACTTATTTAGCCTTCAGTCTCAACGGTTATTACTTTAAATCTCCAATCACAGCCCTATTTCATACTTTCAAAATGGTCGCCACTCTTAACAAACGTCATTTTCACTGTGTGAAGTTTCCAGGGCATGTTCATTTAGCCATGGAGTCCCCTGATAATGGGTTATCTTAAAGAGTGATGAAAGAGTGGTCTGATTAAGAGCACAAAATGTCACATGTTTAGGTCTTAATAAAATTCCTTCACACCTTGAAATCAACTTGCAGTGTGCCAGCTCTATTTTGGATCTATGGCACTTGGTGAGGACTGAAATGAGCAACTTTTCACCTTCATCATCTCTGTTCCAGCAGAATAGTCACATTAAAAAAAAAAATAAGAAGCATGTTGACAACACAAATGCATATGATGAAGACAATGATGATGACACTGATGATGATTCAAACCCCAAAAGCTAACACTAAAAAAAGGCTGCGACAATAAATAGGAACTGGATTGTAAAATGACACTAATAAATAATTAAAAAACAAATCCCAACTGTACTTCTTCTCAAAGTGTAAAAAATAGATACTGAATAACAAGCCTCTGTCAAGGAATCTGAAATAAAAAGGAGAGCGGAAAAGCTATTCTATGCTCCTAAAACCAGAGGTAGGTAAAGAGACTAACATAAGAAGATACAGTAGAACTGGCAATCATTCATACATGAGCTCTTGACTCATTCAGTAACAATCTTTTACAAAATTATCTAAAATATCTAGCATGAAAACCTATAAGAGACACATGAGTTGACACAGACAGGATGAGTCGATGGCGAGATGGGTTGGCTCTTGATGTGTGTGTTTGTGTGTGAGTAGCAGTAGCAGTAGAGTCCTGGTCCTGGATAGCTTCAGTATTTACACGTCCTTTGAATAAAGCTTTTCTCTCCGTATTTTTGGTTTTTGGTATTTGGGATTTTGGTATGGTTGTCGTTTTTTTTTTTTTTGTCATTGTGTATTCCTCCTCCGCCTCCTCCTCAGGTAAATTTTTGGTTTAAACTTATCCTCCCTACTCCTCTTCCTTCAGACCCGCAGCTTTTCGAAATAATAAAAAAACGAAAGGAAAACGTAAGCACAGTCCTCCTTTCCATTTTTTGTCCTTGCCGCCATTCCTTTGTCACATAGTAAAGTTATCTTTTGTCATTTTTGGTTTATGCACTCCGACATGCATCTCTGCCGTCTCTTCCGTCTCTTTGTTAAAGAGTCATTGGTTTGTTTTCCTTCAGAGAGAAAGAGTGGAGAGGCGCCATGCCGATATCACGCGTTATTGACAAAAAGGTCCCACGTTGCCTCCTCCCCATCTGTCTGGATAGATAAAGATTTTTGGTTTCAATCTTCCCCTTTCCCCCCTTCTCCCCTCTTTCACTTCTTTCCCTCCCTCTCTCCTCTTTCATTCTGTGTATTTTTGGCATCGAAAGACTGGGAGAGAAAGAGAGAGAGAACCATTGCGAAAAAAATAACGGAAGAAGAGCGCAAGAGAGAGAAAGAGATAGCTTTGGTGTGAAAGGCGAGGTTCTCGTTTCCTCCTTCCTCCTCCTCTCTGATTGGCCCTTGGCGCGGTCACTCAATCTTGGCTCCGCCCAGAGAGGGCGGGCTGTGTGCCATTTCGCTGGAGGAGCAGGAAGAGGCGGGGCTTGAGCAGGGGGAAGGGGAGCAAGGGGTGGGGCTGATGCTGCTGGCTGAGGGGAAGGGGGAGGACTGGGAGGCTTTGGCTACGGCGGCGCTGATCAGTCCAGCGCCGGGGTTCTGGCCCATGTGGAGGAGGGCGGGATGGTTGAGGAAGAGGGAGGAGTGGAGCCCTCCCTGGCCCCCAGAGGCCCCCAGCATCACCTTACTGCCCCCCTCAAGACTGGAAAGAGGCAGCTGGCCACCACTGGCTGCTAGGGCTGCTGGAGAGAGAAGAGACGAAGATTAAAGGAATATTACACTTTTATAGCTTTTGTTATTATTTGTCTCCTTGTCAGCTAAATTTTGGGTGTAAACATCCTACTTCCTACTTGTCTTCCTTCAGACCCTTTAAAAATGAAAACAAATGCAATCCTTAACTCTATTTTTTGTCCTTGCTATCGTTCCTTTGTCTCATTGTAAAGTTTGATATTTTTGTCATTAAAAAGAGAAAAGAAAAACCAACACCACCTCTTTTAAATGGAAAGCACAGGGTGTGGCCACAAGGTGCTCAGAGTGCAGTTTCTCTGTACGTTTTAGGTTTCTTTCTCTTTTTTTTTTTAAATGGGAGATAAGAAATGTTTAACTTTTCAAAAAAACATGATTCCAACACTGAGCCTATAGAGATAACAGCTTGCTGTAATAACTGAATATTGTCTAATATCTGTAGCAAGCTAATCTTGTGGGATCAGATACAGCACAGCAACAGGTAAGCTATCATGAGTGGTCTGTTGTTATGGAAACAAGGTTGATGATTAGATGTGAACGGCACTTTGTGCAGCGCTTCTTTCACACACAAAATGCTACATGTGAACGCTGCCTCATAACATTTGTGATCACATAGCAACAGCAAAACACATTTTTCTAATTCATGGCAGAAAATGCATTAAGCAGCCCTAATACTCAAAAGCTCTAAATGTCCTGTGGGTGCACTGCATTATGGTCTGTTGAGGCTACTTTTGGTGAAGAAACTGAGATTTCTGCCTCCTCAGTGATCGATCTCTTGGTGTGTGAGTGTTGAGCATCAAAGTGGTGTGAAACCGTGGGTCCAAAGTGTAGCTCTTGCTCTGAGGCTCTGACACCAAAACTTAATATTTAAAATTGATGCTTTAAATGTTTTGTGTCACCACGTCCATTACTAGTGCCCATATTCACGAGTAAATAAATAAAAATAAATAAAAGCCTCCGAACAACTGAATGAAGTGCAAAAAACATTGATGAATTTGACGTGACCGATGATGAAATGGAGAGATGAAAGGCGAAAGATGAATGAGACAGCACAGATGCACACACAAAAACTTAGCCCACTCATTTATGTAATTATCGTCACTCACACGCGGACACTTGATGGGATGAATTAATGGATGTTGATGGCAACATATGAGAAATAAGTCAGTCTCTGTCTCTCATACTGTGGATGAGCAAAAACCATCAGCTTGCCTATTCATCCATGTCTCCAGCCTGTAGTCTACAAGTGCGATTTGATTCACCTACCATGCATAACTGTATTAGTCATCATCACACTTCTCTTTTTAATACATCTCTCTCCCCCTACTCACCCTCACACCACAAAGTATGATTAAAAATTAGCTCTGCTGACGGTGGTTGGGGCTGTTTGGTGGTCATTTCTGCAGGATTGTACTTTTTTTTCCCTGTGTGCTATTCTTGCATTGTTCTCAAGTGTAGGAAGGTGTGTGAGAGGGGATGTGTCGTGTACAGCATGTGGCTGAGTTTAAGGAATTTATGTATGTGTAGGAGTGCATGAGAGACAAAGGTTTGTGTGAGTGTTTGAGAGGAGGGAAATGTATTGCCAATGTGCTGAACATAAAAACTCTTTTCTGGGTATTTTTATGTATTTTTTGACCCTGAGATTCTTTGCAGAAATAAAATAATAAAGTACACCTCCACCTCAGCCTTGACCTCTAAATTATATTCTGCTTATCAGTGGTGCTGATGCTAACTTTTATGTCTTTTTCTTTTCATTCTCCTGAAATAAACCCATTTCAGTGTCTCTTTCTCTCACACACACACCTTGGATGGTGGCCAGGGGATTGTTACCGAGGAGGGCTTGGCTCATCCCTGTGTTAACTCCCATCACAGTGTTCCTGTTTTGTCACACACACACACACACACACACACACACACAGCACCATACATGTGCAAGCATATATACAAACACAGACAGGCAGAGGAGAAAAGGTGAGAAAAAAAAGCAGGTTTAGCGGCAAGGACAAGCAGAGGGCAATTCAGCCCTGCACATATAAAGAGCAGTAGTTTGCTGACAGTTGGCTGTACAGGTGTAAACAAGAGGTTAGAAATGCAGAAGGGGAAAAAAAGTCTCATTAGGTATGCATTCATGTTAAAGGAGAGAAGTGATTTAAAACAAGAACACAGCATTCTGAGCCGAACAAAAGTGTATTGTACTGTGTTCTCTGCACGTGTGTGTCTCTGTCGTATTCACCTCAAGTTTGCAGCAAAATCGGTGATGTAGTTAGACACGTCACCGTTCTTTTTACCCATACGCCATAAGCTGTGAACACAAGAACCACACACACAAACACACAGAGGATTATAAAGAACTGCTGCACAAGGGGAAGCAGTGGTTGCCCAATGGCATGTTAGAATATCAGTGTGCGTGTGTGAGCACAAACAATTACTGTGTGTGTACAGTATAAAGCATTTAACTACAAACTGCAGGTGAACCGAGCATGGTGCAGTGCAGCATTCATGGTGAGCATGTACCGTATATGGAAATGTGTGGTTATGTGTGTTTAAATGTTTTGCCTAAATCGATTGAAGTGTGGTGGCGACATCAGACAAACAATGACCTTTTAATAAATATTATGGTGCAGATGAGTTTTACCTCAAACCAAAACCAAACAAAGCTTTAATACATAAAGAATCAGTTCACCCAAATTACAAACTGGTTTGTAGTACTGTGAGTTTTGCTTAATTTATTCATGTTTTGCAATATCCATTGCTGCTGATTGTTGCTGCCAATACATTGGAGATAAATCTGTCTGTGGTGCTCAGAACAGTAAAAAATTATATTTAAAAAAATTCAACAGCAACACATTTTGTATTAGTTACTCTGGATAATTTCTAGAAAACAACGTTGGGAGTTTTAATAGGGACTATTTCTTCAGTAGAAAGTAGGTCCAATAAAAACTGAACATAGTGTGTTTCAGCTAACAGGGACATTTATTTCTGGGAGCTGAGATGATGTTTTTAAATAAAATACAAATTAACATTTCACACCACAAACAAAAGTCCATTTACCTCCACTGTATTTGGCAGAAATCACAGGTTTGCTAAAAAAATTACTAGTTTGTACGATATGTTGAACCATGTCGGAGGACTAATGTGTTTGTAGTTGTCACAAACAGCCACACTTAAAGACGGAGTGAGAAGCCAGCCATCTGTCATAGAGCTGGACAATAATTGTTTAAATATGGGGAAAATGTTGCTGCACTTATTTGTACACATGAAAAGATAGTGATAGTGAAAGTAATGAAAAAAAATGGCAAAGTTTAAACCCTGCAAGCTTTTTTCCTCACACCTGCTCATTGGCTGCATGAAATGGAAGTGAATGTTGGATTTTCAGTTTCAGAAGGTTTCTTTTCATAATTTGTGTGAACAAACGCAACCAACCCCACATTTTTCCTGGCCATAGCTGCTGTGAAATGACTGTATTGGGTAATCCCAGGTGGTGTATTGCAAAACGTCTCACAGTCTCTTACCCTGTGTTAAGGTTGAGTGTGCTGTGGCTGGGAGTGGCGGGGCTGGCCGTGCTGCGGGGAGGAGGAGTCACCGGGGAGGGTGCGGAGCTGAGGGAGGGATGGGTGGAAGTGAGGCTGGAAGTTAGGGGGCAGACGGGGGACATGGTGGTCACTGTTGTGCTGAGACTGGTCACGGCCTGCGACAGCTGGCTGGACATCTGGCAAAGAGAAAGAGAGACGGATTCAGGTTTCGGAAACTAAAGTCAGCTTATGATCAACCAGCCATTAAAATACACACAGGAAACATACTGCGAAAACTGTGACGTATTTGTCTCCATTAAAACTAACAAGTGTAACAGCGACGTTAAGGTTGGATATTTACCATGTGAGGGCTGTAGCAGGACTGTTTGTGCGTTGGTGGGGCAGTGGGGGGCTGGCTGGGCAGGGGAGGGGTGGCACTGCTAGGATTGATGCGTTTCTCTTTCTGCCGGCGGTTGCAGAACCAGACTCGGATCACCTCTTTCTCCATGTTGAGCTGCTCTGCGATCAGCAGGATCTCTTCTGAGGTAGGCTTCTGGTTCTGCAGGGAGGAAGGGAGACAGGTATTGCAATTATTTAGGGAGTGCTATATAACAACCACATAACGCCAAACATTAAAAACATAAAAAAATTGTATTGACACGAAGTGCAGACTGTGGCATTTAAAAGTTCAGAAAAAAACAATGACTCAACAAATGACTGTGCAGTATTAAGATGACGCATTCAAATATAAAACTTCTGTGGTTACAATAGTTTCTATTAGATTACATTTATGACTAAAATACACACATCTTTATTTACATTTGTCAGCTCTACAAAAACATTATCAAGCAGGTTGAAATCAGTTATTGTTAAATTAAAAAATCTATTATTAGAAGTTGTTTTGTACTTGGGCCAGGCAAATATCAATTCATTCAACACAAAACATGTTAATTAATTTTAGAATGAATTATTTAAACAGCTTTTTATTTCATATTTAAAAAAATGTAAGCTTTCTTAATGAAATAATAAGGTAATTATCTTACCGTCATGAATGCACGTTCCAGGGCCACACGTACATTCGTCTCAATGCTGGTTCTCTTCTTTCTGCGGCGACCAGGAAGCCCGTCGAAGCCCATAGAGGGAGAGGACAGGGAGCTGGGGCTGGGCAGGGTGCTGTCTATGGACATGGTCTCTGAAGAAGAAAGAAAAACATACACAAACATTAAATAAGAATATCAGACCAACTGTCATACAAGCACATGCTTTAAATATACAATTGTCTAAATGTAAAGCGATGTTATTTTGATGAGAGCTCACCTGCATCATTGAGCCACTTCTCCAGCAGTGGCTTCAGCTTGCACATATTCTTAAAGCTCAGGTTGAGGGCTTCAAAGCGGGAGATTGTGGTCTGACTGAAGTCATTGCCATACAGCTTCCCCATGGCCAAGCCAACATCTCCCTGGTGGCGAGATGAAAGGAGACATGTCAAAACATTCAATGCTAATGTAAACCTGCACATGAACCCATACGCAGTAGGTGTCTCTCCCTACCTGTGTGAAGCCTAGTTTGATGCGTCTTTGTTTGAAAGTGCGGGCGAACTGTTCCAGCTCCTCCAAGTCACTGGGTTCCTCGGGGTGAGAGGTCACTGAGGGCACCGTGGTCATGCCTCCACCGCTCACCTCCACACTCTTATCTCGCTGTAGCAGGTACGACGTCAGAGGAATGAAAGTGAGAGCGAGAGACAGAAGTGTTTGTTCATTACTGGTGCAGAGGCCGGGTTTATCTTTTCCACTGACTAAAGCTTGAAAGTTCTCTCATACCTGTGCTTGGAGTCCCATTCTAGTTGGAGCAGACAGCAGGCTCCCTTGGTTTTGCTGAGGTAGCGAAATAAGATTTGGTGTCGATAGGAGTCCTAAGAAGGAAAAATAAAGAACATTAACAATTTTTTATGATAAAAATGTGGATTTTATGTTTTCATCCCCGACTTATTTCTGCTAAAAAAACTATCCCAGTAAGAGGCCTGCCAACCTTGCTGGCCCTGCTGTGCCTGTGGGAGGAGGAACTGGGCAGGAGACGGGAGCGGGTGGCCGGGCACTAACACCAACTGCTGAAGCTGCAGCAACTGCTGGATGTCCTGTTCAATCAAGAGAAAATGGACGCATCAGACAGAGAAGAAAAAATATAAAGGCTGATGAGGGCTCAGTCACGCAAACATTTAGTAATTAGTATGTTTTCCATCTCAGGCTGAGAGCAGCAGATTTGGACATACAGAAAACAAAGAAGTGAAAGGAAACACCTTTACTGTATAACGTAAGAGAAATGAAATGGAAAATGTGTGCATTCATGCAAGGTGGAAACTGTGAATCATGAAATATACAATTGACATGCAAGAAGAATTGTTCCATGGCTGGTTCCTCAATCAAGCCATTCATCATGAAGTGGCTGTGATTGGCAGTCAGTACCTGGGCGGTGAGCTGGATTGGCTGAGAGAGGGTGAGCTGGGGTGGAGGTGGGACAGGGACACTTTGGGCTGTCTGTTCCTGTGTGCTCTGTCCCTGTCCCTGGGACTGCAACTGGGCCTGCTGCCCTGTTTGTCCCGCCTGCTGCTGCTGCTGCTGGGCTTTCTGATTTGCTGCTGCGGCTGCCTGAGCTTGCTGATTGGCTTGGGCGGCTGCGTGGGCAGCATGAGCGGCGTGGGCTGCGCTGGACTGCTGCACAGCTGCAGCCAGGAGCTGCGCCTGAGCCTGCTGCAGCAACAACTGCTGCTGTGCTGGCAACAGAGCTGTCAACTGGCGAAGAGAAAGAGGAGGAGAGGAGAAGAGAGGAGAGGAAAGGAGAGGAGAGGAGTAGAAAAGAGGGAAATGGACAGGGGGAGATAAAGAAGGAAACAAAGTGTTCAAAAAGCAGCACCAGAGAAGCAAGCAAGGTAAAAGCAAAGCAAAGTGTGTGCCTGTGTGCATATGTTGGAAGTCTGTCTTACCCCTGCTAGTTGGGAGCCGGTCAGCATGAGCTGTGTATGTTGCAGGGCAGTCTGTGAAGGGGTCGGGCCGTGGGAGAGAGGATGAGCCGGGGACATCTCACCACATTCCTCCATTTTATTCTGTGTGGAAGAGAGGGATAAATGTAGAGGAACATTAATTTAAAAAAAAACACAACATACATATATCCAAAGAAACATGCCTGCACTAAAAAGATCAAATATCAAAAAACATAAGATAGAGAACCACCTTTCCCAGAACTTCAAAGCTCAAAAAGGCGAGTTAGAAACATGCAACTACATAAGCTTACCTGGTGATTTAAGATCATGATAAGCAGCAGTACAAATTTGATGTGTACTGCATATATACAATCAGTTACAAGCAAGTCTGTCTCAGGGAATGGGAGTCCACTTGTCTCTGTTTTTCTTTCACAAAGGGATGATCTTTCCTCCCAGGATCAGGCATGTTTAAACTGGCAAACATGAAC
>NW_023339807.1:17713173-17718679 GCF_004916995.1 Morone saxatilis | reverse complement strand
ACACACACACACATGCACACACACACGCACATGGACACACACACGAATACACACACACACACACACACACACACACACACACTCACACACTCACCTTGCTGCTGCTCAGGGTTGGTGAAAGAGGAAAGGGATTGACTTTCATTGAATGAGCCTACAGGAGGAGAAAAAGACACAACTTTATATTAGAAATGACTGCCAAAAAATTCAAATGAATTCTTTTTCTATTGTTTCTATTTTCTTTGCTACTACAAATAGTTGATTTATCAACAACAAATAACAATTTAAATTTTTCCATTTTTTTTAATGTTTTATTAATTCTATCAAGCAAAAATGCCAAAAACTCACTGCTTCCAACTGCTTAAATGTGGTGATTTGCTGCCTTTTCTCTGTTTTATTTCATTGTTAATTTAATATATCTGGATTTTGTACTGTTAACTGTTACTGCTGTTCAAGATGTCACCTTCGCCTCTGACGAACTATGATACGCATGTTTCACTATTTCCTGACATCATACAGATTAAAGGATTAAATGAAAAACAATTGACAAATTAATCTACAATGAAAAAATCATCAGCTGTACAAATATCTATTTCTGGTGGATCAATCATGTAGGTGAAAGATGGTGGAAGATAAATGTAATATTCACAGGAGTCAGATGTACCTGGTGATTTGATTCAGGTCCATTCCGCTCTGAATCTGCGTGGGAGGGAAAGGAAAAAGTGAGAAATTGATCACATGTGAGAACACCAACACACAGACAACTGCGATACACTGTATTATATACTGTATGTACAGCATTTAATGTACAATACATATGTGTCTTGTATATTTGCTGCCAGTAACAGCAGCACATCTTACCCGCGCCCTCCAATGGTGAGTCAGCCCCTACTTTCTCCACCTCTACTGGCTTTGACATCCTGATATCTGTAAAAAGATGACACACAGATAAATAAACCAGCATCGGTTAATTCCAGAATCTGTGTCAGAGAAAAAGTGCACACAGAAGCAGAACAGTAGACGGAGCAGGTGATCAGAATCTGAATGACGAAGGGGGAAAGAAGATGGCCAGGCCGCTGATCTTAGATAGGTTTTCAGGTCACAGACTGGGCCTACACACTGTACAAACTAACAATGTGGCTGAATCATTCACAAGTTCAATCCAGCCCACATTCATTCATTGTTTCCAATCAGTGGTTTAACATAAGAGTAGGTTGCCCAAGGTGTTTGCTTGTTCTAAATTTAACACAAGGTGTTTACGTGGGAGCAACTCAGTCCTAAAAATGTCTCACGTTGTGTGTCATTCATTATAAGACCACATCACTTCCTGGTTGATAGGGTATTGGGACAGTCCCTATGCCAACAGCAGTGAATGAAGCAACACATGAAATTGTCTTTAATTCTATTTATCACAAAAGGAATTGGGCATTTTGGCAGCAGAGAGTGTAGGGAAGATGGAAAAGAGGATGATTTGAGGAGAGTATAGAGAGAATACATGTGTGCGTGTGGTTGTGTGCATGTTTATATACTATAGTGTGTGTATAGTTTTGTTTTGTTAATCACCCAATTGTATCATCTCACTACATGCCTTTTTATTTGTCTGAAACCACAAACTGTAAGACAACTTTTTGTTGTGTCCATTTGAAACCTTTTTTTCTCTCTCTCTCGTTCTCTTTCTCCCTGACAAACACACACACACATAGACACACACACAGAGCTACTTCCCTTTTGTGAAAACATGCAAATCTGCCCAACGACCAACTAATTATATCTGCCACCTGCATAATAAACTCTCAGTCTCCCTCCTCCTTTTTCTCTCTCCCCTTTCACCCCCTCCTCTCCCCTTCATCTCTCCACGCTTCATCCTGTTTTTTTTCTCATGTTGCACACGAGAGAGCACTGACACTATGGCAAATCATTTCATTTTCCCATCAGCTTATTGCTGTGTTTTTATCAATCTGACACACTAGATACAGAAAATACTCTTATTTGACTTTCTGCAATTCCAACAAGCAACTGGTCAAACATGGTTTTCACCATTGGGGGGCAGCAGCGACACATGGAGAAGAGGACAAACCTGCTCCACTGACCAACACTTACCTGATGACACTTTTAAATAACCAAACCATCAGTCCAGTGCAATCATTATGAAGGCAAAAATGTAAAGATAAAATGAACCACTCCCTGTTTGAAAGCACTTTCAGCGTCAGAAAACACATTTGTTTCAGTGAAACGTGAGAACAGTGGACTTTGGTACATGCAGAGTCTTTAGTGAAAGGGGGAAGTGGTGAGCAGCTAGAAAAGCTCCACTCTACCAACGCTAGTTATAACCTGGGGTCAGGGAACACACACACACTGACCGCAGGATTTCCCTCAAATAAATGGACTTCTGCAAAAAGCTAATTTGGTCTCCAACCGTGTGGATGCAAGCATATTAGGGTGAATTTGTGGTTATTCCAACATTACATTCTGCTCCTTTTGGTATTCTATGGCATGGCTAAAACTGTCCAAAGTTGCTCAATTTATGGTTACAAAAAAAACACTGAATCTGCACCAAATTGCAATGCCTTCCCCTCAAGATGCACTCATTTAAAACTTTTTAAAAGTTTATGCAAAACAGTATTAATAATATGTGAATTTAACTGAGCTGTCTTGTGCTCAAATCATCATGTGCAGTGTACAGTACCAAAGCCAAATCCACCATATAAAATGATTGGCCAGCTCATAAAACAGCTGTAATGTGAAGTTTCCAAAGTGCTGCCTCCTGTACTGTACTGCCTGCTCACGGGACACCCAGGGAAGCTGGGTATTGATTCATGGTTCAAAATGGCCTACAGACAGTAGCATGGTGGATAATGTGGTCAGTAATACAGTGGTGGGACAGTATATCAAGATGTTGTGTCTTTTTCTCACTTCCCCTCCCGACTTCCCCTTGTACCGGGTTGAACGCAGAGTGCTAAACCCAACACTTACTGTCAGCGAGGCTATTAATATTAGCCTGCTCTCTCTCACTTTTTCTCTCTCTCTTTCACTCTATCTTTTAAAGCCTCTCTCTCTTTTACAACACATTGCTGCACACCAAACACGCCAAACACACAACTAATTTTTACTTGACGCAGAGCAGTATTACATGTTATGAATGTTCCTATATAGATATATATTTCTTCACTTATCAGTGGTTCCTTATTCATCTTTGTATGAGGGAGAAAAAACCTAATTTACAGAAGTGTTAGGCAGTGCAAGCTTAAATTAGTATGTCTATTTCGTCCATCATTAAGCTGTTACCGTATATGCTAATCTTACAGCAAAGCTTAGGGTTTATCTTTGACCCAGTGAGACCAGAGAGCTACGCCATACTCACTGTATCTTAAACAGTCAAATTTAATGCTGTATAATCCTGTGTCATGAATAAATGATGCAACAGAAAGGAACAAGGAACAACAGTGTATGTGCTCAGTCTGGACTGTTTCTGTTATTCTCCTCTGGGTATTTTGGCTGAGATGAAACTCCGCTGCAACCATCCCGAACCCCCAATAACACCCCACCCCTCACCCCACTTCCTGATTCAGGACACAACCCCAGCGCCAACGGGGGTGTCTGGGAAGTGGAATCATCACAACTACTAACTACGGATTTCAAAAACCAAGCAGCGCTAAGGTGGTACCAATTTTGATTGCAAAGATTTCCATTTAAAAACTGCGCGTCAAAGAGTCGGCTATCCAGCTGAACAGCTTGAGCACATCTGCATGACGGAAAAAAAAATACGTTGCAGTCCAAATTTGAGAATGACAAGATAAAGAAGTAGATGAAAAATTAAGGAATAATGGTACTGCAGAGAAAAATCTCACAATAAAGTAAGAAGCTTAAAGAAAACTTGAGATGTCACAACAGCAGCAGAGTAACCATCAAGGCTGTGACATTTCATTATGGTCTGTGCGGCTGACATTGTTGGTTGTTATATCACTGTTGAGTTACTGTCTGTCTGTATCATCTACTTCACAAAAAATACAAATTACTTGTGCTAAATGCTAGAAAATATGAAAAATATAAGAAAATTCTGCTGGAATATAGACAGATATCACAGTGGCAGGCCTCTATCAGTGAGAATCTTTCTGACAGTTATTGCATTGATGCACTTATTCAGACAGTATGATTAATTAAAATTGGGGAAATGCCAATGTGTAGCCAAAGCCAATACGTAATATTTCTCATTTATTCACTTATAATTCTGGCATAAATTAGCAAAACTGGTGAATTGTTTAATCAATTAGTAGCATGTGAAAATAAATGTACATCATCATTTTTAACTAAGGAAATGAATTATTACATTCTTCTGAATTTTGTTTTGCATTAACCTGCTATAAACAATTACACTAATATGGACCTTTGATGTATTTGCATTCTGGTATATTCTAGTTTGTTGTAGTTTGGTGCTGTGAATGTGTCACTCTGGTCAAAGTAACTTACGGAAGGTCACAGCAGTGATCACCACAGGTTAAGATTTGACTCACTGATTCATAAACCATGAATCAGTCATTGATAAACAAAGATTGTCAAAGGAGATTATACTAAAAATCATATCTGCACACCAAAGAATTATGAGCTAATTGACATTTAAAAATAATTTCTGGTAATTGGTGAGTCAGCTAACAGCACGCCGTGCTTTTTTCTCTGAGACTTGTTGTCGGTCAACCGAGACTGTGTCTGCCACTTCACTCAGCTTGAGCTGACCACTAAAATAAGCACCCGGGGCAAGAAGAGTCACATTTTGTTCTGCTTTGTTTTCATATCAATTTTCAAATACTGAGAATGACAATTATTTTAGGCATTTCCCCTTTCCATCGTCTGTCTTTTTTAAAAACAAGTATCTTCGATTCTGAGTGCTTTTGAATTAATGGACAGATATTTAAATTTAAAAATGGGTACAGTAGTAATCAGTGCAACTTTCCCACACCTCCAACACAAACACACATAAAGAAAGTTAACACCAGTTTAAAAGTTGCACGGAAAGAAACCTTATCAGCTAAATGTCTACTAAACTGAACACAAATGAAGCACTGCCGCAGTGCTAAACAATAAAAAGAAAGGTATTTTATCATGACCAAAGAAAAATAACAACAATATAGAAAAATACAGGTGAGACACGCAAGCTGCAAGCTTTTTTCATTACCAGTACGTTTCAAAAGACATTTCAAAAACTTTTTTACTGTATTTTCTTCAAGCTTTTTTAGCATTGAGTATTCAGTATAAACACACACACACACAAACAGAAGCATGTTATGGGCTGGCGAGGTGTCTGACCTTTCCATCTGCTTGCGACAGGCGTCCACCCATCCATCCATCCATCCATCATCCCTCCATCCATCCACATCTTTCTCCTCGCACCACCTCTTGCTCTTTGATGTTCTCTAATTAGCTGAGCTTGTTAGACCCAGTGGCATTAATCAACAGTGTAGACACAGTTCTCTTTCTCTCTCTCTCTCTTTCTCTCTCTCACACTCTCTCTCTC